>NC_068980.1:11826637-12141220 GCF_016808095.1 Vigna angularis
TTGGAATGAGGGAAAACCTCTCTATTTATAGAGCTAGGAAAGAATAAAATCAATAAAAGACAATAAAAGCCATTAAATATTTTACCGTTGGAGCACTTAATAAAAGCAATTAAAGTTTTGATCGTTGCAATCCAACGTTTTCTTTTGCAATAATCTAACATTATTACAACAATCCCCCACTTATTGCAAAAGAAAAAGATAAGAAACTTTTATTCTGGGTATCATAGGATGTAATGCATCAGAGCTGGTATAGCAAGTTATATGAACCAGTCTTAGATTGAGATACTTAACACACAGTGTAGTTGGTATAGCAAGCTATATGAACCAAAGTCACTTGACGTGTGTTAGAGGTTTATCAATCACAATACACCCCCACAATCCTTACTGTTATCGTTGTGTTGCGCTTAATAGGCCATGCGCGTGCCCAGTATTCATGAGTGCTCTAGAGATCATGCCAAGATCTCATGCAAGCGGCCTCACTCGACACTCATATAGGTGATTTCATCAAGTGTATGCTGCAAATCATACACCACCCATAAGGGATATGAAAATCATTAAAAACTTTGTTTACGCTAAAATTCTTTCATCACTTAGAATTTTAATAACAAAGTTTAGCCTCTCAATAATGCAGTCTCTAGCACTTTCACACACACCATAGGAATGGACATAATTGATTAAAATCAATTTAGTGCTATCAGAACTAACAAGTGACTTGTTTTTACCCATATGAACCTTATTCATGGGATCTCCAATCACAAAGGTTGGGTTACCATCACTTGTTTGTTTGCAAGCGGCTTAAGTCTCATTCCCC
The DNA here is from genome assembly GCF_016808095.1 of Vigna angularis. NCBI lineage: Eukaryota > Viridiplantae > Streptophyta > Magnoliopsida > Fabales > Fabaceae > Vigna > Vigna angularis. The sequence continues at coordinate 11,827,449 of NC_068980.1, forward strand.
TCGATGTTTCTAATATCATTTGTCTTCCTAGGGTTTTGTCAGAGGATCTGCTAGATTCCGTTCTAACTTCACATAATCAATGGAAATAGTTCCACTCTTTAGCAGTTGCTTCACCAAATTGTGTCTCAATTGAATATGTCTATTCTTTCCATTGTAATTTTTGTTTTTAGCTATAGTTATTGCCGATTGGCAATCACAGTGTATTGACATAGATTGGGTTGGTTTCATTCCTAGTGGAATGTTTGCTAAGAAGTTTTTCAACCACTCAGCCTCACTACCAGCCATCTCAAGAGCGACAAACTCATATTCCATTGTTGATCTTGCAATAATATTTTGTCTGGCTGATCTCCATGTAATCGTACCACCCCCAAGTGTGAATACATAACCACTAGTGGATTTTGTCTCATCTGAATCAGAGATCCAGTTAGCATCACTGTACCCTTCTAATACAGCGGGAAATCCACTATATTCAATGGCATAATCCATTGAATCTCTTAAGTATCTCATAAGCCTAGCAAGTACATCCCAATGTTCCTGATTTGGACATTGAGTGTACCTACTTAGTCTACCTACTGCATACGGGTCTAGAAAAGCTCATCAAGTGCAGTAAGCTCCCAATTATCTGGGCATACTGAGGCTGAGATAATGATTCTCCTCTATTTCTCATTAATTTAGAGTTAGCATCATAAGGGGTACTCACTGGTTTTAAGTCATAAAACCCAAACTTCTTAAGAAGTTTCTCAATGTATTGTTCTTGGGATAGTAATATACTATCTCCCTTCCTTATGATTTTAATACCTAAAATCACATTGGCTTCACCCATGTCTTTCATTTCAAATTTTGATCCTAGAAACAATTTAGTTCTAGCGACAATCTCATTGCATGTACCAAAGATTAACATGTCATCCACATACAAGCATATAATGACACAATCACCATTTTCAAACTTAGAGTACACACATTTATCAGCATCATTAGGTGAAAAGCCAAAATTTATTTTTTCGAGTAATTAAGTAAAATTACCTACACCCCCACAATTTTAAAAATATTTTTTTAAAATTGGTAAACGAGAAAATACCTGGTTGTGTTTTTCCCTTTGTAGGTAAAGTATACGAAAATTTACTCAAGTACCTCATCTTCTTCTTCGTCTTCATCCGCAGTCCTTACAAATGCGATTAGAAGCCATCGTTCCTGCGAGCACCTTGGCAGCCTCCGGAAGTTATGGGTTTCACAAACATTGTCTGAGTTCTGAAAACAAAGATTTGATCCTCCGGGATTGAGTTGTTGATGTCAGCCATAAGTCCTTAAGATTGTTGTATAAAGGCTGAGATAATCACAAACAAAATTTCCTGAGGCGTGTAGAGCCACTGTCCTTAAGGACTTATCCGCAGTGTGTTGCGCAAGTCCCCCAGGATACAACAGGAACTTCCTAGAATATTTCTGAGGATCTCAGAACTAGCAAGGATCTCTCAAAAGAGTATAAAAATAACCCAGAATAATTTTATAAGAAGAAAAAAAGAAAAGAGAAGGAGAGAAGACTGCTTTTGGTCTGGTTTGGAATAAGGGAAAAACTCTCTATTTATAGAGCTAGGAAAGAATAAAATCAATAAAAGACAATAAAAGTCATTAAATATTTTACCGTTGGAGTACTTAATAAAAACAATTAAAGTTTTGACCATTGCAATTCAACGTTTTCTTTTGCAATAATCTAACATTATTACAACAGAATTAAGCATGAAATTAACAACGTAAAAAAAATTAAGATTGAAAAATACGATAAAAGATCACTGGAATTGGTCTTTGACTAACATTACAATAAAATCCTGGACAACATATATTCTCTGTTCAAGCATTCACATGAGAGTATCTTGGTTTAATTCCTTAAAACAAGTTCTAAAATTATCTATTGAATTATTAATTCCTTAATTAATTCATCAGATAATTTTGCATTAACTTCAGATGTTGAGAATGACCAAAAGCACAGAAACTATTCCTAACATAGTTACTTTTAGTTTCTTTTCTTATGTTTCTGGTTCTAAAAATATTTTCCAGTACAATAGAACTTTTGAAGAGATTAATAATTCCGTATAATCAAAAGCAAGTCAAGAAAAGAACAAGAACAAAAACATATATTGCACAGGAAATTTACATTAATGTTTCGTCATACAACCAATTCCAATGAACATAAAATTTAGCCTATCCTAGACATCTCAAAAGTACTCTTTTCAACAATTCCTTGAAGAAAGTCAAGTCTTGATGTCTTGAAAGGTCTCCTGATCGTCTCCTGAGTTCTCCTGGTTTTTTCTCGCTATTTTCGAGTGCCAGAAGATGGTTTCTGTCTTTCTGTCACGTCTTTTAAAGCCACTTAACTTCATTAATTCGCTCAGCGCACAGGTGTGTGTGCTATGCGAATTTCTTGTAATTGCTGCCTCTCAACTAATGTTATTCGCACAGCGCACAAGTATCGGTGCGCTATGCGAATGTCTGTTTCCTGGCAGTGCGAAATTTGGCTTGCGCTATGCGAGAATTGGCTGACAGACTCCCAATTATACCTCATTTCCTGTACAATAATTTACATAACAATCTACTTCCTATTACAACATTTGACTGAGTAATAACATGAATAATTAGAAGATTGAGATCATTTATAAGTGTAAAAACAACTTTTTTTCACACTTATCAGGTTGGTGCAAAGAAAGAAAGGTGTCAAGATTCTGATTCTTGATCAAAGAGAAGCGGTTGAAGCATGGCGGGATTAGATATGCCAACAACAAATCTTTCGATACTTACAAAGAAGAATTGGAGCAGGTGGAGCACATAGATGAAAGTGTTATTTAGGTTTCAAAGGACGTTAGTGATGTTGTTGAAGAAACTGGACTCAAGCCTGATCTTGGTGATTCAGAAGATCAAAAGGTTGCATTCATAAGGAAAGACAACAAAGCCTTGTTCATTATCCATCAGTGCGTGGATGATACACATTTTGAGAAGATCCAAAATGCTATGATAGCAAGGGAGGCTTGGAACATTCTGTTGCGGTGTCATGCAGGAGGAGAGAAGATAAATAAGGTGAAGCTCTAGACCTTAAGGAGACAATACGATCTTTTACAAATGGAAGATAGTGAAAAGGTGGCAGAGTACTTCAATAAGATTCTGGCCATTACAAACCAGATGAAAGGGTGTGGAGAGAAAATCAGTGACCTTATGATTGTTGAGAAGATTATGAGATCACTGCCATCAAAGTTTAACTACATTGTAGTTGTTATTGAAGAGTCAAGAGATCTTGCAAAGATGAAGATTGGGGAACTTTAGACTTCCTTGGAGGCTCATCAGATGAGGCTCATAAACAATGATGAGCAAGCATTAAACGTGCATCATTCCATGAACGAAGAGAAAAAAAAGTTCAAGAAATGGAAAGTGAAACACACAAAAGGGAATTGGAGGAATGATAAGATCAAAGATGATCAAGAAGAATCTGCAACAGTGGAAAAGAATGGAAAACCAGAGAGGAATTCTCGCAAGAAAGACAAGAGGAATGTTGAATGCTTTAATTGTCATAAGTACAGGCACTATTCCTATGAGTGTTATGCTGATAAGGGAAAGCAGAAGAGGTTTCACAGAAAGGAGGCTTGCATTGCTCAAGAAGAATCTAATTCAGAACCCCTCACTTTAATGGTAACCACTTTTGCAACAACCTCTCATTCTCAAGACAAAATGTGGTATTTAGATTCAAGATGTTCGAATCATATGACTTGCCACAAAGAATGACTGGTGAATCTTGATGAATCCAAGAAGAGTAAGGTGAGTTTGTTGATGATAGCACATTGAAAGTAGAGGGAATTGGAGATGTTGTTATCAAAAGGAAGAATGGCTCACATGCCATTATAACCAATGTATTGTTTGTGCCTACAATGAAATGCAACCTTTTGAGTATTGGTCAGCTAATTCAAAAGGGTTTTACAGCAATAATGGAAGGCTTCAATAAGGTTGAATTGTTTGATGAAAACATAAATCTGGTCTTGAGAAGCAAGATCTCAAAGAATCGAACATTTCAGATCAGCATGGAGACAGTGGAGAATTTTCAGTGTATGTCTGTATTGAAAGATGAAAACTGGTTGTGGCACTTAAGGTATGGACATCTGAATTGGAAGAGCTTGCATCAACATGACATGAAGCAAATGGTCATTGGACTTCCTAGTATCCGTGTGCCAGAAAAGGTGTGTGAAACATGTCTGGCAGGAAAGCAAACTAGAAAATCATTCAAGGCAAATCTATACATGAGAGCAAGGGATTGCTTGGGAGTGGTTCACTCATACATATGTGGACCGTTTGAAGTCCCTTCATTGGCTGGAAACAGGTATTTCATCACCTTTGTTGATGAATACAGTAGGATGATATGGCTGTTTTTGAATAAAATGAAGAGTGAAGCATTGGATGCATTCTTGAGATTCAAAGCAAGTGTGGAAAGAGAAAGTGGAAAATTATTGAAGATATTAAGAACAGATGAAGGAGGTGAATTTACCTCAAACACTTTCGAACAACACTATCAGACCAGTGGCATCAAGCATGAAGTCACAACACCTTATACTCCTCAGCACAATGGGCTGGTAGAGAAGATGGTGCCACGAAATCTATGGGGTGAGGCAGTGTCAACAACTGTCTACATCTTAAACAGGTGTCCTAGAAAGAAGTTGGAAGGAAAAGGTTCATTGGAAGTGTGGACAAGTGTGGAGCCATCTGTGAGCCACCTAAAAATATTTGGTTCACTAGCCTTTACACATGTTCCAAATCAGAGAAGAAACAAGTTACAAGACAAGAGTGAAGCAATGATTTTCATTTGCTTTACTCTACTAGAGCCTATAAACTCTTTGATCCAATTAAAGGAAAAGTAGACTTGAGTAGAGATGTGGTTATTCTCGAGCATGAGAACTGGGACTGGAAGCAGAAGCAAACCAGTTTAGTGAAGACTATATTAGATGGAGAATCTAGCAACCTCATCTCAACAGATCTAGTGACAAACTCTAGGAGCAGTGAAGGCGTGCAATCTGGAAGGAGTGAAGGAGTGCAATCTGGAAGCAGTGAAGGAGTGCAAAATTGTGAGCAACACTCTGAAACTGCTAGACCACAAAGAAGACATGTGCTGCCACAGAGGTTCATTAATGAGTGTGCGGTGTATGCTGATACACAGATTGGTGATGAAGGAGACAAGGTTTTCATGGCATGTGCACAAGGTTGGTCACTCTTCCAACTTGATGTGAAGTTAGCGTTTCTACATGGACCCTTGGAGGAAGAGGTCTATGTCCATCAGCCTCTAGGTTTCATTAAAAGGGAAAAAGAAGCACAAATGTATAGGCTACATAAGGCCTTATATGGATTGAAACAGGCTCCCAAAGCCTGGAACAAAAGAATTGACTATTTTCTTATCAAACTTAAATTCACAAGGTGTGTTGTTGAGCATGGAGTTTATGTGAAGGGAGGCACAAGAGAGGATCTGTTGATCATATGTTTGTACGTGGATGTCTTACTCATCACAGGATCAAATGCAGCCTATATAGAAGAGTTTAAAAGAGTCATGGAAACTTAATTTGAGATCACAGACCTGGGAAGATTAAGCTATTTTCTATGGATGGAGTTTACCTATACTACTGCAGGTTTGATAATGCACGAGAAGAAGTATGTTGAAGAGTTATTAAAACGGTTCAAAATGTCATCCTACAATGCTGTAAGGAATCCAATGGAGGTAAATTTGAAACTGCTGAGAAATGAATCAGAAGAGGGGATAGATTAAACTGGATTCAAGCAGATAGTTGGCTCTTTGCAATTTCTTTGTAACAACAGACCAAAGTTGTCATTCTATGTTGGCTTGATCAGTAGATTCATGAGCAGCTCGAAGAAATCACACATGCTTGCTACTAAGAGAGTGTTGAGGTATGTTCAAGGCATAGTTCATCATGGAATCCTATTTCCCTTTGGAAGACAAAGTTCAGAGTTAGAATTGGTTGGATACACTAATTCGGATCCTGGTGGTAATCCACTGGAGAGGAAAACCACTTTTGGATACATATTTTTGTTGAATAAAGCACTTATCTTTTGGTGTTCTATAAAGCAACCAGTAGTTGCTTTATCCAATTGTAAAGCAGAGTACATTGCTAGGAGTTTTGCATCTTGCCAAGGTGTGTGGCTGGAAGAATTACTAAAGGAACTGATGGTTCATATAAAGACTCCATTATAGCTAAGGATAGACAATATTTCTACCAAAAATCTGTAAAAGAACCTAATAAGTCATTGCAAAAGCAAACATATAGAAGTCAAGTATCACTTTCTAAGAGACTTGGTGAACAAAGGAAGAATAGTCTAACCTACTGCAAGACTCAAGAGCAAATGACTGACATTTTTACAAAGGCATTGAAGGTTGAAAGCTTTGATTTACTAAAGAAGAGGATTTGTGTTATCTTCAGAAGTGCTTGTTTTAGAGGGGAGTATTAGTATATAAATAATAAGCCAAAAACACATGTACCTGTTTTGCTATATACAATACATACACAGAACATTCACTTCAGTTTTTAAAAGCGTTTGTCTTTCTCTCAATTTCTTTGTTTTGTTTCTCTATGCTACACCACGTTCCATCATTAATATGCTTAATTCTAACAGATAAAGTGGGGTTACGTAAATCTTAGGTGAATCCAGGATTTCTTGTCGTTTTGATCTATGTAGTCTCATTTATTTGTTTTGCTAATTTGTTCCTTCTAAATCCCATCTGCAAAACGAAACAAAATAGCTTTGTACATAAAGTGCATGTTATAACAATAAATTAGATAATAAAAAAATTTCTCATTTTTAATCTTGGTTTACGCCTTTGGTTTCTTAAAAATAGTCTCGTAATTTTTTTTTTGTATTTTTGTTCTGTCTAAGTGACGTATATTTTGTTTTTAACCTATGATATTAATTTGGATAATTGAGTAAAATACCGTAAAATAGAACTTTTTAGACATTTAAATTTACTTGTAAAAAAAACTTTATGTAATGATATGAACTAATTTAACTCTTCAACTTTCACATCACGGGCCTTCATTTTCAACTTCTACATATGTCAATATTAAAAGATGTTAGAATTAGTATTGACTTTGCAAGCATATAATTAACTATTGTCACTATTGTAAGATTGTTATAATGTTGGACTGAGTCATTTGTAACATCCCAATATATATAGTGTAACTATAATAAAATATATATAGTGTAACTATAATAAAGAGAAGCAACATGCATGATAAAATAGTACAGTTATCCATCTAAAACATAAAGTCATCCAAAAACAACTATAAATTTAAAACTTTATATACAGACCGAAGACTATTCCAAAACTATCTACAAGTCTCTAAAGAACCAAAAGCGACTACTCAGCAGCAGCATCACCTCCATCCAATGCTTGCTCCAAAGAGACCTCTTCTTCTGCTACTCACATCCAAAGGATGGTCATCGCAGAAGAAGAATAGCGGAACATACAAAACATAAGCACACAACAGGGTAAGCTAGTTTAAACAAAGACTAATCATACCACAATTAATAGAATTCATACAATCATATTATCCATCTTCATCACTTAAACCCTTCACACATAACACACACTGACTCTGACTATCCGGACTTAGAATGATTGCCGAGCTATGGTGGGTTGTGCACTCGTGGTGGCTTCTACTGCTTTGCAAAGCCATTGCCAATGGGTTTCACCCTACCACACTCACGAGGTTAGTCCGTTATCACTCACCTTGGGCCATACTGGAAGCACCCAACACTAGGACCTCCTGCTACTCCTCACGACATGGATCAATCCTCTCTACTTGAGAATGAAAGACCATTGGAGTTTCAGGATAACCCCCAAGACTGAGCTCCTGCATCCATTCTAAACTTACTTGAATCTCAACTAGAGATTCCATTTGAATCACAACATAGGGCACCACCATGTCTCCTCTCCTTGAGGATCATGGAATTACATCCATAAACCACACTTGAACTTTACCATTTTAATTACCACAATCACCACAGATATTACATGATACAACTTCAACTTACTTCATACAACACTTATTGATACATATCCAACAACATAAGAACACACAAGACTTGAACTAGAACGCACCCCTCACACAACACACAAAGACAGAGACCAACTACTCTGGATCTCTCGCATAGCGACTAAACTGGCTATGCGAATAAAATTGTAAAATGCTACAAACCCCAACCCCTCACATAGCGACCCAATTCGCTACGCAAGAGCCTCATTCAAAGACTTGACCCCCCAAGTACTCGCAGAGCGAGACCCACTCGTTGATCGAATAAAATGAATAATGGTTCCAGACCCCAACCATTCGCATAGCGATTACACTTGCTATGCGGATTGATAAACAGAGAACAACCCTCTCAAATCACTCGCACAGCGCACCCATTTGATATGCGGTTACATTGGCAGAGAGCATCTCGCCAAGGTAACTCGCTATGCGAATCCATTCGCACAGCGAGTCTGCATAATCTGCAGAACGAAATTCTGCAGAATTACACAACTCAACCACTCCTTACCAATTCTACTCAACTTGGCCAACTTCTAACACTCCTAATTCGATGTATATACTAAATTAAACTTAACTAAAGGATTCTAAACATTCTTAACACCAATCTAAAGTGTTTATGCAGTAATCTCTACTCTAAAACCTCTAATTCATCAACTTATAGACCCAAAACCAATTCTACCACTTGGAACCTGTTTTTGATCATTTTGATGACTCAAACCAGTCACATATAACCTATCTACACTATCCTAGCAGTCACCAACAGCCCTTGACCACAAATTCTCAAATTCACTACCTCACTTCCTTAAAATACAATAAACCAGTCCAAATCACTTTACTCTATACTTTAACAACACTACCACACATCACAGCCAATAACAATCACCAATTTACAAACATTACAGCATATAGATTCATCCAAGTCAGCTCATCATTCAGAATTCACAGTTTCTACTCTTTTAACAATTAAGAACATACATTCACTAGCTGATATTTTTAACTGCGTAGCACTTAATCACATAATTAATTTCATACATCACCAATTGTTAATTGAAAACACAACCTAGCTTCCCTTACCTTAGAGATAACAGCCACACACACATAAACGTCCCAACCGAACCTTGCACAGCAAGGAAACTCAACAGAAACCTACAACTCACCAATTGGTGATAGAGAACCACACTTAGAACTTAAATTGAGCTAGAAATGGAAGGAATAACTACTAATCACATGCAACAAGAATCGTTGCATGCTCACAGCTCAGAGAAGAACGGACACAAAAAGGGAGATGACTTACCAGCTGAAGAACGAGAAATTGATCGGTCCAAACTCAAGCCCTCAACGCCAGGATCGCCTAGGCACTTCCTGATCGTTGAACAGATAACTCAGCAAGAAGAAATTTTAGAGAGAACTCTGAGAACTCTAAGGAATAAAGTTCTAGAGAGATGAAGTGTTCTTAGAATAATGAGAAGTGTTTATAAAATTTTGTTTTATACTATCAGATTTTTTTAAAGTAAAATAATCGATCTCATTATTCTAATACACCAATCTGCTCTATAACACTCTATTTTTCAGGTCTTTACATTCTCCCCAACAACAAAATTTTCGCCCTCGAAAATTAGACTTACCAGAGAACAGGTGAGGATAGGATTCTCTCATAACTCCCTCTAACTCCCAAGTGGAATCACCTGTTCTACTATCCCAGACAACCTTGACTAGACTGATGGTCTTTCCCCTAAGTTGTTTGGTCTGGCTCTCCATAATCCTGACAGGATGCACTTCAATGGACAAATCTTCTCTGACTTGCACATCTTCAGCTTCTAAAACGTAGGAAGGATCAGACACATACTTCCTAAGCTGTGATACGTGAAACACTGAATGAAGATTCGCTAATTGGGGAGGCATGGTTATCTCATACGCCACTAGTCCTACACGCTTCAGGATCTGATAAGGACCAATAAACCTAGGAGATAACTTCCTTGCGTGAATGGCTCTTCCTACACCAGTAGTAGGAATCACTCTAAGGAATACATGATCCCCAACAGTAAACTCCAAAAGTCTCCGTCCCTGATCAGTATAGGACTTCTGCCTACTCTAAGACGCCTGCATCCTTTCCTAAATCAATTTCACCTTATCAATCGTCTGCTGAATCAACTTCGGCCCAGTCAAAATTGATTCTCCATCCTGAAACCAGCACAGAGGCGTCCTACACCTTCTCCCATACAATGCCTCAAACGGTGCCATACCAATGTTGGTCTGATAACTGTTGTTGTAGGTGAACTCTACCAACGACAACACTTCATCCCAACCTCCCAAATGATCCAAGACACACGTCCTCAATAAATCCTCCAATGTCTGGATCGTCCTTTCTAACTGGTCATCGGTCTGTGGATGATAAGCTGAACTCATCTGAAGTCGACTACCCAACTCACTCTGAAGAGTTTGCCAAAAACGAGAAGTAAACCTTGGATCTCTATCTGATACTATGCTGGAAGGCACCCCATGCAGTCTCACCACTTCTCTGATATACAACTGAGCAAGCTTAACCATAGACATCCTCAAATTGACTGCCAAGAAATGAGCGCTCTTGGTCAGTCTGTCAACAATCACCCAAATAGCATCATGACCTTTTACCGTTCGTGGTAAATGGGTAACAAAATCCATAGCTATGCTATCCCATTTCCACTCTGGAATCTCCAACTGCTGTAACAAACCTCCAGGTCGTTGATGCTCCACTTTAACCTTCTGACAGGTCAAACAAGAAGCTACAAACCATGCAACGTCACCCTTCATTCAAGACTACTAAAAAGAATTCTTGAGGTCTTGATACACTTTAGTCATGCCAGGATGCATGCTAAAACGACTCTGATGACCCTCCTCAAGAATTAATCTCTTCAGCTCATAATCCTTAGGAACACAAACTCTGCTTCTGAACCGCAGTATACCATCCGTCCCCACACTGAAATCTCTACCCTGCTCGGTACCGATCAACCCGGTTGATTTCTGAAGCTCTTCATCCAATAACTGTTTCTCTCTGATACGGTCCAACAACCCACTAGACACCACCAAACTGCTGCATCTGATAAAATCTGACTCTAACTCCACCTGTAGTCTCAAGTTCCTGAAGCTTTCCACCAACTCCAATTCTCTAACCGTCAAAGCTAATACATGAATCTTCTTCCTACTCAACGCATCAGCAACCACGTTCTCTTTCCCCGAATGGTAGAGAAGATCAAACTCAAAGTATTTCAAAAACTCCATCCATCTCCTCTGCCTCATGTTCAACTCCTTCTGATCAAAGAGATACTTCAAACTCTTATGATCACTGAACACCTGAAACTGTGTTCCATACAAATAGTGCCTCCAGATCTTCAAGGCAAATACAACTACTGCCAACTCCAAGTCATGAGTAGGGTAATTCTTCTCATGAACCTTAAGTTGCCTTGAAGCATAGGCGACTACCTTTCTTTCCTGCATCAACACACAACGAAGTCCTTGATAGGAAGCATCACAGAAAACCTCAAAAGGTTTTCCTGTGTTAGGGATTACCAACACCAGAGCACTAGTCAACCTCTGCTTCAACTCCTGAAAACTAGACTCACACCGGTCTGTCCAAGCAAAAGGCTGATCTTTCCTCATCAACTGAGTCAACGGCGCTACCATTCTAGAGAAACCTTCTATGAAACGACGATAGTAGCCCGCTAAGCCAAAAAAACTCCTGATTTCAATGGCAGACTTCGGTCTCTCCCACTAAAGCACGGCTTGAACCTTAGCTGGATCCACAGCAATTCCACCCGCTGAGATAACGTGCCCTAGAAACTGCACTTCTTCTAACCAGAACTCACACTTAGACAGTTTAGCGTAAAACTTTTTCTCTCTCAAAATCCCAAGCACTATCCTAAGGTGATTCTCATGCTCCTCCCAAGTCTTAGAATAAATAAGTATGTCATCTATAAAGACAACAACAAACTTATCTAAGAACGGCCTGAAGATTCTGTTCATATAGTCCATGAATATGGTTGGCGCATTAGTCACACCAAACAGCATAACTACATACTCATAATGACCATATCTGGACCTAAAGGCAGTCTTCTGCACATCACCTGCCTTGACCAGAATCTAGTGATAACCTGACCTCAGGTCAATCTTGGAGAAAACAGTAGCCCCATACAACTGATCCATCAAGTCATCGATCCTGGGCAACGGATATTTGTTCTTGATGGTTAACTTGTTCAATTGCCTGTAGTCTATACACAGTCTGGAGCTACCATCCTTCTTCTTCACAAGCAACACAGGCGCACCCCACGGAGAAACACTTGGTCTGATGAATTGTTTCTCAAGCAAATCCTCAACTTGCTTCTTCAGCTCAGCTAACTCAGCTTGAGCCATTCTATACGGCGATATTGATACTGGTCCTACTCCAGGCACCAAATCAATAGAGAACTCGACTTCCCTCTGAGGGGGCAACCCCGACACTTCCTCAGGAAACACATCCAAAAACTCACTCACCATTGAGTGATCTAGACCATGCCCACTCTACTCAATTGACAGATGCGATAACACGAGAAAACAACAAGCACCTTCTACCAAATCTTGCTTCAGCTGCCCTGAAGACAACAACACTACCCCTTCTTCTTCAAGAAAAACTAACTTCTTCTCACCGCAGTCTATGAGAATGCGATTGGCAAATAGCCAATCCATCCCCAAGATCACATCTAATCCTTGCAAAGGTAAACAAATGAGGTTTACCTTGAACGGACGTCCTTCTACAACCACAAAACATCTAGCACACAAGGTAGATGTCTTGACCAACCCCGAAGTGGGAGTAGCTACAGCCAAGTCATACTGTAACTCGCTCACTACCAGACCCAAAATAGCCACGCAATCTTCTGACACAAAGGAGTGTGTCGTTCCAGAATCAAATAACACACAACATTCTCTACCATTCAACACATAACGCCCAACAATAAGAGTACCTGAGCTGGCTGCCTCTGACCCCGATATAGCATACATCCTGCCTGAAGCCTACGATCTGGCACCGCCCCTCGGATGTGCTCTCCTGGCCTGGTGAGTCTGCGGACCTGTCCTCCTGACAGTAGGACAGTCCCGGCGAAATGTCCCTCAACCCGGCATATGTTACATCTTCTGAAACCTGCCATTTGAGGACAGACCGACTGAAGATGGGGACCTCCACAGGAATAACACTTCACTCCCCCAGAGCTGCTGGACGGTCCAGATGACACAAAAGCCTGAGAAGAAGACCCTCTAGGTCTATGAGAAGGAGGCCTAGAATAGGGAGTCCTCCTGGAACTAGAACCGCCTCTGGACATCACCGGTCCTCCCACTCTCAAAGGCTGACTCCTCTGCCTGTCCACTTCCAACTTGGTCTTCTCCATGACCTTTCCCATTTCCACCAAAGCTGGAAATTCTTTAATAGAAAGCCCCTTCACCAACAACTTGATCTCTCCCCTCAAACCATTCTCAAATTTCCGACACTGCCAAACTTCACTCATCGGCACTGTATGAAACCTGATCAGATGCTTGAACCGATCTTCATACTCAGAGATTGACATATTTCCCTGAACCAGCTGTAGAAATTCAATCTCCCTAGCAAATCTGACGCTGTCAGGAAAATATTCAGCATAGAATCTTTCCTTGAACAACTCCCAAGTGATATGAGTGTTACTGCCCTCCATAATGGTCCTCATACTGCTCCACCAGTGACTAGCTTCCCCGGATAATAAATACTCCGTGAAAGCCAATCTATTCTCATCTGAACACCTCTTGGCATTAAAAATGCGCTCCATATCTCCGAACCACCTATCTGCCTCATCTGGGCTAACCTGTCAACTAAACTTGGTTGGACGGTGCTACAAGAAGTTCTCAAGACTCCACTCTTGAGGTTGTGTGGAAGAAGAAGAAGAGGGTCCAGCTACAGCCCTTCCACTGGTCAACAATTCCAAATACTGCCTCTGAGAGGCCTCAGCTGAAAGTCGAGCAGCTTCCAACTACTGCATAGCCACAGAATTTTGTTGTACCAAAGCGGTATTCTACTATCGCATCTCACTGATCACTAATTCCATCATCCTCATCATATCTGGTGCATCAGGATTTGTGGGTGGAGGAGGAGGAGGCCTAGGTGCCATCTTCTGCTTACACAGAGAGAAAGGACATCAGTCCAACTCAAACAGACAAGGATTACTACTAGACATGACTAAGAGCACACAAGCACAAGCAAGGCACACTCACAACCTACAGGATTCCTAAGGAAAGAACTGCTCTAATACCATTAATGTAACATCCCAATATATATAGTGTAACTATAATAAAGAGAAGCAACATGCATGATAAAATAGTACAGTTATCCATCTAAAACATAAAGTGATACCTTTACAATCATAAAAAAACAACTATATATTTAAAACTTTATATACAGACCGAAGACTATTCCAAAACTATCTACAAGTCTCTAAAGAACCAAAAGCGACTACTCAGCAGCAGCATCACCTCCATCCAATGCTTGCTCCAAAGAGACCTCTTCTTCTACTGCTCACATCCAAAGGATGGTCATCGCAGAAGAAGAATAGCGGAACATACAAAACATAAGCACACAACAGGGTAAGCTAGTTTAAACAAAGACTAATCATACCACAATCAATAGAATTCATACAATCATATTATCCATCTTCATCACTTAAACCCTTCACACATAACACACACTGACTTTGATTGTCCGGACTTAGAATAATTGTCGAGCTATGACGGGTCGTGCACTCGTGGTGGCTTCTACTGCTTTGCAAAGCCATTTCCAATGGGTTTCACCCTACCACACTCACGAGGTTAGTCCGTTATCACTCACCTTGGGCCATACTGGAAGCACCTAAGACTAGGACCTCCTGCTACTCCTCACGACATGGATCAATCCTCTCTACTTGAGAATGAAAGACCATTGGAGTTTCAAGATAACCCCCAAGACTGAGCTCCTACATCCATTCTAAACTTACTTGAATCTCAACTAGAGATTCCATTTGAATCACAACATAGGGCACCACCATGTCTCCTCTCCTTGAGGATCATGGAATTACGTCCATAAACCACACTTGAACTTTACCATTTTAATTACCACATACCACAATCACAACAGATATTACATGATACAACTTCAACTTACTTCATACAACACTTATTGATACATATCCAACAACATAAGAACACACAAGACTTGAACTAGAACGTACACCTCGCACAGCGCACACCTTCGCATAGCGAGACTATAAACTTCTCACACAGCGACCTAACTCGCCTTGCGAAAACCAAAGACAGAGACCAACTACTCTGGATCTCTCGCATAGCGACTAAACTGGCTATGCGAATAAAATTGTAAAATGCTACAGACCCCAACCCCTCGCATAGTGGCCCAATTTGCTACGCAAGATCCTCATCTAGAGACTTGACCCCCCAAGCACTCGCAGAGCGAGACCCACTCGCTGATCGAATAAAATGAATAATGGTTCCAGACCCCAACCATTCGCATAGCGATTACACTCGCTATGCGGATTCATAAACAGAGAGCAACCCTCTCAAATCACTCGCACAGCGCACCCATTCGCTATGTGGTTACATTGGCAGAGAACATCTCGCCAAGGTAACTCGCTATGCGAATCCATTCACACAACAAGTCTGCATAATCTACAAAACGAAATTCTGCAGAATTACACAACTCAACCACTCCTTACCAATTCTACTCAACTTGGCCAACTTCTAACACTCCTAATTCGATGTATATACTAAATTAAACTTGACTAAAGGATTCTAAATATTTCTAACACCAATCTAAAGTGTTTATGCAGCAATCTCTACTCTAAAACCTCCAATTCATCAACTTATAGACCCAAAACCAATTCTACCACTTGGAACCTGTTTTTGATCATTTTGATGACTCAAACCAGTCACATATAACCTATCTACACTATCCTAGCAGTCACCAACAGCCCTTGACCACAAATTCTCAAATTCACTACCTCACTTCCTTAAAATACAATAAACCAGTCCAATTCACTTTACTCTATACTTCAACAACACTACCACACATCACAGCCAATAACAGTCACCAATTTACAAACATTATAGCATATAGATTCATCCAAGTCAGCTCATCATTCACAATTCACAGTTTCTACTCTTTTAACAATTAAGAACATACATTCACTAGCTGATATTTTTAACTGCGCAGCACTTAATCACATAATTCATTTCGTACATCACCGATTGATAATTGAAAACACAACCTAGCTTCCCTTACCTCAGAGATAACAGCCATATACACAGTAACGTCCCAACCGAACCTTGCACAGCAAGGAAACTCAACAGAAACCTACAACTCACTAATTGGTGATAGAGAACCACACTTAGAACTTAAATTGAGCTAGAAATGGAAGGAAGAACTACTAATCACCTGCAACCAGAATCATTGCATGCTCACAGGTCAGAGAAGAACGGACAGAAAAAGGGAGACGACTTACCAACTGAAGAACGAGAAATTGATCGGTCCAAACCCAAGCCCTCAACGCCAGGATCGCCTAGGCACTTCCTGATCGTTGAACAGATATCTCAGTAAGAAGAAATTTTAGAGAGAACTCAGAGAACTCTGAGGAATAAAGTTCTAGAGAGATGAAGTGTTCTTAGAATAATGAGAAGTGTTTATAAAATTTCGTTTTATACTATCAGATTATTTTAAAGTAAAATAATCGATCTCATTATTCTAATACACCAATCTGCTCTATAACACTCTATTTTTCAGGTCTTTACATCATTTAACTCTAAATCACTCTACCCGATCATATTAATATGTTATTGACTTTTTCAACACATCACGTTAATTGACAAATGACTTGTTCGTTTTTTCACAATAATTTTGTGTGTTTTATTGTATTGACAATTTTCATTTATTTATAATTTATTTTATAATTGTTATAGTATTAGACGTTTTGTATTAATGAATGTTTTCGTTATCCTTAAATGAATTTTATAGCATGATTATAAATGACATTTAAACCATTATTTTTAAAATTAGTATTTGAATAAATTACATTCTAATGTAGATTTATTTTATTTGAGAAAACCATATAAAATAGAAGTTATATTTTAAAAAAATAGTAGTAAAGACAATTGTTCTATGCATAACAGTTATCATGTCTTTTCTTTTAAGATTAAATGTTATTTCACTAGTAAAAAATTGCATTTTTAACTCGTATATTATGCTTTGGTTTTTTCGGAACCGAAGCGTATTAGACGCGGTGGCAGGGCTGTAATTTTTAAATCATGATATGCCTCGGTTGCTAAACAACCGGTGTCTAAAAGGCATACTGACTCGGTTGACAGAATGGACCGAGGTATATACCTCAGGTGAAAAAGTTACTGCCTCGGTTACCAGATGGACCGAGGCATATAGCTTAGGCTGGGACTGATCCACTTCGAGAAAACCTAGCAGCTCCCTCTTTTTCCTTTTATTTTTCTCAATTCTCTCTCGTTCCAATCTCGCTTCTCTCTCGTTCCAATCGCGCTTCTCACTCGTTTCAATCTCGCTTCTGCTGTTTTAAGTGTCGCTGCCGTTGCCCCGCCATTGCCTCGCCGCTACCTCGCCACTGCCGGGAGCCACTACCACCTGCCATTGCGTCTCTGGAGCGAAGAGCAAGCGGCCCCGCTGTTAATCCAAAACTTGTTAGCCGTTGCTAGGACTCGGGTTCAATCCCCAACTCCCCGGCAACGGCGCCAAAAACTTGTTAGGCGATTATTTCGGCAAGTGTACCGAATCGCTTCAAGTAATATAAAATGGTAAGTCCAAGTATCGTTTTCCCAAGAGACTCGTAATACTAAAGAATTGTGCGATTAACAACTCATCCAGACTCAAGAACATAACATCAATTTACAAAACAGGTGCAGAAACATAAATTCATACATAATTACAAATTTGGATTCTGGTAATGAAAACACTGAGATATGGAAAAAGGTCCGAAATGATATGGATCGGTTTTGCTCAAATTAGATTTCACCACTTTCACTCTTGTGCATAAAAAGTTTCATCTCCTCTCCATTAATTACTAATGTCAATCCACTAAAACACTTTACCCCTAATCTCTTAGGTGAAAAAGTCTAGGTTTTCCTTATCAAATCCCAATGTCTTGGATAATCTAACAGGTGAAACCGCATTAAGAACTAGGATCTTAAGACAACAAGCAATCATCTTCCATCTCTAGAACCAATAATACCTAGGACTCCTATTTCAGTTCTGGTTCCATCTTACGTCTCCATAACCCATGAAACCCAAAGTTAGTCCATGACATGAACGTCTCCATCACATGCATGCTTTAATCTCGGAAATAAGAATACTAGAAATTAACAGAGCAGGCATACATATAATCAAATCATTCTTCAAATACACAAAAATTCAGTAATTACATCAATTCTTAACAAAATGAAACTGGTTCTCCATTTCAATGGAAGAACCTCAAGCTTACAAACATGGTGGATGGGAGAAGAATAAGACCCAAGGAGGAGAAAAGAGATGCTTCCACATGCCCCAAGCGGCCTCCATGAGCTCCTGTAGTGAAGTCGCGCCTCCACACCTTCGTCCTTGAGCTCTGGGAGGGTTTCCCCCCTCCAAAAACTGACTTCTCTGCCTCTGGTTCGCGTTCTTAAAGAGATGAGTCGTAAGTGATTTTTCGCTGGGCGCGCGCGCTCGCTGGGCGAGCGTTCACTGCGCACTGAGCGAGCGTCCACTTTTGCGCGCTCGCTGGGCGAGCGTCTACTTGCTGATCATGGGTGAGCGCTCGCTGGGTGAGCGCTCGCTGGGCGAGCGTCCGCAGCTCGCTGGACGAGCGTCCTCGCTGGGCGAGCGTGCGTCCTCTCGCTGGGCGAGCGTCCACTTTCTGGTCTCGCTGGACGAGCGTCCGTTGCTCGCTGGACAAGCGTCCGCTCGTTGAGCGAGCGTGCATTCGTCGCTGGGCGAGCGTCCTCTGCGTCTTGTGCTCGCCAGTTCTTTCCAATCCTTATTCTGTGCAAAGTAAACACACAAAAACACTCAAACTGATACAAAATCAACAATATATACATATTATACAACTTTTCATGAGATTTTACTCCATAATGCATCAAAGGAGATTAAAATAAGTGCTTAGGATATGCAATTCTTGGCACTTATCACACCTCCAAACTTGAACTTTTTCATGTCCTCATGAAAAGCAAGAGATAACTTAGCCTAAAGAACAATTCAACTGCAATGGTCTAGCAACTCAAGATACAATTTTAATCAAAATAAACAAAATCAATCATGCTTGCTCAACTTATACATCATATTCAAGAGATAATACAGTCTTAGCAAGCTTCACTTCAACCATGGTGCTAACAATTCAAAATCACAAGAAAGATGCAATTTATAGATCAACAAAAATGACAAGATGTTTTCATTGAATGCATGGGACCAATCCTCACCAAGGAAAGTGTTTCACTCAAGAACATTGGTGTATAACGATGTTTGTCATACTCTCAACTATCACAGTGTTACACAAATCAACTTTGCATTTCATTTCAACAATATCAAACACATTCACAAGCAAGTTACATCACAAGGACTTTTTGAGGCTTGTATTGTGGCTGGGCTCAAAAGAAAATTTGGTTTTTCTGGACAACAAAGTACCTTAAGCTGAGAGACCCAACAATTTGATTCATGATATACATAGTCTCTCTTTTGCTCCAAAATTGAATAAACCACTTCTCAACCTATTTCCCAACTCTTTTTCATTGAATTCAAGTTTTTGTTTTTCTTCTTCTTTCTTCTTCTTCTTTCTTTTTAACTCAACTTATTTTCTCAATGCTCCCTTATGACAAGAACTCCCTGAAACTTAAACCATTCTCCTCAACCTAACAAATAGGTTCATCTCAAGTCAAGGTAAGGAGGTTAATGATTTTTCAATAAGCTTAATGTGTCAGGAATGAGAAAGTTTTCTTCAGGTTCAAAGGTTATGCATTGGCTTTTTAGGCTCAAAATTTAGAAGAGGTAGAAGAACAAGATGGCCTTGATCATTTATAACATGCAAGCAACTAGTTCAAATAGAGAAACTCATGCAAAATCAACTGTGATTCCAAAGTAATAGCATTCAGCAATAAACTCTGAGGCACAACATCTCACAGGTTTACTCAGGGTTCCAAAATTTGATAAACATCATGCCAAGAATATTGATCACAATTAAAACCAAGCATCTATCTAAACAGATACACGCAACCACAATCTCTGTTCAACAAGCTCAACCACATAATCTCAATCAGATTTTCAAAACAATTCTCATGGATAAAGAGCAAGCACAAGAGATTTGTATTCAATTCAAGCATAACAAATGATTCACTCAAATCACCAGACCAATTGCACAAGAACTATCCACAAGGCAAGTCAAAAAAAAGAAATCAAAAACACAAATACTGAAAGTAAATAAAACTGGAAATTAAAACTGAAAAACCGAATTAGATGGACTCTTTGCAACTTCAGCAGTGTAGGACACTAGCTTCACTTTCATCTGAAACATCTTCCTCCAACAGTAGCTTATACTCCGCAACTGCTCCACCTCCCCCATCAGTAGGGGCCTGGCCCCCAGGCCATGCTACATGAGCATCAAAATCTTCAAGTCATAGGGTGCTCAGCTCACACTTGGCTCAAAGGTTGGCCAGTGGTGGTTTTGACTCTTTAATTCCTAAGGAAGATCTTATCATGTAACAAGAAAGCTCAAAGCAAAATTATTATCCCATAGTCAACAACTGAATAGAAAGATCCATAAAACACACTAAAAGAAATCTGCAAAAGAAAGCAGCAAAAAAATCAAAAACAAAAAAAACAAGCAAAAAATTTCTGTGCTTAAACCAGTGCTGCTGGGGCCGGGCGCCTACCGAGCATGAGGCGCCGGGCGTGAACCGAGCCAGGTGCTACTTGAGCCGAGCGCCTATTGATCAGGAGGCGCCGGGCGTGAATTATGCAGAAAACTGCAGAATTTTGCAGTTTTCGAAATTAAGCTTCCCAACTTGTGATTTTTGGTATATGACCCTTATTCACACTCAAATCAATCCAGAATATCATGTTTTCATCATTGAAACTTGTCTAAACTATAAGGAATGAAATTAAATGCATGAATGGGTGAATTGAATGCACATTTCCAAAGCTTTTTACTCTACAACTCAAAACTGCACTTATGCATCCAAATCATATTTAAGCACTTAAGATCACACCAAAAAATCCTAGAGCACACTCTAACATGTCATAACAGATTTAAGCACTTGAAAACACACCAAACAAACCACAAAAACACATTACAACTCAAAAATCACAAACATGCAGAAAAATATACAAACATGCATAACACAAGTCAATTATTGAAATTGAAACACAAACAAGCACATGATACTAAAACAACACAAACACAAGTAAAAAGGGTAAGAAAATTAGGTTGCCTCCCAAAAGCGCTTGTTTAATGTCAGTAGCTTGACGGATTACTCAATGAAGTACGGAAGTTGTTGTTGGTGTGCTCCACTCACCAACTCTTCTTGAATCTCTTTCTAGTCACCTAATCATCTTCATTTTAGCCCTTCCACTACCTTGACATCTTCAAACACTCAATCCTCTCCATCACAGGGTGGTGGTGACTAGTCTTTCTCTTTTTCTTCTCCCTTTCTTCATCTTACTTAGCACTTGGAGCATCTGCAAGGGAGAAAGAATTTGGGGCAGCGTGAGATGCTCAACATAGTTGTCTCCTTGTGTCCTATAATTCCTTCAATCTCAGGGTCATCATGATGCTTTTGAGGCTGCAGTCCTCCTTGTATGAACATCTCCCTGCATATACTTAGACACAACTAGGCTAAAGCCACAAATTAGCCCACATAAAAGTGAAAATCTATTTACAACAAAAGAGTTAATTCTATATACAACAACAAGTCTAAACAAGTTAGAAACCTCACAAAAATCTAGTATTCACACGAGTCCCCGGCAACGGCGCCAAAAACTTGTTAATCCAAAACTTGTTAGCCGTTGCTAGGACTCGGGTTCAATCCCCAAATCCCCGGCAACGGCGCCAAAAACTTGTTAGGCGATTATTTCGGCAAGTGTATCGAATCGCTTCAAGTAATATAAAATGGTAAGTCCAAGTATCGTTTTCCCAAGAGACTGGTAATACTAAAGAATTGTGCGATTAACAACTCATCCAGACTCAAGAACATAACATCAATTTACAAAACAGGTGCAGAAACATAAATTCATACATAATTACAAATTTGGACTCTGGTAATGAAAACACTGAGATATGGAAAAAGGTCCGAAATGATATGGATCGGTTTTGCTCAAATTAGATTTCACCACTTTCACTCTTGTGCATAAAAAGTTTCATCTCCTCTCCATTAATTACTAATGTCAATCCACTAAAACACTTTACCCCTAATCTCTTAGGTGAAAAAGTCTAGGTTTTCCTTATCAAATCCCAATGTCTTGGATAATCTAACAGGTGAAACCGCATTAAGAACTAGGATCTTAAGACAACAAGCAATCATCTTCCATCTCTAGAACCAATAATACCTAGGACTCCTATTTCAGTTCTGGTTCCATCTTACGTCTCCATAACCCATGAAACCCAAAGTTAGTCCATGACATGAACGTCTCCATCACATGCATGCTTTAATCTCGGAAATAAGAATACTAGAAATTAACAGAGCAGGCATACATATAATCAAATCATTCTTCAAATACATAAAAATTCAGTAATTACATCAATTCTTAACAAAATGAAACTGGTTCTCCATTTCCATGGAAGAACCTCAAGCTTACAAACATGGTGGATGGGAGAAGAAGAAGACCCAAGGAGGAGAAAAGAGATGCTTCCACATGCCCCAAGCGGCCTCCATGAGCTCCTACAGTGAAGTCGCGCCTCCACACCTTCGTCCTTGAGCTCTGGGAGGGTTTCCCCCCTCCAAAAACTGACTTCTCTGCCTCTGGTTCGCGTTCTTAAAGAGATGAGTCGTAAGTGATTTTTCGCTGGGCGAACAGGGTCGGGTCGCTGGGCGACTGGTGCAAGCTCGCTGGGCGAGCGTTATTTTTCGCTGGGCGCGCGCGCTCGCTGGGCGAGGGTTCACTGCGCGTTGAGCGAGCGTCCACTTTTGCGCGCTCGCTGGGCGAGCGTCCACTGCTCGCTGGACGAGCGTCCTCGCTGGTCGACGAGCGTCCTCTCGCTGGGCGAGCGTCTACTTGCTGATCATGGGTGAGCGCTCGCTGGGCGAGCGTCCGCAGCTCGCTGGACGAGCGTCCTCACTGGGCGAGCGTGCGTCCTCTCGCTGGGCGAGCGTCCACTTTCTGGTCTCGCTGGACGAGCGTCCGTTGGTCGCTGGACGAGCGTCCGCTCGCTGAGCGAGCATGCGTTCGTCGCTGGGCGAGCGTCCTCTGCGTCTTGTGCTCGCCAGTTCTTTCCAATCCTTATTCTGTGCAAAGTAAACACACAAAAACCCTCAAACTGATACAAAATCAACAATATATACATATTATACAACTTTTCATGAGATTTTACTCCATAATGCATCAAAGGAGATTAAAATAAGTGCTTAGGATATGCAATTCTTGGCACTTATCACCCGCCGCTGCCCCGCCGTTACAAGGAGCCACTACCACCTCGCCTGTGCAAGTGGCCCCGTCTCTGGAGTGAAGAGCAAGCGGCCCCGTCTCTGGAGTGAAGCGGTGGCTGTTGGCGGTGGTTGTTGGCGGTTGCTGTTGGCAGTGGCTTTTGGCGGTGAAAAATCTCAGATTTACAAATCTGAAGGCCTGGCTGTTGGCGGTGGCTTTTGGCGGTGGGCTGTTGGTCGTTCGCAACCTCACGTTGGAGCCGAGGCCAGTCGTCGGACCGCCGTTGCTCAGCAAAGTCGTCGTTGTTGGCTTCATTTTACGCAGGTGAAGGTGAAGAAGGAGCAGAGCACGGGCTTAAGGATCTTTTTCGTTTTTGTGTTGTATGATTCTGTTATATTTATGAAAGAATCGGAATATGATTTTAGCCTCTCTGGATATTTTCCTCTTTGGTTGTGAGATTTTGCTCTCTTTTTCTGATTGTGGTTTCATAGAGTTTGAGATTGAAAGATGCAACAGAGGAAATGATAATAAAGATGCAACAGAGAAAATGATAATAAGTTAATCTGATGGAAGGTGATCTGTTAATGGAAGGTCATCGGCACTGGAAAATCGAAAACCACTATACTGCCTCGATTCAGGTCTCAAACGAGGCAGTCCGAGGCAGTAGAATCCAAGATATTGACTCGGTTCAGCAGAAACCGAGGCAAAATCCTATCATTTTTTGACTCGGGTCACAACCGAGGCAAAAAGAGGTAAACTTTTTACCTCGTCTGTATATGCCTCGGTTACGAAACCGATGTCTATAACCGAAAATAACCGAGGCCATATCCCTTAAGTGCACTAGTGTTTAATCTTAAATCATAATGAGAAAGTGATATGTATGACAATTGTTGTAGTACTTAAAATCAATTATATTATGCAAAGATCTTTAAAAGTTGTTATTTTGTTTAATTTCACATATATCATTTTCTTCCTGTACGGAATTTATACGTTTGAGTCAGTTAAATACATTAAATGACAGTAAATATTATAATAATAAATACAATTAATTTAACTCGAGTAATATACTATTTAAATCATGATTATGAACATTTATATGAATGAGTCTAGATGTATATGATTAAATACCGTAATTAATTATAAGTAATATATAATGCTTTAAATATTTCTTTTAATTAATTATCTGACTCCTATTAATAATATGTCATCTGGATGTTGTTTTTGTCAATGTAATAAAATCCATATTTGCATACATAGAGGTGGACTACATCTAGTCTAGATTATTGAGATATAGTCAAACACATAATACAATAATGATTATAGAAGAGTCACATTATCTTAAATATATTACAAATTGTTATTTATATTAGAAAAATGTTTCTTTAACAACCAAATGGCCACAACTTTTTAACGTCGTGTCAACATTTGATTGGTGCACTTCAAAAAATTTTAAAAAACTGAAGTGGTACGTGGAGGACAATTTAGGAAGGAAAGAACATTTCACAGTTTTCTCCTGAATCAATTTTTAGGCTTTTCGTCTTCTCTCTGGGTGCATTTATCGTTGCTCTCTCTCTCGCCATATCTGGTTGTTGTCTCTCGCCCTTTGTCCTTTCTCGCGAGCGACAACCTCTACCACAAACCTCCATCGATTTTCTCTCTTCTCTGTCTCGCCCTTTCTCCCTCTCCTATTGAAAACTTTCAATTTTTTCCATCTCTCCTTCTTGCATTCCCCCTCTCTCATGCTCTTGCCCAAGAAGTAAATGTGATTCCTTTCCCGAACGTGTGGACGTTTTTGGGTGAAAGAAGGTGTGTTAGTTAGTGTTGAGGTGCGTAGAACCATAAAGTCATGAGTTATGCTTTCTCTTTAAGTGTTAAGGTGCGTAGAACCATAACGTTTTTGTGTTATTGTTATTGTTGATGATTGAGTTGTTGTTTGACTCTTTTTTATGTTGAAAATTGGGTTGTTGTAAAACTGCAGTGTTGAGGTGCTTGTTGTTTTACTATGTTTTATGTTGCTTTATAAATGTTGTTGGTGATGAATTTATGTTTTTTGGTATATATTGTTTTAGCATATTTTGTTGGTATTGGTGATAGTTGATCCTTTTACACAAGTTAAGCGGTCATTTAGGATTGGAGCTGAAGTTATACAATTATTTGGTTTTGTAAAAAATGATGATGGAAATTGGGTTCACAATAGAGAAGATGTCCATAGAATGTGTGATGTTTGTTGAGCGTCTCTCCCTCTGTAAGAGAGTTCTTCTGCAATGCTGACTTAAGTTATCAATGACATATGAGATCTTCGCACGTTTGTGGGAAAAAATTTGATAACATGAAGAACAAATTTGATAACATAGACACTTGAGTTGAACACCTAGAAGAACAAATGGTTTATATACGGAGTTGCTTAGATCAACAAGAACCTTCTTAGATTTGATAGCATAATCTTTCTTAGTTTTTAAATGAAATACTTTTTTATTATTGTAATGTTTTTTTTAATATTGTAATGTTTTTTTTTATCAATGAATGAATTTCTTATCTATTATGTTATTTTCTTCGACTATGAATGAATGGATTATAGCTTAATGAGTTAATTCAACTTCAACCATAATTGATTTTAAACCATTATGAAAAAAAATTATTTGATTCATCGTCTTAATTATAATTGAGGTTGATGGTTTTCACTCACTCATCCAAGAGAAAGAACTGAAAAAATTATTAAAAACATAGTCCAAGCAACCTTGGGGAGCCTAGTTCTCCCAGTTGGGGAGCTCGTTCAAATTTTTGTACAAACCACCAATATACCCTTAGTAATCGATTACAAAGGTTTTATATTTGATGACCATAGGCATGGAGGGCATTTGTACAGAAAGTTCAACGTGACTTCCCTACTGAAAGAATAGGCCTCCCTAGGATGATGTTACCTCTATTCTTGTGACTTTTTCCAATTTTTTGAGATGGGTGAGTGAGTTTAATGGTCATGGGTGGTGTTTAATGCACCAATGAGCACGTTAGGTCATTGAATTGTTGAGAAAAAAAGGTTATTTAGGTGCTTTAATGTAAGTTAGATGAGGTCCATGAGCATTGCTACCCATATTTTGCCTTGGTAATCGATTACAGGGGTCTTGTAATCGATTACCAGAGGCTTGGCAGACATTTATACAGAAATTTCAATGTGACTCCCCAACTAGAAGAACAAGACTCCCCAAGATCGTTTTGCCTTTGTTCTTGTGACTTTTTCCAATTTGTGAAATGGGTGAGTGTGTCTAATGGTCATAACTGGTGTTTAGTGCACCAATGAACACGTTAGGTCATTCAATTATTGAGAAAAAAAGGTCATTTAGGTGCTTTCATGTAAGTTAGATGAGATCCATGAGCATTGCTCACCATTTTTTGTCCTAATAATCGATTACAGGTTGTAATCGATTACCAGAGGTCTGGGAGAATTTGTATAGAAAGTTCAGCGTGACTCCCCATTTGGAAGAACATGACTCCCCAGGGTTTCCTATACTTTGTTTTTGAGTGATTTTTTCAATTTTTTGGGTTGGATGAGTGAGTTTCCTCATCATTGGTGGTGTTTAGTGCATCAAAAGACACCTTGGTTCATTCAATTGTTGAGGTCAAAGCCCACATAGGTTGTTTGGACAAAGGTTAGGCAAAAGCTTGAACATTGATGCCCAACTTAGGCTTGATAATCGATGATAGGGTTCTTGTAATTGATTACCAGAGACATTTTGGGAATTGGGCTCCTCGGGGTTATTTGCACTGTGTTTTTAGGTGATTTTTTCATTTTTTTTTTTAACTTGAGTAAGTGATTTTCGTGGGTGATTTTTTCATTTTTTTAACTTGAATGGGTGATTTTCGTGGTATTTGGTAGTCTTTAGTGCATGAAAAAAATATATTCCTTTAAATTGTCGATGTGATAAATTACAAGGAGCGCGTAATTGATTGCTAGTGTGTTGAATTACATGTATTGCAACAACATTACAACAAAAATACGATTATGGACCAAAATTGTAAAATTACTAAGATCATATCCAAAGAGTACATTTGATCCAACATCTGTAATAATAAAATTTTGTATATAAAACCTAATGAGTAACTTATTTATAACATAAATGTCAATCCTAAAATTCAGGTACAGGTCTAATACAATTTGTATAACAACACAATCTTACAACTATAATATATACAAACTTGAACAATAATATATACACATTTAAATTGAGTCAAGAACATCACAATGACGTCTATTTATACAAAGTTCAACCACAATATATACAAACTTGAACAATAATATATGTTCTTTCATTCCTTCAACCCATATTATTTGCAAAATTCCTTCCACCATTTTTCAAACTTTTTTTGAATTACGTGATGTGTAAAGCAACACTTTGCACTTGACTTCATCATTATTTCCAACCATGAGAACCTCCTCCAATTCTCCGCTTCTTATGAAGGCTGCAAATCTACTTTGCAAGTCCTGCTCAAGCACATAAACCAATTTAAACATAATGAGATTATGTGCTTTATTATCTTAACAGAGGCAAAAGAAAGGAACGACGACATACTAAAATTGAATTCTATAGACTCTCTTGTGATTTTTGAAGTCAAACTTAAATCGTTATAGATGTTCAGAGTTTAAGTTCTTGCATTCAAGTTAAAGATAATTGAATCAGGAATGCAATGTAAAAAAAATCAACTCAATCAGATAACTATAGAGAGAGTTATAGACCCAACAAGCAACATGGGTCAAAAATATCACTGCAAAAAATTGACTTACCTTGCTTTGAGATTTTTCATCAAGCAACAAGCAACATGTGATTTTTCATCATTTAAACAAGAATATCACTGCAAAAAATTGAAAAAATAAAATTACACTAAAAACAATCATTCAATGAAAATGGAGAAAAAGAAAATGCCCAAACATTGACTTACCTTGCTTTGAGATGGCTCTATTGTGGTAAATGGACAAAAAGAAAATGTCCAAAATCACAAATCAAAAAAGGAAAAGGGACAACAACCACAAGACAAACAAGAGAATAAAGAACAAACCAACACAGACACCCAATAATTAACACCAACATAAACTCAAAAAATTAAGGTTTCTGAAACAAGCTTTCCATGGAGGACTATAAGACCCATAAAAAATATTTACCTTAATAGTAACAATTTTATTACTAGTAGTAATAAATTTCTTTGTGAATGGAAAATATAATAAGTTTATAAAATGTGGAAAGTTAAATGAGAAATTTTGGTAGCTTAATTTTGGTGATAGGTTCAAACTCTTTTCTACCTTTTTTCTAAAAAAAAAAACGAAAAAGTAAAATAAAATTTAAAATATTGATAATGGAGAAAGCATTCAGATTTGAAGTCAATATTGGGGAATCCATTATAAATCCATTATGTAAGTGGTGATTAAGAAATTAATAAAAAAAAAATTAAAAATAAATAAATAATATTAAAAAATTGATGAATAGTAAAATTTTTGGACTATAAATAGTCATGAGTGGGAGGCTATTTTGCACAAAGAGAGGAAGAATCAAGTGAGAAAACTTGAGAAATGGAGAAAAAAGAGTTAGAAAGAAATTTTTAGTTGCAAGAAGAGTAGAGGCTCTCGAGGGTTTTCGGGGAAACAAATTCAGAGCAAGAGAAGTCTGGAATAGAGGTAGGGGGAGCTAACCTTTCTATGCTTTTATATTATGATTTAGTATTGTTTATTAGTATGCATGTCTTGAAATTATGTGTGAATATTGTTAATGCTTACTGTATGCCTATCTATATTGAATTTCGGTATTAGTATTATATATTGTTGTTTTGAATCTGTAAATAAGAAATTTGTTAAAAACTAGTTGAGGAACACTTTGGCGAAGGAAAGACTTGGTACTTAAGTTGTCCATTGTGACGCACCTTTCTTTCCTAGAAGTCTACTCGACAAGTTTTTAACTTAAATCTTATTGAACAGATTATGTACTGTTAAATTATTGTGCAATATATCTTGTTGGAATGAATTCATGTTATTGTGGTAGATATGGAATTATGAAATATAATTGTGATGGTAGGATAGAGGAATCTTAAAAACCGGAGTTGGTACATCCCTGATCATAGAGCAGCCCTGGTCTAATCCAGTAAGTTGTGACTAGTCATATGTACTGGCGTTTATGGTGAGTTTGATTCGTCAAACATTTGATTCTTCTCCGGTGACCATTTATGGTGATATTTTAGAATTGTTAATTTATTTTGTGATTTATGTGGGAAGTATGTGAATGTATGAGATATGTGGGATTCACTGTGATAATATGATGGTATCCGGTTATTCATGTCTTGGGTTAAGTTTCAAAGTGACAGTATGGTTCATGGACGTAATTCCATGATCCTCAAGGAGAGGATACATGGTGGCGCCCAGGTGGTGCCCTGGTGGTGTGTAGAATGATTGCATGGTAGCTCAGTTTTGGGGGTCATTATGAAACTTCAATGGTCTTTCTTTTCACGTAAAGAGGATTGAACCATGTGGTGAGGAGTAGCAGGAGGTCCTAGTCTTGGGTGCTTCCAGTATTGCCCAGGGTGAGTAATAACGGATTAACCTCGTGTGGTAGGGTGGGGGAGCCCAAGTTTCATAAGCCACCACGAGTGCAAGACCCGCCATAGCTCGGTAATCATTCTAGTCCGGACTAGTCGGTTTATAAAGTAACAAGTCGAGTCGGTTTATAAAGTAACAAGTCCTGTGATGTCATTTTACCATGTTTGAGTGATTATTTTTGCATGTCGTGTGAGGTTGAATAACATGCTTTTATGTCTAGCTCACCCCTACTTGTTTGTGTTTGGGTATGTGTGATGATCGTATAATTCGTTATACGGGAGCAGATGAAGGAATATCGTCTGACTCAGTGCTAAGGAAGGGAAAGATAGAAGAATAAAGTAGAAGAACTCAAGTTAGGATTTTTTTTTTTTTTTTACAACATGTATAGACATATATCAACAATAAAATTTTTTAAAGGGTAAGATTACGGGATGTTACCGTAAATGTAATGTTAATATATATAAATTATGAATTATCTAGTGTGAGATATTTAGGATGTTACAAGGACGACAATGATAGTACACCAAATAAGACCAAAAAATGTTTCAATACCTCAAAGACCAACAAGAAAATGTCAAATATAACGAAACAAACACAGAATCTAACCACAAGCACTACCACAACAGTCGAGGAAAGAAAGATTTTTGCAAAACAACAAAGGTGCTTTCAAAAAATCGAACAAAATCACCAAGACGACAACAATAACAATAATCGACGAATTGAAATAGCAAACCACATGATGGTGGTGGTGGAGGAATGGAAAGAGGATTTACCACTTGTGAAGGAAAGAAAATATCTCTCTAGAAGAAAGGGACAAGATATTTGGAAAAATGAAATTGAAAACCTAACTTACCCACAATTTTGCTTTTTAGGTCAATATTTTTTAAAAAGAAAATATTCAAACAGACTAATAATATTTTGACATATAGCGTAGTGAAAATTTTATCAAAATTTTGTTGATAACATATAAGTCCTTTATATCATTTGTAACCCCAAAGTCATATTTAAAGATATTTTTAACTGTAGTTAAATTCCTTTATCAATGATGAATCAGATCCTTTATATCTTTTGTGATCCAAAGTCATATTTAAAAGATATTTTTAACTGTAGTTAAATTCCTTTATCAATTATGAATTAAAATGAAAAATAAAATATAGATTCCATCATAGATAAGGTTGTGCGTGCGGAGTGGGTTAATAATTTTTTTGTTCCGAGTCCAAGTTCGACAATGACGATATGAAAAAACCAATGACGAGGATACCATATTAGAATAATAAAGTTAAACATTTTCTTACATTTCTTGAAGTATTAAAATAATAAAATGATAATTAAAGTTAACTATAACTAATAACGAAGATTATAGAGAGAAAATTTGTCCATTGAATGCTCATTCATAGTTTTTGTTTTTCCATAAAAAATACTAATTCACAGTTTCTATCTACTAAAACGTATTTACATGACTATAATTATATAAATCCTTATAAATATATTACAACTTTTTAAATTAAAGGATTGCTCGAACAGACCATTCCAAAACCAAAAAAAAATGTAGAATATGTAATTAGGTATCCCATCTTAGTGGTTAATACAATAGAATAAGCATAATTATTTTGTCAATTTCTTATTATTTCATTCATTAGTAGTTCCAATTCTTATCTTAAGAAGAAGCGGGGTTATGCAAAAAGAAAACATGTTTTTCTTTAAAAATATATAATTTTTATCCTAATCTATTTTTAAAAATTGTTTAATTTCTAAATTATATATAACTTGTTTTATTTCTGTATTTTAAAAAAAGTGATATAAAATATCATTCTTATCAAATAACACATGCATGTGACAAAAAAGTTGTATAATAAATTATAAATTGAAAATAATATTTTATATAACTTTCATAACATATTCAATTTACAAAAGAAATACAATTTTAGAGATAATTTAAAGGCAAAATATATATTTATATTTTCTTTTTCATAATATTCCACCACGTTCCTTCCTAGTGTAGTGTCAACATTCTTACTGCTTGCATTATTTTCTTCACTATCATCACTTAAAATATGACCACACTATTTTTATTGTCACCTCACTATTTCTTTCACAGTAGCTCCACCAATGTCATCTTATCTATTATCATCATTTTCATGAGAAAATTTTCATTTCTCATTTACTTTTTTAAATTTCTAGTCAGCTTTATTTTCAACTTTTGATTTTTCAAATTTAAAAGTATATATATATTTATATATATATATATATATATATATATATATATATATATATATATATATATATATATATATATATATATATATATATATATATATATATTCGCTTTATGTAAATTGACTCTCAAATCATTATTATAACCAGAGGAACTACAAATGCGAAACAATCTGTGTATATATGCTTTTATAACAAAAAATATTAAATTTTATATAGCTACTATTATGAAGAAAATCATTATCAAAATATAAAGCATACAACTATATATAATTGATTTTTTGTTAACTATTATAATTATATAATTAAAATAATTCCAATTTTTATCATGATTTTTATTGTGATAGTTACTTTAGGTCATGAAAACTTAAAAACTGATTAATGGAGAGAGAAACGCAAAAAGGTAAAAGAAGTAAAAATTTTGTACATTAAAAAATAATTCCCGTAATATTTTAGGGTGTCTGCATTATTATTATAAATTACTGAAACTTTTTAATTTTTCAAACTTTAATTTCATATATTTTATCGTTAAACTTTTATTTTTCACAAAAGTTATCACTGAACTTTTAATTTCATCATTTTTATCATCTAAATGTTAAAAGTATATATATTTCGTTTTCCTCTTGCATATTAATTTACTAATAACACGAATAATGATTACTTTTGCACTTTGACTTGAAGTTAAACAATGATGTTATATATCTAAACATGGTTAAGTAGAAGTGAGTAATTATAATTCGTTAATATGTGTACAAAGTGTATTTAAAATAAAATATTACATAATGATAGAACCCATGAATGAAAACAAATATATAGAAGATTAAATCTACACATGTAGAATCATCTGACTGTGCATCTATTTCGCCATCACCTCTCGCTGGAACAATTAAAAAGACTATCTCTTTAAACTCACACCATTAAGGTGATCATCAAAAAAGAGAAAACAACACATAGACAAACAATATAAAAGCATGGGTAAGCTAGATACAAGACAAGTCATATCACCTTTACAACATAGTATACATAAATCATTTATATAACATACATCAACTCAAACATCTTAACATGTAAGGACCTAGAGTGACTATCCGAATATTGTATGGAATATCGAGTTATAGAGGTTCCTACACTGGTTGGTGGAACAGCGGGACTATCCCAAGCTACCACACCAAGTTAGTCTTACAAACATCCTTTTGCCAACTGGAGAAAATTCCCTCAGGTTCAAACCTCCTGCTATTCTCAACACATGACTCATCACTCTCTAATTGAGCATGGATGATCATTAGAATGTCAGGATAAACCCTAGCTTAACTTCAACCATTCATACTATCAATACTGAAACCACCACCAAGAAGTTCCTCCTTGGAACTCATTTTCATAACTTTGAAATCATTAATATCACTTCACCTTTACATTGCATACCAATACATGAAACCACTGATTATACATTCAAGAACCAAAAATACATTTACAAGTCATCAAAAATCACATTAAACCTTTGTTTTAACATCCCTTTATACCTTGCATACAAACTTATAAAAGCACTAAACATACCTCAAAGAACTAGGAACAGTCCAACAAGTCATCATAGAACACATCAAACATATACATGAAAGCCTAAAAGGTGGCGCTCATGAGCCCAAAAGCTAGCACTCAACGCCATAACTTCTATTTTCTGGCGCTCAACGTCTAAAGGTTGGCACTCAGCGCCCTGTAAGGGCGCCTAGGGGTTATCAGCAAAATCTACCCTCTTTTAGATCACTTCCCAAACTTAATCCACAACCTTGAATGGTTCTTAGGACCTCTAAACACCCTAAATTATTTGAAAACACCTCTATAACTCCATTTGACTTCTTGAAACCAAAATTCACTTTCCTAAGCTACCCAAACACTTTTCTACCTCTTCTAACACTTATATCAGTAAAGTAACATCATGGACAAGTCATAATACACTAAATAACCAATCCCAACATCTCAGTTTACTCTCAATCTTTCTGTTTCAAGTTCTCACTAGGTAAAACCTCAAAATCGAACTAAAAAGAACTAAAAGGAGTCACCTTATCATATAATTAACACTTTTACACCAGATTTTTCTCATTTAAATGTCTAGAAAAGTCATAATAGGTCTCATAACATACTCCCAACTTCCCAAAACATTTTCCACCCCTTACCTCACAATCTCACTACTCAAAACCCCAATTTTACACTAAAAACATCCCCAAAACCCCAATAATGAACTACCTCTAATTCCATATCAGATTTCAATTGAATAATACCTCTAGAAAGTCTCAAATGACCTCATCATAGTCCTAGAATAGTTGTTCTCTCACACCAACCTCTGTTTCTCAAATTCACCTATCAAAACCCCATTTTTAGACTTAAAAACCCAAGTTATTGACTCTTCTTCAATCCAAACACTTTGAATCCAATTTCCAACGATCATACAACTTTATCACACACAATCATGACAGCAGCAACATTGTAAATACACCATACCAAGCATTCAACATCATACAATCAGTTATCATCATCTAAACATAAAGAGTATTAGCAACAACCTATCTATTTCACTAAAATTATCTTATCATTCATAGAGATACTAAATTCAAACCACAAACATAATCTAACACATTCCCTTACCTAACAATCAAACTCTATAAACGTTTCCTTGATTGCTTGAAACACGAGAAAATTCTACAAGCATGAAACACTGAATTGAAAACAGAAAGAGTCTTTAAGACCTTAGATTGACCAAGAATTAGGAAAATAGATTATGAATCACATGTGACAAAGGATTACAACGCATGATCTCAAACTAAGAATGAAAGAGAAAAAGGAACCGAAACTAATTACTCGCTCTATTGAAGAAATTGATTGGGTAGAAACGTAGACATCGTTGTCGCGTGGTCGTTTAGGTACCTCCTGATCGTCAAAGAGATGACTCGGAAGTTAGAATTCTTAGAGAGAAGGTAGAACAGTTTAGAAAAGTGGTTTCTATAAAAACGGTACGTTTTAAAAGATGAAACTCGTTTATAACAAATCTATTTATAAATAAACTAATTAATATTAAAATAATTGAGTCTCACTAATTTTAAACTACGACTGCTTCTAAAATATCATTTTATGGGATTTTACAATTTAAATAATAACCTTTCTCATGATAATTTCTTATATTTGGTATCTCAATAAAAAAATATCTTTATTTTATTTTTTATGATTATTAGATGGTAAAATAATTTCTAAATGATAAAGTAGGATAAAATTAGATTATATATTTTAGGTAGTTTTAGATCAAAATAATATTAGCAAAAGTGCTTATATATTATTATGAATCTCCATAAATATTTTTATAGTTTTTTAATTTTAAAAATCATTGATAGTAATTAATCGTTTCTCAAAATATTTATAGCTTCATTATTTAGCTATTTGCAACTATATTGTTTATGTCACATAATCATCTCAATAAAACCTCAAAAATTCTTATCATTATTATTGATTACATTTTATTTACTATTTAAAATCAAAATGTCAATTTACATGCTTTCTTCCTTTTATTCTATTAGTTAGCTGTCTTTTAATGTATTAGTTATTTACCACTTTCAAGACATCAAATCGGATAAAATTATTAAAAATATAAATTAAATGGGATAATAAAAATAAATGTAACTAAGAAAATCAACGTCTTAAAATTCTAAATCGATTCCTAAAAATAAAATATTCATAAAAAAATAAACAGTATAATATTTAAAAGTAGGGTGTTAGATTATCAAATTTTAATCTATAATTGTTTGTAAAGGTATTCTCTCTTTAATGCTTACATTTTTATATTAGTAATATTTAAAAATTAAAAGAATAAAAGTAAAAATAAACTATCTAAATATTATAAATAATTTTCATGTAATTATCTACTTTTTTATAACCACCATTTTTAATATTACTTATTTCTTAAAATATATAAAACACAAAATGACTCCCTTCCATTAGTCAATATAAAGTAAAATATTTCCATTAAGTTTATTGGTCATCTTCATTTAATAAATTGGCATTCAATTAATGAAAAAAGTAAAATGCTTATATAGTTTTGAAAGTGAAATGATAATTTTTTTCCAGAAACAAAAATTTAGTGACAAATTCATAGAAATTTTCAGTGATAAGATTCGCCAAAAAAAAAGTAATAATAAAATTTTTAAAAAATACAATTTAATTATTGAAGGTTTAATTTAAAATATAATTTATATTCACTTTACATTGAAAGTTTTTCCATATTATTAACGTCATCACATTAGTAGTAATTTAACATCCAATTAATCAAAAGGTAAAATATGTATAATTTTAAAATTGAAGAGTTAAATTCGTAAAATTTAAAGCCATGTGATAAAATTTGCGAAAAGTGTAGAGAAAAACAAGTGGCAAAATTTAAGTGAAAATATTGTTATCATGCACATATATAATTTATCACGACAAAATTTATTTTAATGAAGTAAGATTTCACAATCTAGTTTTATTATATAACAATTTAAGTTATTTCATATTGCATCTTCAAATATATCATCATGTATTTCTAATTTTTTTAAAATAACTTTAAAAATTATATTTTTCTTCGTCAAATTTTGAAATTTAATGAAAACTTTTTCAAAAAATTAATTGAATCTTGAAATTTGATAAAGAATTTTTTAAAGATTTCTGAAATCTGATGAAAAAATAAAAACAAATTATTAGATTTTAAAGATTTTAAAATTTGATAAAGAAAAAGTCTTTTATAATTTTAAAATCTAACGAAGATCGACGAAGAAAAAAGTGAAATATATAGTCTTTTAAATTATAAAGGACAGTTTTAGAATTTTAAAAAATTTTGAAAATATGGAATGAGATGATTGGATATACAGAGGGAAACAGCCATCGATTTAACCTCTTAACCTATTAATGCTTCAGTCCAGATGGGCTAAGAGATGGTTAGATAAAACATTGTCAGAATAAGGGCCATTTCTTCCTGTATTCACTTTTTCTTCGTGCACCGCTACAAAATAAAGTATCCAATTTTACCCTTAAATAAAATATATTAAAAATCTTAAATTAGCTTTTCATTCCTACTTTCTCTTCCTTTCTCCTTCTTCATAATCGTTGCACTACTTCCTTCCCATTTCCTCTTTCGGATTGGTTATTTAAGGTATTGATGATGGTGAAGGAAAAAATTTGAGAAAGAAGAGAAGATTGTATAGAATGAGAATTTTGAGCCACTGAAGAGGAAGAAGAAATGGCCAACAAAAAGCACATGATATAAAAATAGATTTTGAATTAAATATTCCGAAAAATATTTTCAGATTTAAAATTGTTGGGTACAAACAAAGTCTCACATAAGATAAAATAAGAGATGAACACAAGTTTATATATACATAAGATACCTCCATTGATAAAAGGTCTTTTGAAATGGTACTGAAAACAAATCCGTGAGAACTTGGTCTAAAGTGAATAATATCTTAAGATTTATTTTTAAAAAATATTTTTATATTCTGTTAGATGTTCTTAAAGATATTTTCAAATATAAAAATATATTCTGAAACACTTGGAAATATAAAATATTTGTTCAAAATGAATATTTTGGAAGAAATTTTTGAATTCAAAATTACTTTTCAGAATACTTAATTCCAAATATTTTTTTCTGTCGTTGCCATTTCTTCTTCTTCATCGGTCAAGTTTCTCATTGTATACAAGCTTCTCCTCTTCCTCCAATTTTTTCTTCATCATCATCAACATTAGAATGGCCCGTCCGAAAGGAGGAAATGATGGAGGGAGGTGCAGCTGAAGAAGGACAAAGGAAGAGAAAATGGGAATAAAAAGTTAATTTTTAATTTTTAATATATTTTATTCAAGAGTAAAATTGGGATATTACATTTTATGGGTGTGGAGGAAAAAAATGGGAGATGCAGGAAGAAAGGGTTCAGAATAAGTCCTTGAACTTTAGAGCAGCCCAAAGAGGGAAACTGATCGTGAGACTTGGGTCATAAAAGTTAAGGCCTGGGAGGCCCAAAAAGAATGACAAAATAAAAGATATTTCTTTTAGCACTTCTGTATCTTCTTTCTTCGCCAATGTAACTGGAAAAAGTCCAAATTATTTATGGGGGTTGGAAACATTTTAATTGTACAATCTAGAATTAAAATATGTACCTCAGATTTTAATATTTAAATTGTTTTATTATGAATTATATAATTTAAAATACATTTTTCAATTATCCAATTTGAAAAAATCTATTATAGTTTCTTCAATCTACAATACATTTCTCAATTTAAAAATATAGTTTAAATTGCACAATGGAAATGCTTTCAAACCGTACAATCCTAAACATATTTCAAGATTGAGTCATTGAGAAATGCATTTCAAATCATAAATTTCATAATACGTTTAGAAATACAATTTAGAATATGTTTCTTGATTACTAATTCAAAAATACATTCTAAAATACATTTTAGAATTACGTAATATAGAAATATATTTCATATTTATTTATGAAATCTAAAACTGTATTCTACATTATAATCTAGAAGTATATTTAGGAATACATAATTAAAAAAACATAAATGTATTCTAAATTAAATAATGGAAGTGTATGGAATATTAATTTTAGAAATATAATTTGGATATATAAATTAAGTAATGAAAGTATACGGAATATTAATTTTAGAAATATATTTTAGATTATGTAATACAAAATATATTTTCCAATTATACAATCTAATAATTCAAAAGTATATCATGAAATACACACATTTTAAATAAATGGGATTGGAAAACGAAATTGATAACTAATAATGTAATTTTAGATTAATTTATGATACAATATTATTTAATGAAAATGTTGAGTCGCTTCATTTTTCCTAATTCATTTGATAAACATATTTATGTGCAGAGATTGAGTAACAATCACCATGTTGAGTTTGTTGAAAGCTAAATAAAATTAAATTAACAAAGACAAAAAAAATTATCAACTTTTTTTTTCCACGAAAGTTGGTATAGGAGTGTAATTTAACAATTTTCAATAGCAAACCAATAAGCTTGTGTGGGTTCATTTTACTTTAATATACAACTACGAAAACCTTTCAATACACTTAAGAATGATAAAATATTTTATTAAATTTTTAAAAACATTTAAAATCTGGAAATATGAAAGAAACCGTTCAACCTTTTACGAAAATATATTTATATTTATTTTATTAAAGATGATTAATCTTTTTATGTAAAAATGTAAATTTCATTGATTGTCTAACATTAACCCAAAATGAGCTTATAACGTGATTCATCTAAGAGTGATGCTCCTCCCTTCACCACCTCATCTTCTCCCTCTACTTCCCCAATATTTTTTAAATTCTAAATTTATCTTTTTTATTTTTTATTTTTATCAATTTTACTTTTTATATTTTAAAACTCTAATCTCAATCCTCTCTCACTTTCACTCTCAACAGCAAGTCCTCACCCCCTACTATCACTTTCTCTCTTTCTCTTAATTTTTACTCCCGTTAACACAAAATTTGACAGAAAAAGCAAATTCTGCATAATATAAATTTAAAACATTTACAACTTCTGATGAGTTTTGAATTATCATGATTCCATAATATAATCTACTAAAAATTTCTTTCTTACTTCCTTGTCTTTAAATAACCAAACTTGAAAATCTATGCTTAAAATTACATCTGTGCTTACAATGATGCAATGAAATAAAAGTATGTTTGTTGAGTACAAAATAAAAAGTGAATAAAAGAAAAAATAGTTAGTTCAATATATCTTCTTCTTTTTCGGTCAAATTTTGTGTTAACGAAAGTGGAAATTAAGAGAAAGAGAGAAAGTGACAGTTGGGAATGGAGGCTTGCTGTTGAGAGTGGAAGGAAAAGTAAAAGTGAGAGGAGATTCAAATTAGGGTTTTAAAAATTTAAAAGTAAAATTGATAAAAGTAAAAAGTAAAAAGAGTAAATTTAGAATTTAAAAAAAAATGGGGAGGTGTAGAGAAAAGGTGGGGTAGTGGAGTGGAGCATCACTCTTCATTTAAAGTTAGTTTAAAAAAAAAAACTCAACATAAAAATGGCTAGTAGCGTTTTTGTAATTTAAACACTAAAATTGATTTTGGTTATGTGTATAATAGTCGTCTTTGTCAAAATTGATATCATTCTCCTTTAAATTTGACGAGAAAGAATGTTGGAATCTCTAAATTATCCTCATGAGATAAATTTAAATTTTAGGATTTTATTAATAATTTTTGTTTAAATTTTATTTTATTAGTTTTGGATCTAGTAATATTTTATTTGATTTGATAGAGATAAAATAGGAATATGTAGTTATGATTTTCTGTTTATCTAGGTACAATATTATTTTATGATAGATTAAGCCGATTTTATTTTTAAGATAGTTGATATTTTATTTTTAGATTTTTTGTTTATTTTCGTAATATTGTAAGGATCACAGTTATTTAAAGCCCTTCAATAATCAATGAATTACAGACTTAAGTTTAGGAAAATATCAGAGTGTGTATAGTGAGATTTTCTCAACAATGGTATCAGAGTTTTATGCTCTAAGTACCGAGAGAGAAAAAGAGAGAGAGGAGAGAGTCAAACATCGTGCTTGATTTTTTTTGTGAGAGAGATGGTAAAGGTAATCAACGGAATGAGTGTGCCACAATTGTTAGAAAAGACCAATTACGACAATGGATCTTTGCATATGAAGGTTCTTCTTGGATCCCAATATCTATGGGACATAGTGGAAGATGGGTACAATGAACCCGCAAATGATGAGCATTAGACAGTGAACCAGATTGTTGCATTGAACAAGACACAAGTGAAAGACAGATCGACTTTGTACTTTTTGTATAATGCAGTGGACGAATTTGGATTCGAAAAAATAGCGAATGTCAAATCGGCAAAGGAAGCATGGGAGATATTGGAGGTTACGTATAAAGGTGACAATCACGTTAGACAAGTCCGATTACAAGCTCTTAGAGGAGAGTTTGAACATTTGAAGATGGAGCCCAAAGAGCGTATAATCGAGTACATAACTCGGGTAGAGAAGGTGGCCAACCAACTCGGCAGGAATGGAGAACAAATGTCATCTAGTCGGGTTGTGGGAAAAATTTTGAGATCTCTTACAAAAGATTTCGAAAGTATGGTGTGCGCCATTGAAGAATCGAAAGACTTGTCGATTCTCACAGTGGATGAACTTGTTGGGTCATTAGAAGCCCACGAACAAAGGAGAAGGAGTTGGAATGATCAGGTTGAACCCGACGATCAAGCAGTACAGGTACAGTTTGACCCGAATAAAACTCGGATTACTAAAAGCCGAGGTCCTTGCAGTAGAGGGCGAGGAAGCAGAGGACGAGGTGGACACGACCGAGGTAATTTTGAGAATGATAATGAAGAGCAAATCGGTCAGCAGAATTGGTGTGACTGAGGACAAGGAAAAGGCCGAGGAGATCTGTCAGGAGTTGAGTGTTTTAAATGTGGCAAGTATGGCCACTATGCAAACGAGTATAAATCAAGCAAGTGCTACAATTGTGGTAAGGCAGGCCATATTGCAAAGTATTGCAAGACCAAGACAAAGGGGGAGACTAACCTCCTTATTAAAGATGCGGAAGAAGAGTGTGGAATTTTGTTGATGACTAAGAGCTCGGATGCAGTGGACATGGAGAGCCCGATCCTAACAATGGATGAAGTGATCTCAGTAAAGGATGCAACAATTGTGGAGAAGGAAAACCTAGAGAAAGAACTCAAACAAAAAGATAAAGAGATTCAGCGGATAGGGAGACTTCTAGATTAAGCTAATGAAATTATGAATAAAAAGAAGCTTGAGGAGCTAAAGAAGG
The DNA here is from genome assembly GCF_016808095.1 of Vigna angularis. NCBI lineage: Eukaryota > Viridiplantae > Streptophyta > Magnoliopsida > Fabales > Fabaceae > Vigna > Vigna angularis. The sequence continues at coordinate 11,869,785 of NC_068980.1, forward strand.
CGGCTCTTGAAAAAGAAGATAAAACATCTAGTGTTCTTGAACCAGACAAAGAGGAAGATGAAGATGTTGAGAAGAACCCGATGAAGATGTCAGCCAAGATTGTTGAGAAATCACCTAAGGTCAAAAACAAGTTTGTCAATGTTATTGAGAAGTTGGGCATAACAAAGTCAGTCAAAGCATTAAAGAGGTCAACCAAGGTAAAAGACAGGAGGTACATAAGGAAAAATAAGAAGTCAAATCTGATGGAAAGAAGCAAGCTCGGTGTGGGATGATGCACATGTAAAGTCGAATGAAGGAATGAAGAATTGAAGTTTATGGGAGAGTTTCTTGGGATAAACTTAAATTTTAGGGCTTTATTAATGATTTTTTTTTTAAATCTTATTTTATTAGTTTTGGGTCTAGTAATATTTAGTTTGATTTTATAGAGATAAAGTAGGGATAGGTAGTTATGATTTTCTGTTTACCTAGGTACAATATTTTATTTGATTTGATAGAGATAAAATAGGAATATGTAGTTATGATTTTCTGTTTATCTAGGTACAATATTATTTTATGATAGATTAAGCCGATTTTATTTTTAAGATAGTTGATATTTTATTTTCAGATTTTATTTTTATTTTCGTAATATTGTAAGTATCACGGTTATTTAAAGTCCTTCAATTATCATTGAATAGCAGACTCAATTTTAGGAAAATATGAGAGTGTGTGTACTTGAGATTTTCTCAACACATACACTAAAGGACATCAACCCCAAATATCCAACGTTAAGTGTCTTTAGAAAAAACATAGCGCGAATTGATTTCCTGTTTCTTTTTGCTCTTTCTTCCTAGGTGAAACAATAGCAACAGTGTCGTGTGCCACCACCACCAAAGGTGACTTTTCGTTCGTTGATTGACTACCTTAGTTTGGATTTTTAAGCATTTTCATCGATTATTTTCATGCAGTGATTGTATTCTAAATGTTGTGGCGATGAGTCCTCCTTTTTCTACGCTGGCTACGATTCCTCCACTTTATAGCAAAAGCGACAAAGCTTGAATTTAGTTTATCCTCTAACTTCGTTCAAAGTATGGATATCTTGTTTGGTTTCCATGTATATGCGGGTTGTGACTTAATTGCATGTGATTTTGGTTATGTCTCTCATTGTTTTATTTATCTTGACCAAATTTGTTTAGAGATTTTGAGGAGGTTTTCTTGAAAAATATTTTCTCATTATTTTTTTGTTTACTTGACATTTTTGTTTCATTTAAGTTTGTAGAATATTTTTATTACATTGTTTATTTATTTTAAGATTTGTTAGGTGATTTATTAAATTGTATTCATATTAGATATTTGATTAATTTTAGAATTATATTAGAATTATTAGATGTTGTATTAAAATAATGTTAGTTTTATTAAGATTTATTATAATTTTAATTAAACACTAAGCGAACTTTAGTTTTCATTTGAGATTTAGTATAAATGATTAAACTTTAATTATTTTTATTAAATCTTGAATTGTTCGATTGGATAGTTTCGAAAAATTATTTTTTTATAATTCGTTATAATGTGTAGATAGTTTATGTATAAATTCGATAAAATTTTGATTGAGACCATTTTTGTGTTGTTCTCGATATGCATAATTGTGGTGGTGAGTGATCACTTTCATTTTTGTGTACTTCGAAAACCAATACGAAATTGTGTCAAAATTTTATCAAATCTATAAGGTTAGATTTCTTTGTATACCTGTTAACAAATTATGAAAAACAAAATTGAATCGATAGGTTCTAACTTTGTGAGAATTAAAAGTTTGAGATTGATAAAATTTATTACGAACATAGTATGGACCAAAGTTGAATGAATAAATGTTGCATAAGTGAAAAGTATGAAAATTGGGGTTTTTGAGTCCTTGCAATATGTTCAAGAACATGTAATCTTTGTGAATGAGACATATTTTTGTCTTTGTGTTTGTTGTCTTAATTAAATATGTCAGGACTTGGATATAAAGCATGATCAACTATTCATCTTTTGTATAGTTAGGAATTATATAGTTTGGATTTGGAGAAATATTAACATCACGAGGAACAAATTATATGAACGAATGGATGAGTGATCATTTAAAGAACATAATATGTGATGTTGGTGAAGAAATTTTTGAAGAGCTCTATATGATTCTCTTAAATTTTATTGAAAGGAAGAGATATACTCTGAATGAGCTAAATTTATATGACTATCGAAAACTTTAAAATTGTTTAGTTTAAAAATAAGGAATGGAGAAACTAATAAAAGTTTCACATAATTGTTAAAGTTGTTGAAGGAGATACTTCTAGAATTGTGGACCGAGGTCGGGCTTTCATATATGAATTTACTAAACCTCAAACCATTCAATATTTTGAAAACACACTTGACCACAAACAAACTTATTTGTAATCATGGATGTCTAAGTCAAAACGAGAGATATACGTTGTGTCATACATTGATGGATAGGTGTTATTGAATTTAATATTTTATGAAGTATTGTAATTATTCGACTAACTATTTGTGATTCATGGTAAGGTCCATTAACAACTAATGCTCATCATTCCAAGACAATGCATAATTGTATGGTTTTGTTTCCTACATAGGAAGACGAAACTTGATTTGAAATCCATGTTACAAACGTAAGTGTTTCTTTTTTTCATATCATCTACTTAGTTATATTAATACTAACCTATATTTCCAATTTAATTAGACTTGTGGATAATGAAATACTAGAAATGAGGGTTTGAATAGTGTTATAAACCTTTTTCGCAAATAGTGATTAAGTTACTTAGTAGTGGTTAGATTGTCTCTATAGTAATTTAACTCTTGGTTAAAGAAAGCGTTTGAATGAAAACGATTGTTTGAAAACAAATGTGATAAGGCATGCTTTAATTTTATACTAGTTCACTCAATTTGAGCTATGTCCAGTTCTTTCTCAACAACCTATTAAGATATTCCACTAATACAATTTTATCAACACTAGACAACTTGTCTAGAATGCTTAACTTCACCGAGTTAAACAATACAAGTGTTTAAATTCACTTATGAATCTAAACACAACAAGTGTTTTTAAGTTCTTAACAGGACAGAAGATTACTTTCGTAGAGCGGATGAATAAATAATACAATGAATTTATAAAAACTTGTAAAAAATCTATTCATAGACGAGTTTTAAACAGAATAATTTAGAGAAAGATAGTAAATGTATAATATTCTTGATAGAAAAAGTTCTTCTTTCTTTTCTCCAACACTTATCTTTATATAGACATCTTCAAAAACATTTGTTACTCAGAGCTTTGACTTTCTTCTAGGTATGTAGCCTTTATGATAAAGTCAGAAGTTATGTTGCTTCCTTGTAAGCAATTGTGCTATGTACGGATGAGACAGACAAAAGGCATGTATGAAACATTCTTTGAATATCTTCATTTCTCTAAATAATCTTTTGATTCTAAGCAGACTTTTGACTAAAGTTGATAATCTGCATAGAAAAAGAGAGCACAATACAACAGACACAAAGTACTTGAACATACATGCATTCAAACTATTAGACGATCTTAGGCATTTAATGTGTTAGATGACTTAAGTGTTTAAGTGTGATGCTTGGTATGATCGTTTGATGCTAGTATGTTTTGAGTAACTTGTAAAGACGTTTAGTTATGTAGCATTTAGCGAAACTTTTTGTTCAAACGCTTTATCTTTTTGTTAGATGCTATGATGATTAGATGCTTTGTTAGGAGCTCTATAGTGTTTAACACTTTTTATGCATACGTTAGACACTCTTGTGATATCATACGTCTCATATTGTTTAGACATTTTTAAAGGTAGTGTTCAACACATTTAAAGATATCATAGACGATTAAACATTATTTCGTTTAGATGTTATTTTAAACTTCAAAACAATGTTTGCTTAGACGATCTTGTCTTAACAGATAATACCATATCACAACAAATTCAAGTATTATATCAAAATATTGGAATTTATTCATCTTAAAGTTATTAATTTTTATATGTCATTTAATGACTTTGATATGTGATTATTTTATTTGTCATGTTTAATGTAATAAGCAACAAGATTCATGGAAATGTGACTATTACATCATGTCTTGGAGAAAAATCATCATTCGAGTTGTAATTAGATATGATTGGACAAAGGTAATTATATGTACATTTCACATATTAGAAATCACATCAAACTTTAAACATTAATATTCACACATAATGAAATTGTATTATTTTTTCAACGCGTTTATTGGAACAATGAAATTAGGATTCAAAATAACATTAATATTTGTTTTAATAGTTTTAGTATAACTTTAGTGTTAGTAGTTATATTTTGTGTTAATAGCTTTAGTTTTGATACATAATCTGTGCTGAAAATTTTGAATTCGGCTACAATATTATTTACTTTTCAAATTTAGGTAAATTGTATATATAAACATAACTTAAAAAAACATGTATGTTAATATACTAACAAGACATCAAAGGATGTCGATTATGGTATAGTTCGATGTTCTTTGACATTTATGAGACACTAAATGCTACCTAATTTTAGTTTAAAATGATGCCAATTGGGCGTCTATGTTTTGTGGTATTTGTTGTTAAGAAACGTTAGATTTTAGTGTGATCAATGTTCTTGAACATCAATGTTATATTTTAACATCAATTTAATGTCATCGAATAAGATGTTGGACTTTCCTCCAACGTTAAAAACAGAAGATAAAAAATAAACGTGAAAACTATTTTTGTGGTAGCTAGTGTGAATAAATTCTTAGAAAATGAAGTTGATAAAATAAAAATTATAGGAAAATCATGAAAAATTAACAATTAGATTAAAAATGATGTAAAATGTTTAATCCTAAAACAAGAACTGTAAAATACATAAATAGAAAAAAAATCGAAACTTTAAATGGCACAAGAAATATAGAAGAAAAGTAGAAGCAGATTAATAAGAAAACACCATAATTTGAACAAAATATAAGAGACTGGTAAAAAAACAATAGAAGAATTGTGTGTACTTTCTCCATTTCTACTTTTCAGCTTTTATAGAATATAACTATTCGATGTTTATCACTCCAAGAAAAAGAAATAATTTTTTTTTATAAACTTCATTATAAATAATATTGAATAATTCCTCATTTCTTTCTTTCGACCTTGATGATTTTCATGAGTATTGAAAATTTATAAATTACCTTTGAATTATGAAAAAATATTTTAAATTGTATAAATTATAATACACTTTGGGTTGTATGATCTAAAACTCGTAAATTTATTTTAGATTAAAATTTATTAGTGTTTTTTATTATGTGATTTAAAAGATATTTGTATATTCTTTATTAATTAGAATTCAAATTACAGTCTAAAATATTATTGTCCATCACATGAATAATTTAAATGTTTTTCACAATTTTTTACTTAACTCATGGTAAACATTTTGATATTTCAATTACGCTAACGTCCAAATTTGCTAGTTTATTTAGAAATACTAGTATTGTATTATTGGATAAAATATGTGCAATTCCAAACCACTTTATCACAAATTTGGGGAATTTCCAAAGTGGAATTTAGGTTTGGACAAACTGTAACATAAAACACGAAAAAGTAACATTGGGGTAAATTAGGGTAAGGCATGTTCTTGCCAAATTTTGGCACCAAGTCAATTCTAATAATATGACGAATTTTCTTTGCATAAAATACTTTTCTTATCTATATATTTAAAAGTGTGTTATTGAATGTTTTCGTTATTTATTTATTTTTTCACTTTTCACATAAGACAAAAAATAGTAGTTTTTCATCTAAGAAAATAGATATAAGATCTTATTTTATTTTGTTTTATTTCTAGTTTTTACTCAATTGAAAATTATTTAAAATAAAGTATGATTACAAATAATAATTCATGTTATCTTAATATTTATTTTCAGGATAACCTAAACTTTAAGACGCAATTGGACTAAAGATCCTGTCATCCAAATTTAGAGAGTTACAAGAAAACAAAATGATTGAGACAACCTTCTCAATTCATATATGCTCAAGATGTATATCATCATACATGTTAGAATGAAGTTGCAAAAAGAGTATAAATAGATAAGAAACAAATGTGTATATATGTAAGATAAGAAAGAAGAAATGAACAATATGAATAAAAAGTTAATGGTATTTATTTTAAATAGTAAATGCCTATAATTGATTAAAAAAAACCTAAAACAGATAACTGTTGAAGAGATAATATAATAAACTACATCTTATCGTTATAATATTCTTTCATACTAATTTCTTCCTCCCTTCAGTTCTGCTAAACAAAAATATTCATGAATCTTTGATATTTCTTCACCTTTTCATTCTTTCTTCCCTCTCCCCTTCTCTTCCACCTTATATGAACCAAATACATCAAAGTTCGATGAATTCTGAATCAAACCTTACTTCAGGTTTTCTCAATCATCATGCATGTTATGAAAAAGGGAGAAAAAGTACACACAACATATAATGAGCACTCGATTACATCCTTCAAGAAGATCATGATTGAGGGCTTGAGTACGTGCTTTATGTGTCAATTAAGAAAAAGCAAAAACCCTTCTCTCTCTCAGTGGTTTAATAGTTTTTTATGATTCTGAAAGCTAGATCAAGCATGTCACTTTGACCAAAAAGAACATGTTACAAATCCCTACTCTCAGGTTTAGACCACAAACTCTTCACAGTAGGCATCAACTCTATGACATGTCTACAAAACTTTTCGCCCAAAGTTTTTGGAATGTCAAATATATTCTCATTTATCTAATGCCAGAGATTTTTTCAGAGTATTTCTGGGTGATAAGCTAATAACTAATCTCTTGAAGACACCCTTAAGTTGATCTCATTTTTTCTTTTCATGTATGGCAGAAATTAATTAAACCTTTGATGACATGCTTAAAAGATAGATTATCTATACATGTACACAATGCAACAACTGAATGTATAGGGGAGAGATCATGATTATGTGTGTTGTTGAGAGGAAGAGATGAACAGTGAGAAGCATTGCCAAATGTACAATAGCAAGCTAGAGAGAAAACAAAAGGAAAAAAGGTGAGCATAAGAAGGACAAGACGATAAAGGCACCCTATGAAAAAGAGGTGGAAAAAGCTTCCACATCCTTACTTCTACTGACACTCTCCTGCCTTATTGCCTGAACATATTTATACCCATCGCAGACTTGTCCTTAGCATGGCTTCAAAAACATAGCCATAGCCTGGTGAGGCATACAGTATATATATTACTCACTACTCAGTACTCACCAGCAGCAGCCACTCCTACTACTATGGAAAAAGAAACAAAAGGTGATTGTGCTCAGGTAGTAACAACTTGCATTGTTTTCACTTTTTTTTCTTTGTATTTTCGTCTCATTTTTTGATTCATTTTCCTGCTTTTGTAGGTGCCAGATGAGAATGCCAGTGTAGGGTTGGCCCTTGGCATTTGCATCCATTCTGATGAACCCTTTTCACGTTTTTTGGAGCATTCTCTGAAGGCACTACTTAACTCCCATAAACGGCAAGACAGAGATGCCAGTCATGTGTTTCAGCACATAAAAGATGTAAATTAACTTTAAAACAGAAAGCCCTTGTAACATATAATAAAATAAAGAGATGCCTGCAAAAGTGTTGTATCATGTGGAACAGTTGCTAGGGTTTAGAGTCCAGAACAAAGAGAAAACTTTGCCTAACCCCGATAGAAAGTTGATCAATCCATGATGTTATTTCTGTTTGTTTTTTGTTTAGAGCATTTTGTCCTACATGAAAAACTATTATGAAGACTTCTCTTTTCTTACGACACAATAATATCATGTGAATATATATATATATATATATACCGAACATTAGTTATGAGTAGGGATCAAAATAGAGAAAAGAAATGGGAAAATATTAAATGACATAATCTTGTGTAGGATAGAGTCATAGAAGGGATTTTCCTAAGGAGGACATGCATGGAATTGCTCAGCTTGGTATTAGTTTAACAACAAAAGGAAATAAACATAAAAGCTGTACTTGAGCAAACACCAAAAAGGGGATCACTACATCTGCTTCTAGCGTGAGAGCTTCAGAGACAAATCAATATAATTAGAAGCAGAATCTCCATAGGCTGCAGCAGTGATAGAAGAAGCTTCACCACCACCTACACCAACTGAACCTATTGTGGGCAATTCCAGCTCCTTGGGAGTAGTGCCTCTGCCATCTTTTCCTGGGAAAAACTCATATTCCATGAAAACCCTGCCACTCGCTGAGTTTCCCCTCCTGTGAACCGCAACAACCTCTACATTCTAACATGACAAAAAACCAACCAATTTATAAGCCCATTTATTAAACAATCTTAATTTCAAAATGTACACAGTTTTCTAAAAAATTAGCTACACTAAAGAATAATGTTACATTAAACATGTAGCAACATCCATCATAAAATAAATCAATAGATGTGAATCTACCTCATCATTGGGAGTTGCACAAGCATAAGCACTAGCAGAATCATGCCTGGCCAGTTTGTCATAGAAATCACCGGTTTCCCCAACAAGGCTTGAGACAGAAGATTGGGGCATAAATCCTAGAAAATCATGGCCATTGGGCCATATCTCTAAAGTCCTCTCCCTCCTTGCATTTGATCCCTTTTCATTGTCTTCATTGAATCGTGTTTTCTGAGACAAATACAGCAATACACATACACACACAAAAATGATCAACAAACAATGAACATAAAAATATTCAACACTAGGATTATCATCAACATTCAACAGAAATTAAGCAAAAACATTCTTAATCACAAGCCGTTAATGAGAAGCATGATTGCTTGACATCCAAATTAATGACCTAACATATAATTTATTTATTCATACACATGCCATGGTGTCGAAGGGAGTGATGTATACCTTGAGGCAAAAATCAAAACATTCAGGTTGAGAATGGAGATTTGGAATTGAAGAGAGCTCTTTCGAGGTCTCGAGAGGGGTTCCAACCAAAAGTGGAGGACCAGATCCATAGGAACCATTACCAACAACCCTGTTAGGAACTATCCAGCTCCCACCAATAGTGCTGTTTCCACTGATCACATGTTGTTGAGGGCACTGAAACTGAAAGCCAAGGTTTGGTGATGGGTGGCGCTGAAAAAGTTGTTGTTGATGATGATGATGATGATCATGGAGGGTAGTTACTGGTGGTAGTACTCCAGAAGAGCCTTCACTCATCTTCTTCCAAGACTCTTGAATCCTCAACCTTTCTAACTGAGCCACACCCAAACCTCTCTGGGGTGGCTTCTTTGGACCCTTCCCATTTGTCCTCCTACTCCTGCTTCTGCTTCTTCCAGCTTCATCCTTTCCATCTTCTTCATGGAACATGTTGTGCTCAGAAGCCATGGTAACTGTTTGAAGAAAAAAGAAAACTCAATGCAACAGAAGAGAGAATGTGTTTGATAAATGCTATAGGCTTTAAGGAGGTGCGATATATATAGAGAGAGAGAAAAACAAAGAGAGAGAGTTCAGTGAAAACAAAGCAGAAACTGCCTGTGTGAAATGGTGAAAGGACAATGGATATGCGCGTGTGTGTGTGTTTTGCTTTTGGGTCTTGTATTTGGTTTTGTTTTTGCTTTGTGTTTTTGCTAGTTCCACACTCCCAAATGTTTCTGCTTCTTCCAGATAACAATCTCCTTTTGCTTTTCTTTTTTCTGCTTTTGTCTTAATTAAGTAAGGATTTTGGGCACATCATCACGGTGCTCATGTTATTATGAGTTTCTACGGGTCTAAGCGGTAATGCATTTAGAAAACGGTCTTTTGGCAATCATATGGAGTAAGATTTGATCATGAATTATGAGAATCTGCCTATGGAATAGGCTTGTAATGATGGTCTTTCTATTCTCATATTTGGAAACGAGAAAAAGTTGAACCCATGTGGTGCCTTCTAATGTGGGAAAATTTCTCTCCCTACACAGTTTCCACGCAAAGCCTATGCAATTCCCTGTGATTCCAAGATATAGTTAATGTGATCTTCTATTGTTGATTACTTACATGGAGAAATACTCCTACCCAAAAGAATGTTCTATTCATCCAAGTAATCGTTCTATTCAAAATATCCATGTCGTTAGTTATTTCAATATAGACTTCAATCTATAATACTTCTTAAATGATCAAGGATCTCATGTACTTCTTACTTTGTTTAAAACCCTAATAAAGCAATACTAAACTTCTTATTAACTGTATCTTTAAGATTAAAGCCAGACTACAATATGACTATGAAGACATATTTGTAGATTAAATTATTATCCCCTTTTAGTTATTTGATTAGTTTGTTTCTTTCTTTTGATTATTTAATTAGTCAGTCCCAGCATTGTTCATGTGATTCAGACCAATAAAAGTAAGTTTTACCTCTTAGTTTTACCGATATTTTAAGTATGATTCTGTGATTATTTGTTCCATGCAATCTGGTATTTTCGTAGCCTCTGTTGCAATATTTATCATGTAAAACAATCAATGACTGATCAGTGTTAGTTTAGTTGTTTAAGAGCATTATAAGTATCACTGCCATGAAATTTATATAACTTATCCTGTGTTGCAACTTCCACTTATATCCATATACTTAACTACCTCAGAATTTTTTGTGCTAGTATTTTCTTTTGTTGGAATTTTACTATTCGATCAATATGGGTATTTTCCACCACCCACAACTTAGTTATGAAAACCAAATCACGTGATATGTTGATTGAAATAGTTGGTCGCAATTAAAATGTTTCATTATTCACTGTCATTCTTTGAGGATAAAATCTTTCACCATCATTTCATCACCGTCTAATCCTAAACCAGTCAATATCTAATGTTCCTCATCAATTAATGCATTGCAACAAATTGGAGTATATTTTGCAACTCAAACTTAAGCAAATTAATGAAGTTACTGAATTAAAATCAAATATGAATATCAAATTAAAAAAATCTAAATCTTTCATCATTTCTCAAATAATAGGAAGGTTTATACTTTCCTCTTTTATTTTCTTTAATATCTCCAAAATAGAGTGCACATTATTAATTAGTTCTAATTGATTCCTTATGATTATGCAAGGAGACTCTGCAACAATTGTTACTTAAAGGAAATTGAATTGGAGTACAGTACTATAGCTAACTAACTAAGTAGTATCTACAGTGTATGGCAATTAAATTTGACATGCACGCCAACAATGTTGTGGGGTATTCTACAAGATATTCGCAAAAGTGAAACACCAACACGCAAATCCTATGAGACCAAACCAGTATTGCAAATCTTAACTAAGAATTGGTTTGGAGGAGTGTGTGTGTGTGTTTGGGACATAAAACCCAAACCGCGTGACCAACCCAAGATTTTTTTATCTGATGTACATACATTAGAAGGTGGTCTAAGAGAGAAACACTGTTTATTTATGCAGTAGGGCCCACTAGAAGGTGTGGTCCCATGCCACGTGGAGAGCTGGTGGGTACAGAATATAGGCGGCTGAGAGAAGAGGAGAGAGAATTGGCACGTGTGAGAGAGAGAGAGAGGGAAAGAGAGAGGGGGCATTGCTGGGATTGAGCAGACATAGGTGGATTCTTGGGTTCCTGGAAAGCAGATTGTGCCCTTCATTTGCATGGAAAAGAAAAATCATTGACATTTGTTTGTTTGGGATCACTCTCTCTTCTTGATGCTGTGGTGGGGCCTTCATTTGCATTTTCTAACTGGGGACCACTTCATACAAATATTGTTAATTAACCTTTAAATAATCTACTACTCTTTCTATTCCCAGTGTCTCTGGTATCACCATAATCACTAAGTTAGGACAAATTATTATAAAAACAAAATAAACATAACCATGAACGGTTCGTTTTTTTAACTACCATGCTATGGTATCTAGATTTTGGAAGGGTGTTTGATATTTAAGTATATGTGATTATAATATGGATGGAAAAGGTTAGACAGGACCAATTAGTGACTAGCTGAAAAATTAGATAAGTTGTTAGTCTGAATAACTAAAGAAATTTAGTAGTCAAAAGTCAGTGATATCTATCAAAACTTGGTCAAAGTTATCATAAACCTGGTAGCAACAGAAGTGTTTTGAATTGATACTAGAAAAGTGTTTCTATAGTTTTCTTTTATTCAAAACATTATGAGATACATAAAGTTTTATATCTAATGTATTTATTATGCAGTTTTAATCTTGAAAGATGTATAATAATCATTTTATACAAATTTACCCTGCAGTTGTCCTCATTTCACGATTTTTTGCATAGGAAAAAATTATAATTCTTCACATACTTGAGTTAAAATTTTGGTTTAACTTTACTAACTTGGTTGATGACGCTGCTTAAATTACTAATTTTTTTTGTAAAATTGTTATAAAATTCCTGATAAGAAGCTACACTCTTTGTTGTTGAAAGAAATTTTTGACGGTTATACATCCGATAGAAATTACTGCAATAGTTTTTATAGTGTCAGAAATATCGCATAACATTTTAACAATTCCGTCTATCAATGTTAACGACAATGATATGCATGTGTTAGAATTCTAAAAATGATAAACATGTTATTTTAACGCATTTGCAAGAGTTGAAATTTAAAGTTTTTTCGTATAAGTTATGTAAACGAAACATCAATCAAATATTCATTATTAAAAAGTATAGGAATAAAAACACCACTAATTTTATATTTATTTATCACTTGACAAATGATTCAATTAGTTCAACTATAATTGAATTAATGAGCATCTCCATTAATACAATACTAATATAATGATTGCCTACAGTTTAAAAATAATTGCTTCATCAGTTTTAATGGAGATTTTCATAATTTAAAAATTTATGATCAAACCAATATGGGCATGTGTGGTGGTTAATCTGTCCAGAGTGGGTGGACAAATAAAGCTTGTGTTTGTGAATAAGGATGAAAAGAGGAGCGGGTGGCCATGAAGTGGTCTTATGACTGTGGTCTAGACATATAACCATACTTTATTTCATAAATATAGAGGAATCCAGCATCTGAAATGAGGCTTCCCGTTGTTGTTTTTTAGCTACAAAAGGGGGTGGTTTAACGAGGGAGAGGGAGAGAAGTGGAGGAGGTAAGCAACTAATACAGATTGTTTGTTTGTAGAGATTACCATAAAGGAATGGAGCAGTTAGAGTAACTGTTGGTTCTGGCTTTATGCAACTTGTGAAGGACCAATCCATTTTAGTACAACATTGCAAGAGATCCCTCCCCTACAACTCCGATTCCCATTTCCCTCACATATCCATACCAATAAGACAATCACAAGGGAAGGACCACCCCACGGAGATCATTATTTAGATCTCAATCTGAACTGAGATTTGCTCTGCTTTCACCCTCCCATTTTACCATTCTGCCCTCACCTACCATCACAATGGACACTTTTCTCCTTCGCACAACCAACCGCATAGTGGGCAGGGAGTACAAACATAATACATAGGGTTGGATATATATAGTACATGTATCACACAAGATTTTGATGAAAGGAACAGGATCGTAGAATAGCATTTGTGCTGCCTGGGCCGGCCGGCTAGTGTTATCCGGACCATCCAGGGATCACAGGATCAAAGAATTGAGTGAGTGCTTGAGAGAGCATTCATTGCAGAACAGAAAGGGCGTGTTTTTTGGATGCATGAAAATGTCACTGTCACCTGGTAGTTGTGCTGGACCTGCCTAAAGCAAAACAATTATAAAACAAAAGGCCCAGACATAAAAGCAATGTGGTCTGGCAGATGCCCCAGACTCCCAGTAAATCAAACCCACACCCACAGATCCCTCAGCTGTCCTCCACCTGCGACCTATCACAGTTTTACAGATGATATACGTATATGCGTACATATACATACGTACATGTACATCATAAAGATCCATCATGTACACACGCAGGTTCTATTGAGGGTGGGGGATCGTCTAACAACAATAGAGTTAAGTCTAGCTCATTCATAGAGAGAACCTTCGTCGCAAAATTGTAACTCACTCGTCCAAATATCATTTTGCTTTTCTCAATTTATGGTACAATATATTATACAAACAGTCTTGTTAGTTTATAATAATCTGAGCAAAAAGATAAAGCATTTCATAAATCATAAATAAAACTAAATGAGTACCAACCTGTACTTCAATTGAGGTCTGAGAGGAGACATGTCAAGCAGCATGGGGCCACACCCAAGATGAGAGAGAATAGAGATGCAGTGGACCCCGTTAGCTGTGCATGAACAAACTAAGCGTCAGCTGTACAAGAAGCTTCTGGGAGCAAATTCAAGAGCCACTATAAATGACATGAAAGGATCTTCCCATGCTGTGAAACTTCAAAATCAGATTTAGTTCAAGATATTTTGGTCTTGAAATTCAAATTTAATAACATGTTATTTTTGCTGAGATTGGTTGTTGAGACTCTGCGGTGTCTTCATTCTTCTAGAGGTACAAGGCACTGGGTCGCACTATTAGTAGGTCCATTCGATATTTCTAGAATAAACGTTCCTCTCCCTTTGTCTTGTTCGTAAAAATTGAGGAACATTTACAAATAAAAGAATTTGCAAGTTTGAATGGTTATATGCCGAGATAGCATTAATAATATGAAATAATCATATATAGTATAACAATTTGTCCTATTTCAATAGGATAAAAGCAATTTAAACTAAACTCAGAACAAGCCGGTCGCAGCTCTAACAATTCAATATTAAGGACTTGTTTTTTTTTTATATCCACTAATTAGTAATGCTAGAGACCTAGAGGTTGGAAAAATAAACAAGTAAATACCTCATGTTACCAATATATACAATATCAATTTAGACGACTAGTGCAACGGAACAAAATTTACTTCGTGCAATGAATCAAATACTGCTTAGGTATCAACTGTGGTATTAGCAAATGCTACACTTTTAGGGAGAATAAATGATGCGCACAGCATCCATTTTCCAGGAGCAACAAGTCGTACCCGTCGCACGTCTACGTTGACTGCTACTTCTACCAGCGCAATTCTTATTCTCTGCACCGGAAGAGGTTTATTAAGATGTCTTTAGAATAAGGTTCAACATATAACACTAGCCCAACAGCAAAGTAAAAAATAAAAGTGATTAGCGATGTCCAATCAAAGACCCTACATAAATATACACAATATCAGCAACCAACCTCGTGAAAATCAAATTCTGGATCTCGCGCTTTGGAGAATCCATACACATGGATCATAGGAAAAGTATATTCCCCATCCTTGGGTCTATTTTTGTATATTCCCCGAAATGCATCTGCAGAGGAAGCCAAATATATTCAGAAATTAAATATAGATATTATAGTTGTTTACTCCTACCGAAAGCAACTAAAAAAATTGTAGCAGACCGAGTACAGCAACTCCCAACTGTCCTAATCAGTGCACGTGTTCACTTCATAGGACAACTCTAGTGACTAATCTCATTCAGAGACAAACTAATTCTCCACTAACAGATAGACAAACAGCACATCAATGACCAAGCCATTAATTAAGCAATTATATGGTGAGATTTTCAAGACAAGGAAAGAGAGGGAGTATCTCGTTCGCATAAGCGTTAATGCTATTACTTTAACCCCCATTAGGTTTATAGAGTAAGATTATCTTATGACCAAAAATTAAGACGAGAGTAGAATTATTGGCACGAGTGGTGATGCTTTTACTGTCTCCATCATAAGGAATATTTTGACCCAAGATCTGTAGTTAAATCGAGAACATCATATACAACTTCACGTTCTTTTGGGCAAGGCTTTAACTTATCTATACATACTGCTTTTTGCAGTTTCCAAGTATTCCTCTCAATAAAGGAATATATTTATGTATGTATGCAGCAACGAAGAGTGAACAGACCATTGCAACCCTCACTCTACTCAGAACTACTTGAAACATAGTCCAGACAGTAAGGAAAAACAGTTTGCCCCGATTCACCCTACCCTCCAAAACTATCAACCATTGCTGGAGGAAAAATTAAGAGAAGTTCCACGTATTTATGAGTACCATTCAGAAGACAAGTGTGGGATGGATCAAAATTGGACAGTGCACAAAAAATATTGTACAATAAAGAAATAGTGGTCTTGTGAAGAGAGGCAACCTAGAAATTCTGCAGCTTCACTTGGCAAGTTCATAACCACTTGCGTGATGGACTGAGAAACATCACTGGCATAAAGAGACTTAATGAACCTTCTTCCATCCATGTTGAAGACCTAGAGAAACAAACAAATGACATTAGTGAGCAGGAAATTTCATCAAGAGAAGTAGTGCTGTCACATGCAGATTCAAATCAAACTTCGGCCAGGGTTTTTCCATCAATTCATGAAAAACACTAAAATAATCAGCACGTCCTTTTTAACCATTAGTCACTCACATCCTATGAATCATGATCAATTCAAGAAAGGAGTGGTGCCCGAAGACACTGGTAACATACACGATGCAGTATTTCAAATCCTAATAGGACATTTTATATTTTATTGTTTTCGTGTGTCTTTTGTGTCCATTCTTCTTAGCTTCACACTCTAAGATAATTCACAACAGTTTTATACTTAAAAAATCTACAGAAGTCCAAAAATGTTGAAGAAAAGACTAAATTGCTGTGCTTTTAACATGAATGAACCAAGAAATAGCAAATCCAAATTTGGATTCCAATTCCAACATACTTATTTTCATTATTATCTCTTCATGTGCAAAAGTCCATAAAACATCTTAAAGAAAATACTCATCGAACATGGATCATACCTTAATCTTCTTCTCAAGTTTATTTAAAACACTATTTCTTTCCAGATACTCAACTGCATATGGATTTAAGTCATTAGCAAAAACACGCTTAACTATCCTCGCAGCAGATATGGCTAAGGGACCAACTCCCGAGAAAACATCACCTGTCAAATGATGATGCATGTGTAAGCAAGCCATGAATATTTTTTTCGTCATGATTAACATAAAGAACATTCCATATTAATGCAAGGGGGAAGGATGTGTTAATATTTCAAACCTCTGACAGCAAATTTTAGATGAAGTTAGTGCAGACTTGGTATTCATTACCTAAATTAAGAAAATTATTAGGGAATAATCATAAATCTTGAAAGCCTCCGGAATTATTTTTTTCCCTGGCCAGCCTTGTATATTTCAATGTCTAAGGGATTCCAAGTAGTTTCTCTAAAATATTATCCAACAGGTGATATGCACATGCATTAAAATCTTTGGAAAGCTACGAAAAGAATTACATCATTGATGACATACTTGCATCCAGATTCTGTATTTAGGAATTTGATGCTCTTACGTGTTAGAATAATTTATCTTGATTATCTAACTTGTTCAGATAGGTTAACAAGTCAGTCTTTAAAGCTGCTTTGCCTATTAACATCAATTACCTAGATATAGCCTTTTCTTTGTACACTATTGGTATTTCAGATGTAATATTCTTCTATAAATAACCAGGAACAACAAAGAGATAATCAATCTTTGGAACCCTTTTCTATCATTTTTCTTTTCGTAATTTGCAGTTGTCCACCGCCATCAACCATCATCCTATGTTGCCGTCTCTCCATGGTCATTGTTAGAATAAGTATTAAAACTGGGTAGAAAATAGTTGTGTTGGGAACTACTACTATTGTAGCTAGTTCTGTACCTAGGTTTCTAGTTCAGTCTTTTGGTTTTTCATCTTCTCATTGTATCAAATTTCTACCAATATAAATGAGATCATAAGAGTGGTGTTTCAAGCCCTCAAAATATACTATCTCTTGTTAATCTCAAGATAGTATCAAAGCTAGTCAATCTTGCTCTACTGATCTCAGTCTTCTCCAACACAGTTTTTGCCACAGTTTGCCGTTCACCCCCAACCACTGTCACAATTTTCTCCCAGGATCACTGGATCTAAACCATCTCCATGAGCAACTGTCACAACCTCTGTTGGTTTCCTCAAACTCTGACTAAAATGTCCACTGGACCTATTCTCTCCTCCTCTGGAACTCCTACCATTACCTCTAAAAAGTTCAATGAGAAAAACTATCTCTCGTAGTCTGCCTCAATTGAAATGTGGTTCCTAGGCCAAAGTTACCATGAGCACCTTGAACAAGATGGAAGCAATGTACCTTTTAAGCAAGCTAAACAATGAAACGTATTGATTGTCAACTTTGTGCCTTACCGTGGCAATTTGTAGAACCCAAATTACTGGGTTCTGTTAGATCTTTTAAGACTCACAACTCTTTTAGGAAAAAGACTCGGAATATTTTTAAAAGATATTCAGCGGCTTTACAACTTTGCAAATAGGCTTACCACTCTCAAACAAATTGCTCATGACATGGTTGGTGTCTTTCATGAGTGAAACTCAATTTGCCGATAGTTGATGGAACAATAGACCTAACAAACAACAAATTTATCTAAGATAGGCTTTAACCCATGACTCTGATACCATGTTAAGAAGTGAATTTTAAGCCTAACTCAACCCTACCAAACCAGCTTATAAGATGAAGTTTGCACCTAGTTATATACTAGGAAATCACCATATCTCTAGTCAATGTGGGACTTCAAACAAACATGAATCTAAAGAGTTATAATATTTTGGATTTAGTCCGCATGTGTTCTGTTTTGTGTCCCCACTTATCAAAATTAAAAAAAAAAATGGTCCTTGAGGACAGTAAGCATAGTAGTATTTAGACATTAGACTGTGAGTGATGTCAACCAGGTAGGCATGTTAGACCTTATTTTCCTAAAAGGTCAAAATCAATATGTAATTTTGTTTTTCTATTATCCATTCTCATATTTGGGGACCAAGTCAGGTCTCATCTTTTGGTTTTTAGATATTTTGTCACATTTATTGATGAATATTCTAGATGTACTTGGATTTATCTTATGAAAGATTGTTCTGAACTATTGAGTATCTTTACATCCTTTTTGAATGAAATCAAAAATCAACTTGGTCGGGTAATTAAAATTTTAAGCAATGACAATACCAAAGAGTATTCCTCCTCTATTTTCTCTGCAGTCAAGTTCACATGACATTTTACATTAGTCTACTTGTCCTCACACACCTTAACAAAATGGTTATGCAAATAGGAAAAATAGACTTGGTTGAGAGTACCCTATTGCTTGGTGCTAATATACAAAACCACCATTGAGGCAATGCTATCCTAATTGCTTGTTTTCTTATTAATAAGATATTGTCCTCTTCTCTTAGCAATAAGGTTCCTGTTCCATTCTTTTTCCAAATTATCTTCTCTTTTATGTTTCTTTTTGTGTTTGGTTGTGTATGTTTTGTTCATGATTTGTCTCTAGAGTTAGATAAACTTTTTGTTTGTGCTATCAAATGTGTCTTCTTGGACTATTCTAGACTTCAAAAAGGGTATCAGTGTTATTCTCTTGAAACCAAAAAGTATAGTTAAGTCTATTGTTCCTAGTGCTTCTGTCAATCTCAATCTTGATCAAAATCCTCTTAAGCCATCCTCAAAATACTTACCACTTCAGTACCCAAATGACAAGACCAATTTTCCAAGATGAATCATCTACTTCAATTTCTTCTCAATCATCACTCAATACCACGACTCCTAGTGATGACGATTCAAGTTGACTCATTGTTCTTCAAAAGATACTCGTTCTACTCAAAACCCACATCCTATTTATAACTTTCTTAGTTGTCACATGTCATATTCCTATTGTTCTTTCCTATCCTCAATGTCTTCTATTACTTTTCCCAAAAATGTGAATGAAGCCCAGATGGCAACAAACCATGATTGTAGAAATGCAAACTCTTGACCAGAATAATACATGTGAGTTCCAGGTGATCTTTTAATATACTTCAGTATGCGAACAACTGCATCCCAATGGTCTTCACATGGGGAGTTTAGAAATTGACTCACCACACTAACTGCGAAGGAAATGTCAGGACGCGTAACAGTAAGATAGTTTAATTTACCAACTAGTCTTCTGTACCGTTCAGGATCTGAGAAAGGCTCCCCCTGATTTGGTAGGAGTTTGATGTTAGGGTCCATAGGTGTCTCAACAGATTTACAGTTCATTAACCCTGTTTCCTCCAAGATGTCTAACGCATACTTCCTCTGAGATATGACATACCATCATTGGATTGTGCTACTTCAATACCCAAAAAGTACCGGAGTTTGCCAAGATCTTTGGTTTGAAAATGATGACAAAGGTGTTGTTTCATCTGAGAGATGCCAAGATAGTCGCTTCCTGTGAGAACAATATCATCGACATACACTATTAAGTACATACATCCAGCACTCGAGTGGCGATAGAACACTAAATGATCCGCTTCACTGCGAGACATACCAAATTGTTGAACAACACAACTGAATTTACCAAACCAGGCCCGAGGAGACTGTTTTAGGCCATATAAGGATTTGCGAAGACGACATACCAATCCAGATGACTCCCCCTGAGCAATAAAGCCAGGCGATTGCTCCATATAAATTTCTTCATGCAAATCACCATTGAGGAAAACATTTTTGACATCAAGTTGGTAAAGAGGCCATTGTCGAAGAGCGACCATGGCAATGAATAGGCGAACAGAGGTCATTTTTGCCACTGGAGAAAAAGTATCACCATAATCCAAACCAAAAATCTGTGTGTAGCCTTTGGCAACCAGTCGAGCTTTCAGACGATCAATTGTGCCATCAGGACCAACCTTGATAGCATACACCCACCTGCAACCAACAACAGACTTTCCAGATGGTAATTGGACAAGCTCCCAAGTTCCACTTTCCTGTAAAGCACTTAATTCATCCATCATAGCTTGACGCCAACCAGGATGAGTTAAGGCATCACCCACAGATTTGGGAATTGACACAGCAGAAATGGATGAGAAACAAGTATAAAAAGATGGAGATAATTTGTGGTAATTAAGAACAGTATAATGGGGGGATGGGTTACGGGTAGAGCGTATACCTTTACGGAGGGCAATAGGCAAGTCAGACTCAGTTGCTGGAGCCGGAGGAGTCACATGAGGCGGCACCGGAAGTGAGTCATGAGGGAGACAATTACGGCGACTATAAACCTGAAGGGGTGGAGGTGAAGGATGATCCTGTGGTAAATGAGAGTCTAAAGAAGGAGAAGACAAAAGGGGTGGAGCATCACCAGGAGGATCACAGATAAGAGGAATATCAACAGTAACAAGGAGAGGTACAGAACTAGAAGATAGATGTGAAAAGTAAAAAGAAGACTCATCAAAAGTGACATCAGCAGAGATAAAATGACGATTGAGGGAAGGGGAAAAACACTTATAGCCCTTTTGTGACCGTGGAAATCCTAAGAAGACACATTTTTGAGACCTAGGAGATAACTTACCAAGACCAGGACTAAAATCATGAACAAAACATGTAGACCCAAAAACTCGAAGAGGTAATGGATGCAGAGGGTCTTGAGGAAATAAGATAGAATGAGGGATTTTGTTATCTAGGACGGAAGATGGCATGCGGTTGATAAGATAACATGCTGTGAGAACTGCATCACCCCAAAAACGTGAGGGTACTTGACCATGAATCAGAAGTGTACGAGTTGTTTCAATAAGGTGTCTATTCTTGCGCTCAGCCACCCCATTTTGTTGAGGGGTATAAGCACATGAGGTTTGGTGAAGAATGCCATGAGAAGCCATAAACTGTTTAAACGGTTGAGAAAGGTATTCACGGCCATTATCACTACGTAAATTTTGAATAGAAACCCCAAACTGTGTTTTTATTTCATTGAAAAAAGATTGGAAAATAGAAAACAACTCAGAACGATTCTTCATTAAAAACAACCAAGTACATCTGGAATAGTCATCAATAAAGGTAACAAAATACTGAAAACCTAAAATGGACTTAACACGACTAGGTCCCCAAATGTCAGAATGAACCAATGAAAAGGGGGACGACGCCCGTTGTGAGACACTACGAGGAAAGGAACTACGAGTATGCTTCCCTAACTGACAAGACTCACACGACAAACTTGATAATGTGGACAACCTCGGGACAAGTTGTTGTAGTTTGACAAGACTAGGATGACCGAACTGAGCATGAAGAAGGGATGGTGACTCCATGACTACGCCAACATGTGGAGAAGGGCGGAGATGATAAAGGCCATGAGACTCACATCCTGTGCCAATCATGTGTTTCGAACTCCGGTCCTGCAACCAAACAGAATCTTTAGTAAATGAAATAACACAATTAAGTGTACGAGTTAAACGACTAATGGACAATAAGTTGAAGGGAGACCCAGGGACATAAAGTACATGATCAATGGAAAAATATTAACAGTACCAATACCATAAGATGAGACTCTAGACCCATCAGCCATTGTTACCGAGGGTAAATTATCCAGACATGACAAGGAAGAAAACAAGGACTTGTTACCAGTGATATGATCGGTGGCGCCTGAGTCAAGGACCCAACGTCCGAGGGAGTGAGTTAGACCAACAAAAGGTGTACCTGTACGTGCAACAGATGCAGATGTAGTGGAACCAGAGTGCTGATGATCCTCATACCATCTGAGAAATTCGTTAAAGATTGCAGGTTTGTCTACGGTATTAGATGAAGTAGGATGGTCTGCAGACGGTGATCGGGGAGGTGGATCAGAATTTGCCATTGCTACAGGTCGAGGAGGACGTCCATGGAGAGCATAACATCTATCAATCTTGTGGCCTAACTTGCCACAATGGTCACATTTTGGACGTCCTTTACTTGGCTTGCGAGACCGACTTCGATCATCACGTTGAGCAGCCATAACAGAGGAATCATCAGTATGAGGAGATGTCTCAGTGACGGGTTTGCTCGGTATACGCAAAAGAGCAGAACAAGTAGAAGTAAAGTTGGGTATGACAGGAGAACCCAAAATCTGATCACGGACATGAGAAACATCATCAGAGAGTCCGTATAATGCCAACAACATGAAGAACTTTGATCGTTGTTCCAATTCTTCAGCAGGAGTGGAAGCAGGAGGCAATATATCATTAAAGTCATGAAGAAAGGCATGAATTTTACCCAAATATTCTGCCATGGGACCAGGATTGCGCGAACCAATAACAGTTAATAGATTCTGACAAACACCATAAAGACGCTGAGTGTCATTTGTATATAACAACTTCGCTTGTGCCCATACTTCTGAACATGTTTCATAGGATCGAAACATTTGTTTCAGTGAGGAGTGAATGGTGGACTTTATAACAATGCATAACTGAGCATCAATTTTCATCCAGCGGGAAGTGTCATCTATGGGAGCAGTAGTCACATTTTGAGTAAGATGATCTAAGTACCCCTGACTCTTCAACCAAAGTTTGATGTCGGACGCCCATGTTGCATAATTTGTGCCATCTAACTTGTCAATGGACAAGTGTACATTCACATAATTGGTATATATTGAGGGATCAGAAGATGAGCCACCAATAGAGGTGTTTGTAGACGAGGAAGACGCCATAGAGAGGGAGAAACCCTAAAAATTCAAAGTGCTCCGATTGACGCAACGACCACAGATCCAGAAAGAGGGCGAGGAGGCGATCACGGCGGTGCTGATCGGCGACGGAAAGCTCCGGCGATGCGCCGGCACGCGCGGCGGCAACGGCGACTCTTGCGGCGGCGCGTGGAGGTGCGTGGGTGGTCCGTTTGCCGCGATCTTCGTACCACGGTGGTCGCCCGGCCGAGACGATTCCGATGGTGTGGTCGCCGATCGATTCTGGAACTCCGGCGACGGCGGCGGCGACAACAGCGGCGGCGACAACAGCGGCAGTGATGGGTGCCGGAGACCGTGGAGTTGACTAGAACTATTCCTGTGCTCTAGATACCATATGAGAAATAGAGAAGATTGGGAGAAAATATCCCTTGTGTGTTTAGCATACACATAGGGTAGTTTATTTATATTGTAAGATATGGGCCAATGCCCTTAATACAGAATAGACTAAGCCCAAATAACAGAAACACACATCTTAACATCTAACAGCCATGATAGCTATTCGTCATTGGTCACTTTAATTGGATATTAAAAATGTCTTTCTTCATGGAGACAACAAGGAAATCAACATGGAGCAACCTCATGGGTTTATTGCTCAGGAGGGGTCTGGTTTGGTTTGCAAGTTGTGTCACTCTCTATGGCCTCAAGTAATCACCATGTGTTTGGTTGGGAAAATTGAACTTGATGATTCAAAATTTTAGGTTGAAGCATAGTGAAGCGATCATTCAACTTGTTATTGTCATACATCTCTTAGGAAATGTGTTTACTTAATAGTATATATTGATGATATAGTTATTACATGAAATAATGTTGCTAGAATATCTCAACTAAATGAACACTTATGTGTAAACATTTTAAACCAAGGATCATGGAAACCTCAAAATATTTCTTGGGTATTGAAGTAAGCTCAATAAAAAAACATTGTAGTAATCCTTCAAAGGAAGTATGCTCTAGCATCTTAAAAGAGATAGATATGATTGGTTGTAAACTAGTAGATACTCTTATGGACTCAAATCAGAAGTTAATGATAGAAGGTGAATCATTCTTTGACCTATAAAAATATAGAAGACTAGTTGAAAAACTGATTTATCTTACAATTACTAGAATTGATCTATCTTTTGCAGTTGATGTTGTTAGTCAATTCATTAAGGCTCCATATATTGACCATTGGAATACTATCATTTGTATTCTAAGGTACCTCAAAAAATATCCAGGACAAGGTTTGCTATATAAAGATAAAGAAAACATCTAAATCCCTAGGTACTACAATGCTGATTGGGCAAGATCCCCCTACTGATAGACGTTCTACTATAGTCTATTGTGTTTTCCTTGAAAGAAATATTATTTCTTCGAAAAATAAGAAACCGAATGTAGTGTGGCAATCAACTGGTGAAGCTGAATATAGGGCAATGACGTCCCTTACTTCTGAATTTGTATGGGAGAAAAAACTCTTTCAAGAACATAACTTTTGTGAAATCTAGACCATGAAGGTGTATTGAGATAACCAAGTTGCTCTCCACATTGCTTTCAATTCAGTTTTCCACTAGAGAACTAAGCATGTAGAAATTGATTATCATTTTATTCAAAAAAATTGTAAAAAATAATTGTATTGAGTTTGTAAGATCAACTTGCAAATGTGTTAACCAAGTCCTTAAAGGGGTCTCGGATCAAGTTTATTTGTTTCAAGTTTGGTAGATACAATTTGTATGCTCCAACTTGAAGGAGAGTGTTACAATAAGTACTAAATCTAGGTAGAAAGTAGTTGTATTGGAAATTACTACTGTTGTACCTAGATTTGTACCTAGGTTTCTAGTTCAACCTTTTGATCTTTCATCTTGTATCATTATATAAATATGAGATCATAAGAGTTGTGTTTCGAGCCCTCAAACTAAGAAAACTAATCCTAGAGGATAACAAAATATGATCAGATTTAAATATATGATAATATATGTTCATATATTCTAATTTCTAACAGTTTTTTGTTTTTCAAACTCCCACTCAAAGCAAACAAACCAAAATGTTGTCAATTGTCATCACTCGTCTGCATTTGACATCAGATTGCTCTGATCAGCTATATTCCACTATGAAAGAGACAATAATGAAAAGAAATTGAAAGTGGTGATAACATAAGTATGCATCTTTTACAAGAGTAGACACATACAGACAACATCTTTCCGTGTGAAACCACTCAGAAGCCTTTGTCTTTCAGTTCCAAGCCTAGAACTCCAATATCTGCACAAAAAAAGAAAAGAAACAAAAGTGGTCATTCATACTCTTGAATTTATTTTTTACCTAATTTCCTGGGTATGTTTTGAAATTTGGAATAAATAGATATTAATTTACCTTCTATTTTAGACTCCATATTCATTGAATGAAATTTCACAATAATAATCAGTATATGCAAAACAGTGCAACCAGTAACTGACTCATGCAATACTATAACACTGTAGGTCCAGTAAGGCCATCAATGACAGATGGCCGAAGGCCAAAGTTCTGCCACATAAACATGCAGCCTGTGCCAACACCGTAGCTGGCCTCACTTCACAAGTTGCCAATGGCAGAGGGGTCAAAAACACCATATTATAGTGTTCTTTTATTGAACAACATTGAGGTCCAGTGAGACAAAGCAACCTATCTAGTGTTTGACTCGAAATAAACACAGAATAATAATGGAAATAATTTTGTTTCTAGGCCACTTTGAGTACAATCTAATGCCTTAGTTTCCTTTTACAAATCTGTAGCACAACCTGTATATCACTGTAGCAGTTGCATCATTGTTCTAGTCAAAGATATTGAGAAACTCTAAGCTAGAAGGATTCAATGTGTTGTTATAATGATATAATAGATATATATTTATCAACCTAGAATCAGTTAATATCCACCCTTTTTATTTAGGGGTAACGGGTCTTGTCATGCAAGATGAAACAAAGTAAGGTTTCTTACCCTAAATGGGTATTATCGTGTCCAGCACCAAGACCGAATATATCCAAGTACTCGTCCTATAACCAAGATTTGCTATCTTGGACAGACCAATCATAACATATAACTGCCAAATCAAAATTAATATAATAATAACCTAAAAGCTTCCTAAAACAGAATAGTATCTGTCCAAATTATATTCTAGCCTATCAATGCCTCCTATTACAGAAGCAGTTTAAGTTTTTGTTTAATGTTTGGGACCTCAATTTGGTTTGTCTAGGGGGTTTTTTTAATTAAGGATTGGGTTGGATCGAGTCAAACAACCCTAACCCATATTTCCACCATTTCTGCCATGGTAGCTACTTCTGGTATGGACACCACATGAGACCTGGCACACCATCACCTTAGAACGGCAGCAGGTTAGAAATCTGCCATCACAATCCACCATAACTGCTTTGTAACAACAGTGACTTATATTTAACCTAAAATTTCCTAGTATGAAATTGTTAAGAAGTGGACTTTAAACCTAACTCAATCCCACAAAACCATCTAGTAAAGTGAGGTTTGCACCCACTTATATACTCTAAACTGACTTTATCACTATTTGATGTAGGACTTCTAACACATCCCCTCACATCGAGATATATACATCTTGTGCGTGGAACTAGATATTAATGGGTGGTCTGATAACGGCCCAATAGCGAGAGAAACAATATGTCCAACAAAAAACAAATTTTACTAGGATAGACTATAAACCTGACTCTAATACCATGTTAAGAAGTGGACTTTAAACCTAACTCAACCTCACAAAACTAGCTTGTAAGATGAGATTTGCACCATTCTAAATTAGCCTTATTACTAATCGACGTAGGACTTCCAACATAAATTAATATTAAAAACTTCCTAATAAAGAATTATACCTTCCTAAATAAGATTTTGGCTCATCGTCTACCTTCACTTGAAAGTTATAAATCTATCTAAACACATAATGCCTTAGTAATCTATAACAATGAATAACGGAGATTAGTTTTGTAACTGTTTTCTGTATATAGATTTTTTTTGCCACTTTTACCTATGGAACCTTATCTTCATCAACCAACTTCTTAATTTCCATGATCTACAAGAAACTATCAATAATGAACAGTCATGATGAAAAATTGGGAGTGTTTGTATTGTATGATCATAACAAAAAAAATTAAAATATTTTATAACTATTTTTAGTGCATATTTTATTACAATTTTACATCTTATGTCTATGTAATTATTTTTCATTGTAATAATAGTTACATCAAAAAATTTAATTGTATCCATTGTTTTTTAATTGTCTGCCTTTAGCAATAATTTAAAGGAAAGAGATGCAGAACGCATGGAGAGTAGGCCAGATTGAGACAGCATATACTGGTATACACATGACACTGAAGGATCTAAAATGTACAGTTTGTAAGTGTTCTTTTATAAACAGAAAGATACATATGAATGAATCAATACCATAACTATATTAACAAACTAAACTACATGTAAACGAATAGAAAGAGAGAATCTAAAATGTAAATCTGTCTATATTCATGGGACCACCAACTACCAATGCCTGCCAAAGAAAATCCCTCATACAACTTTTCAACATAAAGTCAAATTCTACATTTCTTAATGGTGAAGCAGCCCCATGGCCCTAGATGAATACGGCATATCTAAGGAGAGGTAAAAGGTGTGATATACCTGGTCAATTTTAGGGAGAGATAAAGATTAATAGAGAAAGATTAAGTACAAACCTAGCAGCAGAGCATGAGGGGCGTGCATATTGTGGATTTGTTGTGGAGAGAGAGAGAAAGAGAGAGACTATAAGCCTAAGAAGACAAGAAGGCAAGCTGGAATTACGGTTGGAATGGGAACTGTCAGTGTTTTTTATTTATATACCATTGTACATACAATAAACCAAAATCTTTGATTCCGATGCTACAGTGATAGAAATATTTTCATACGTAAGTCCTTCCTTTTAGTTTCTCTTTCTAGCCGCTCTCTACCTATCACATGGTTCCTAGCCTACACGGAGATTTCAGATCAGGTAAGGATATAATTGTTTCACCAGTCTTACACAAACAGAATACAATCAGAGTACTTCAACAAGGTTATGCATGCCTACATAATACCAAACAATTTTCATGAAATGACAGTAATTCAGCAATTAGTAAATCAAGCCTTCTATGTTGGTCAGGGATGGAAATAAGAGCATACACTGTTGCTAAGTCAACCTGAAAGCGAAGTCCATTCTCAACTACTGTAGTCACAAGAGAGTGGTTCCCTGCTAAAACCTCGAGCTGCATAGTCCTGTACTCATTTTGAATGGAATCAATCTTGTTCACAACCGATTGTATCTTTGGCCTATTTTTATCCAGTACAACCTGAATTTGAAAGTATCCTTTCATAAATTAACTCAGATAAGAATTTGTAATACATTTTACATTTCACATTTAATGCAATAACAAAAAATTATTTCTAAAACAAAAACCTTTGCTATTAGCCTCTTGTATGGTAAATGTTCTTCCCTCAAATTTAAGTGTGCTATATGACCAACAGACTCAAAAGTTGAAGGAACAATCATACCCTCAGGCAACAAGGTCTCCAAAACCTGCAACAATAATATTGACCTGATCATTTTATTTTATTCACAATTTGAAGTTGAATAAAGAACACCAAACAGGTAAAACTGGTCACAAAAAATGTTTCTTGGTTGCATACATGAATATGAATGTAAATTTAAAATATAATTGTTGATGTATCCTAAATCAATGGCCTTAAGCAAAGTTTCCGAATAGATAGATAAGTTATACTCGAACAATTAAGGAAGGTGATGTAGGATTTCAAAACAATAACTTTAAACTATCTTCACAATATACTCAAACAATTAAGGAAGGTGATGCAGGATTTCCAAAAAATAAGTTTAAACTATCTTCACAAGATGACAAAATTTGTACTTGTGTTAAAAAATAGCCACATGGAATGAAACAGAAATGTCATACTACTTTTATTAGAAGTAAATGTCCAAGTCAAGCAAATCATATGGGTGAGAAGTTTGTTTTATAGTGATAGACCAACACACGTGTGACCCATGCAAAGAGAAAGAATAACATGTACAAAGGAAAACTTAGATATACACACCAAAACATAGATTATGTGTGTAATACTGTGTCCTTGGTATAATATACCTCGGTCATCTGCCAGTAATCATAGAATAGTGTCAGCTTGCATCTAACTAGCTCAAGGGTCAACATTGTATTCTTTTCTGCATACTCCTTCAAAACAGCCTGTAGACAGGACGAAAAATATAAGTGATTAGATGAAATATAGATGCCAAAAGCACATATAGAACAAATTTTCAAAATATTATTAATAAAAAAACATGCACATAATTGTGATTTATCCCATTTTAAACTAAGATGGAACATGAAAAATGAGGAGATATCCAACATCAGGCCAATATAATAGTATCAGTATCTAATGAAAATTTTAAACTAAATATAGTTTGGTAACAGCTCACTAGTTCACCTTTGGCCTACCACTATTGAAACTTGTAGAAGAGCCATTAAATAAGATTGTTACTGTGTACTTCGAGGACAAACAATATAAGCTTTCTGCAAATATTACCAAAAATAACCCGAAACTTACACGAAGGCCAAGATGGCCTGAGTAAAGTCGCATAAACTAAAAAGAATGTCAAACAAAAGGTCATGATAGTTAAACTAATATGATTTCAGATTACAGCACACCATAGCTTCACAATGTATTGCATATTTGTGGGTTGAATACCTCCTTTATTACTATTGATAATCCAATTTGACCAACAGCAGGAAAAGAAACCTCCCAGTCCCATAAAAGGGTTTGCGACGATAAATTAAAAAAGAAATCCCTCCTTACTAAGTTAGATAAGGTTGTGCACTATCAAGTAAAATGATTGATCTTTGACCATACATACCTTCATTCAAATGAATGACAGATTAGAACCCACACAACTCTCACAAAAATTTGCTAAGGGAAGCTATATTATGGCTAAACACAGAACTATATCTAGTCAACTTTGAAAACAGAAAATATGTGACTTCCCTAATTCAATGCTAGAGCATTTACAAGGAACTTCGCTGCACCAACAGCATCACCAATCACATTTATGATTTGAACATGCCTAGAACCTGTCTGGATAAACATTTTCATAATACTTTAAAGACAAGAAGATAAGAATGAAAAATTAAATGAGTTCCTTCATAAACTAAAACTAGTTTAGACATAAAATAATTTGTAAAAGTTCTCTCACGTCACCTTCTCTAAAAAAATGTTAATGGCTATGGTTAAACTAATTTTAGAATCTTCTTTTATTTTTCATTCTCATTTTTCTTCTTCCAAGAGTGTTTACTGAAATGTTTATCCAAACGTTCCTTAATCATTATAACTATAATCATCTCGTTTCTTCGCCAATGTACACAAAACAAAAGTTGAAAAACAAATCACACCGATAACACAACAATTGGCACAAAAAAGGCGTATATGCAAACAGTGAAAACTCACAGAAGAGAAAGAGTGATTACTGAAACAACAGAGGCACCACCTTAATTGCCTCAGGCAACTCCTCCACACCGCGACCCGCGAAGCGTTCGTCCAGAAGCAGCAACCTCGTCGAGCCCCTCCACTTGCTACTGACAAATTCTTCTCCCAGCAACTTCCTCATAGCAACACTATCTTCTTCTTCCTCCTCAACAACCTCAACCACGGCAAAACCGTTCTGCCCCACGCGCCTACCGTCTTCCACTTCCATCCCCTCCTTCCTCTTTTTCCTCTTCTTATTCCTGTTCGGCCGCGAAATCTTCGCGAGGTTGCGGAACTTCACGAATCCGCGCGAGTTGAACGTCCTTGCGAGTTTGTCGCGGTACAGAACGGGACTCAGAACGTCGCCATCTCCGTCGGCCTTACCATGGATCCGGCGCTGCACCGAGATGAGAGTTCTTTCTTCTTCGTTATCGAATTCGCCGTCACCGCTAATTGGCTGAGGTAATAGAGGAGCGAGGCTAGGGTCGAGGTCATCGCCGGGGACGCGGGCGATGTTGCGGACGCGGGGCCAGTTGAGGAGGTGGCCGCGGAGTCGGCTTTCGAGGGCGGAGCATTCGGCGGAGGGGACACGGAGGGCGGCGAGGAGGAAGACGCGGGTGAAGACTTCTTCCCGGAGGACGGCATCGTTTTGATTTTGCGATGATTGGGATTGGGAGTGGGAGGGTATAGTACCTTTACGGAGGGAGGGTCCGTAGGAGAGAGGGGTTGTGGAGAAATGTGGGATGAAGAAAGTTGTTGTAAGAGTATGAGCAAGGGAGGGTTTGAATGTGTTAGGGAACAAGAATTTTGAGGGAAGGAGAATGAGATGGGGTTTTAGGAATACGTTGGTCATGGTCATGCCAACCATCCCCTCTGAACTCAAAGAAGGGGAAGATTTAACATATACATTGGGACTCCATACTCATATCATATACATTACACGTTAAGACTCTCACCCAAAAATTTATATTCACGTTAATACTTGTTTAATATTTAAATTATAAGTACTTTATTTAAAAATACAAATATAATTTAAGGATACAAACAATTCAAAAGTTATTCTTAACTTAAAGTTATTAAACATGAAACGTGAAAAATCAGTTTACATTTGATATAATGATTATATATGACACCTTCTTTAAATGTTCATGGTTGAAGAATCTGTTTACCTAAAATGTTACTAGAAAAAAACCTATTGCACAAGAATACTAAACAAGAAAAAAAATATATTCAAGTTTAGGTCTCTATGGCCGAATGACTAAGAACTAAACATTAAAAATCATTCAAATAACTTTACTATATCATCTTCCTAAGGCCGACCATGAACTATTGTGCCTAAATAAAAAAAACTTGCAGTTTCTTCCTTGATCCTCGTGTTTTTTTTTTTTACATTTACTTTCATATCATAGTAGATGTGAAATATGCAAATTTATGGAACAAAGAATTTTAAAATTTCCAAAAATTGAAATATACAATATTTCAATTATTTATAATTGAATTCTTTTCATTTTTAAATAGTACGTGTGGATGGAGTAATTGAAATATTTTAAATTTTAAACTTTTTAGTTTGGATAAAGTAAATTAATTTTTCTTTTTAAGATAAAATTTTATTTTAAAAATATTTGTCTTTGATAAGGATGAAAAATACATATTTTCAGACTTATTAATTAGCTCAAATTTGTAATTATTCATGAAATAATGTGTTTTTCTTATTAAAAAGTTGTAATAAGAAGTAAGAAAGTTGTTTAGGCAATTGTACAGGAACTTATACATCAGTGGAGTGCTATTAGATGTTTCTAGCTAAGTTAGCATTTAATCGCTCAGGTAAAAAGATTATTATTCGTTCAGCGCACCAAAACAATTCGTTGAGCGAATTATGGACAGTTAAAGGATATGCAGTTGATTAATTGCTCAGCACATGATACTTGTGTGCTGAGCGAATTAGTTAAATCAAAATTGACTTTTAAGTTCGAGACAAACAGAAAGAGATAAAGAAGAGAAGTTTCGGACAGAGGAAAGAAACGAAAACATCTCAGGAACTTCAAGAGACTACTTCAAGACATCATTTTTGCAAGGGATTGCTTCAAATGTGTACGTTCTAGATGACTAGGAGTAGTTAAATTTCTCTTTAGTTGGAATTTGATGTAATGAACTTACTTTGATGTAATTTTCTTGTTCAATATATTGTTGTTCATTCATATGCTCTTTCTTGAATTTATTATCATTGTATGGAAATATAATGTTATTTGAATGTCTCTGATTACTGAAAAGTAACTTTGAACATGGACAAAGATAGAGCACCCAAGTGATTTGGGATCTAGAGATAGACTCAATAACTTGGTCATTCTTAGCATCGGACTTAATGCAAATTGTATGTTAAATTGATTAAGGGATTAGCAGTTATTTATATTAATTTAGAACTAGTTGCTAAGGGATTAGGACTAGTATACCTTGATGTGAATGTTTGAATGAAATAATGAAATATTGAACAGAGTTTTATATTCATATGATTCATGAAACCAAATTCCAACGAAGTTTCTTTTAAATATAATTCCTTGCACACCAACTGTTTGATAAAATACCAAAAAGTATTTCTTGTGTTGTTTTGTGCATTTTGATGTCTAATTGAGTTATAAAAGAAAGAATTGTCATATGTTGCACAAGTCCCTTGAGAGAACGATACTCTAAACTTACTCTTTATTACTTGGAACAATTTGGTATACTTGTCAAAAGGTTAACAAGTTTTTGGTGTCGTTGTCGGGGACTTGTGTTCCAACATAAGGCAATTTGGGCATTTGTGACTCTTTTAGACTTTGTTGTGAATTTTCTTTTTGAATGTTGTTTTGTATGCAGTTCACTTTAGTTTTTAAGACTTTTCATTGATTTAGTTTGAACATAATGTTTGTCTCGGGGTACGCCTTAGAGCTTGATGCAGTTATTGAAAGTTCTCAGTGATGAGATTTTAGTAGCGGAACTAACTAAATCAAACCATATGTGCAAATCACCAAGGATGGGGTTGTGTGTTTGGATTCACTGTTTTGGAACTTAAAGCAAGTTTGATGGACTTCTTACATCAAGGGGGTGAGGGTTTGTCATACTTAGGTAGGCACAACAAGAAGGATCTGAGTGTTCTAACTTTAAAAAACAAGGAAAGTGGAATTCTTTGCCAATTGTATGTCTGTTTTGTTTGAATTTCTTTTATGCAGTTTGCCTACAGATGTTTCTAATTGTTGGAAGATCCTAGGGATGAGATTTCAACAGCCGAAAGGGGAGTACCAAGTGATCTTGCAACAAGAGGGATCTAAGTGAGGTTATTTAGGAAATCCATTTCAATCATTCTTCATATTGGAACTGTTGTTTGGTTGGTGTGCTCACGTTCTGCAAAGGTCAGTGGGAAAGAAAGGCTGAAGCAATGAGGATGGAAGTGTTCAAGCCAATTCTTTGTGCTCCCCCGATTTCAGTCTCTGCACTACAATTTTCATTGGTTGGACCAAACACTTTGTGCAACTCTTGTTTTTTCTATTTTCACCTATTATTCTTTGAATTTTATTTTTATTTATTTTCAGTTTATGTCCCACAATTGTTAGCCACACACCCCTATGTTTTATTTTGTCGTGGTTTGATTGTATTTGTACATTTTAATTGTTCACATGCACACACATCTTAATTGTTCACATGTATACATATTTTAATTGTTCACATGCACACTCATCTTAATTGTTCACATGCACATATCTTATTTGCTTATCGCACACACTCTTGATTGTTCATTTTGTCGTTGATGCACCGTTGTGAATCTCGTTAATTCTAAAATTTCTTGTTATTTTTGGTTATCATGTTAAATCTTGAACTTACTTGGTAATTAAGTTTTTCATAATAATTAAAAAATATGGATTATCATGTCAAGTTTCGGACTTGTTTGATAATCACCTTTTCAAAATAATTTTGGTTGTCATGTCAAGTCTCGGATTTGTTTGACAATTGAACTTTTCATAATAATTAAAAATAATTTTTATCATGTCAAGTCTCGAATTTATTTGATAATTAAATTAAAAAAATATAAAAATGTTTTCTTTACAAATTAGTGTAAATATTTGTGTGATTTATCTTTTGCATCTTAATTTTTATAATCAATTCAAAAATCATAAAAAAACACAAAACCTTCAAAAAAATCATCAAAAATAATTTTATCTTCCAACTGTGTGTCGAGCTTATTGATTTCATCATGATATTGTTTCTTCTTCCAAAAAAATCAAAAATCTCCAAAATATAAAAATATCAACTTTTTTTCAAATGGCAACGAGCCAGAACTACGTGACCCTTGATTCTCCATAAAAAATGGAGATACGTAGGAGCAAGGCAATGCCTTGTCAGGTTCATCTCCCCAAAAATCCAAAATTATCCTTAATCATTTTTCAAATAAAATTTCCAAAAAATTTCTCAATTTTCCAAAAATATTTTTCTTCCATTTGTATTGTCTTATACTGTTATTTTTGGGGAAAATAACTATTTTGAAAACCACATCAACTTTGCACGGTTAATTAAAGGTATTGCCTTCGGGCAGACGCTGTAGGGTAATGTCTTTCCTACGCGTAACCGACTCCTGAACCCAAAACTCTGATTTCACAAACATTGCCTTATTTTATGATTTTTCCGTAGTTTTCTAGAATAAACTATGGTGGCGACTCCAAACTCTGATTTTTCAAAACTCTTTATTATTTTTTAGAAGAGTTTCGCCAGCCTCCCCGTCGTGATCCCGGTTGCGACACTCGCTAAGCCAGCCTTTAATCGCTCAGCTAAAAAGATTATTATTCGCTCAACGCACCAAAACAATTTATTGAGCAAATTATGGACAGTTAAAGGATATGCAGTTGATTATTCGCTCAGAGCATGATAGTTGTGCGCTGAGCGAATTAATTAAATCAGAATTTGCTTTTAAGTTCGAGACAAACTGAAAAAGATAAAGGAGAGAAGTTATGGACAGAGGAAAGAAACGAAAACATCTTAGGAACTTCAGGAGACTACTTCAAGGCATCAAGACACCATTTTTGCAAGGGATTGCTTCAAATGTGTACGTTATAGATGACTAGGAGTAGTTAAATTTCTCTTTCGTTGGAATTGGATGTAATGAACTCACTTTGATGTAATTTTCCTGTTCAATATATCATTGTTCGTTCATATACTCTTTCTTGAATTTATTATCATTGTATGGAAATATAATGTTATTTGAATGTCTCTGATTACTGAAAAGTAACTTTGAACATGGACAAAGATAGAGCACCCAAGTGATTTGGGATCTAGGGATAGACTCAATAACTTGGTCATTCTTAGCATCGGACTTAGTGCAAATTGTATGTTAAATTGATTAAGGAATTATCAGTTTGATATATTAGTTTAGAACTAGTTGCTAAGGGATTAGGACTAATATACCTTGATGTGAATGTTTGAATGAAATAATGAAATATTGAACAAAATTTTATATTCATATGATTCATGAAACCAAATTCCAACGAAGTTTCTTTTAAATATAATTCCTTGCACACCAACTGTTTGATAAAATACCAAAAAAAGTTTTTTGTGTTGTTTTGTGTATTTTGATGTCTAATTGAGTTATAAAAGGAAGAATTGTCATATGTTACACAAGTCCCTTGGGAGAACGATACTCTGAACTTACTCTTTATTAATTGGAACGATTTGGTATGCTTGCCAAAATGTTATCAGTATCAACATTTAGATTTAGCTTATTCAACTCGATCTTCGATCCAATTCAACTCGTTTAAACTTTTGACCTTGATCGACTATGTTCATCTTACATCCTGACTAAATCGGCTAAATCTTTAGTGTCGAAGGTTAAGTTAAGTCAGTCTAAGTCAAATGGTTAAATCAAGTCGATTATAGCGAAAGCTCGAGCTATGTCGATTCAGGCAAAAGTCTAGCTGAATCAGCCATGACCAAAGGTCAAGACTAGTAGACCATCGCTAGAGGTTGAGACTAGTCAGCCCTAATCGAAAGTTAAAAAGAGTCGTATCAAAGGTCGAGACGATTTGGTATTAGTCGAAGTTCGAGTCGAGTAGGCCTAAGCCAAATGTTGAGCAGAGTAGGTCTAGGCCAAAAATAGAGTTAAGTCATTTTAGTTGAAGGTTCACCTCAACTGACCCGAATCCAAGGGTTGAGCGGAGTTGGCCAAACAAAAGGTTGAGACGAATAGTTCCTGGTTATAGATAAAGACAAGTCGATCCTGATTATAAATAGAGACGAGTCAACTTTGGATGAAGGTCAAGTCAAGTCGACCAGAGTTCATAGTCGAGACAACTCGACCCTAGCTGAAGGTTCATATGAGTCGACTTTTTGGACCTGTGGTTTTTTTTTATCGTGACCAATGAGGAATTCCATGACTTATGTAATTTCAATTTCTTTCTTTTTTTGATGAATTTCAAATTTTATTGTTTTATTTATTTGAAATACTTTCTTAAAATTCCTCAATTTAAATTTCCTTTTAATTTCCTCATCCAAACAAGTCATTTTACTTCAACGAATTTCAAATTCTCCAAATAAATGGATTGCTCGCTTAAATTTTCTCATACAATCACAACATTAATAAAAATTTAAATAAGTGTTATCTTTTCCTTTTTGCATTGTTCTTATTCTTAACTTCAAGCACATCACTCTTTAACCATATCCTCTTACTTGTGTCCAACTTGCTTTTTTTAATCGAGCATTTATAGAGTTGCATTCATTTTGTTGTTGTGTTTGGTGAGGTAGGCATCATTAAACATTTGAGTTTCAAAGGGTGCTTGTTAGTTTTCATCATATATTATATTTATCGTTATAATTTGAATTGCGCCTTCAAGAAAGTATATTTGAATTTGAAAATATATTCCAAAATGTATATTTCAGAATGTATTGTTTTTTGTACTTTCTGAAATACACAATCCAAAATTTAAAAAAAAATCAACACATTATGGATTATGCATTTAGTAACATTTTAAAACAAATTAAAATGACAGATTTTCTCTTGAATAATAGATAACTTAGATGATGAATCGCATGAAAACTTATTAGAAAAACTTAATCTCGTTAACACAACATGAATTTCATTAAGTGGTATAATCCTCAAATCATATATTGCTTTCACAACCACATGGTAAACCACTAGTACATTTTAGGGTGCAACTGCAACGTTTACTATCAAAACCCACATATAACCTAATCAAACTCTTCAATAATGTGCATCAAAGCATATTTAGATACAAAGTCCACTAGTATTTTATACAAACTCAAATTGAAAGTGTGTTCCCCAACATGTAGACTTTGTCGAAAAGATGTCTTGATTTTATTATGTTCCAGTCTTATGACATTGTTTACAGCATACAAGTCTTTCATACTATTTTGCAAGCTTTAAATTTCAGTGGACACATTCAACCTTGCATATGATGAAACAAACAATTAGCTAAAACATACAACGTTTTCATGTATGTTAAGAATAACTAATTATCACATACAAACATAGTTATTTGATATTGTATTCCCAAATGCATGACCTCATTTGTTTAGGCTTGAAAAAAAACTTCTTATATGGAATGGTCCATACGTCATTCACATATTCAAAAAATAATGGTCACGACATAAAAAAAAATTCAAAATGTTTCAAACATCCAATAGATGAATCACAACCTATCATAGTTTCCCATGCATCCATGAAAACTTCCATGCCTCCATATAATTCATTAACATTTTACATTTTGCTTTAATATTCTTATTATTGTGAAACTCACATAAAAGGTTTGATGCTTCAAAAAAGACAATATTGATTACTTTTTCCAAAGTAAGGTCTTTGGCACTAACAATGACTTGAGGGGACACATTTTATTTAAGAAACAACCCTTTAAGTTTTTTCAGAGCCCAAATGAAACTGATTTCTCTTACACTTACTAACAACACAAAACCAGTAGAGAAAGTCAATCTTGTTAGTGTCACACCTACTATTTGAAGTAGATGCAACCTATATTTATTGTTTATTTAAGTGTTGTCCATCAATAATACAATTCTAAATGCACTCAACAATTTAGTTGAATCAGTGTGTGTAAAGAAAATGTCACTTACAACTTGTCATGAGTCATTACACCTATTCCATTGAATATACTTGTAACACTATAGTAATATCATTAGTTGTTGAGTTTCAATTATAAACCCTCTTAGTGATCTCTTGTATGCATATATTGCATTGTACAATTGTTTTGACATTGACCTCGTTGTTCTCTTTCAAAATAAGGAATACGTCTTCACTAGATTGTTTGTCATGTCAACAACCATGACATGCTCATTAGATTTTAATCTACCAACATAGAGTGATAAACTAATATCTTAGCCAATTCATGATCATGATTACCACATATTACCTTCAATATCAAATCTTCTACATTGTGAGCATGTTTACTTTGCAATCACATTTTTTTATACTAGTTATAAAATTGCCTCCAAATCATGCATATATTTCTCATACTTACCACCTTTTTCACAACTTAACAAAATAAAAGTCTTCCTTCCATGTTATGCATTAACTTTGTCAAACCTCAATATCACAATAAAAAAATCAAGTTCAAATGCCACCTAACATATCCGTTGAAGTGAGTTATTGCATGTACCAAATACTTATACAAATATATCATAACGTAATCATATCATGTGTCAAATTTATTACACAAAATCAACAAAATTCTATATACCTCATCTATTGTAAAAGGCCTAACACAATATCTCCAACAAATACTTCTACATTTGACACATACTTCATTATTTTGAACTCTTTCACATTCGATAACTCATTTAGTTTATCGAAAATTTTAATCCAATATTGAAGTTTTATCTATAAATTCAATAATATATCACCTTACACAAAAAAGAAATAAAATGTTTGAAATTTTTTAAAAAACAAAATTTGTAATTCGAAATGCATGGAATTGATACTTGTAAATATTGCTCTCTAATGGTCATTTTCTATGCAAAGTAACATAGGTGACCCATGGCAAAAAAGAAAGAAGGGCAAATGAAAAATAATTGATAAAGTTAAAATTATTTTTAAAAATTATAAAAGAAAAACAAATAATAGTTTAAAAATTAATATTTCAAATATTTTTCTACTTCATTTCTCTAAATTATGACAAATTCTCTTTATTTTTTATACTAATAAATATTATAATACATGCTTGACCTACACATTTTAAACTAATAATATACACATATATTATTCTTAGTCTTTAGTTTTAAAAAAAAAAAATCTCTTTGACCTACACATTTTTTTCACTTCTAATTATTTGACTTATCATGAAATCCATTCATATATTTAATATGTTTTTCTTCAAATCATAACTTTTGTATAATTATATTCAAATTATGTATGTTATAAAAAAAAATTATGTTTCACATTTGAATATTTTTACTCCTTTTTAATATTTTTATTTATTGTTTATTTTTTTATATGAGAGTGTTTAACTCTCAATTTAAATGTTTAATAACATAAATTCATTTCCTACTCCGTAATATAAAAAACTTATCTTTTTTATTCTCTTATTATTAATTTTTGTTTCATTCAAATAACTCTTTTGTTCTTCTAAAACAATTTTAATTATCTCTCTACAATTGGATTAATTTGATAACTGAGAAGTTTTTTTTAGATTTCTAATGTTTTTCTATGTTATCATACACATAATTATACATTTTCTCTATATGATTTCATTCGATTCTCTATTAAATTATTTCTAAGACACAAATTTGATCATTTTTATTTTTTTAATAATTTTGTTTGCTATTTATTTTTATCATTATAATTTTTATATTTTTATACAATTATTCTTATTTTTAACTCATTATCATAAGTATAATTTTACCAATACAATTGTATAATAAAATTTCATTTACTATAATATAATAATATAATAATTTAATAATTTAATATTACTTTTATGAATCTTGTTTATCAAATTATTACCATCCAACATTTATTGAAGTTTAAAAGACGAAATATATATGTTAAATTTTAATTATTATTAGTTTAATATTTATTTTTTTGTGTTATTTCATTACAGTGGTGTATTATAATTTTTTTTAATGTATAAAAAGATATTTCATTATAATTTAAAGAAAGGAAATAAAGAGACATTTAAAATAGTTTTTAATTTGAATATTTGTTTTTTGCATAATTTTTCAAAAATATTTTTATATATTATTAACTTTGTTACATTAAAGTTTGCAAATTTAATGAATGTTTTGCTTTTTATATAATTTTATTTGGTATTAGTATATATGATTATAACTTTTTTAAATATTTGATATTAAAGAAACGAGAATATCTTCTTTTGATATTAAATATTTAATAATATTATATTTTATTTGTCATAATTTTTATTATTTTATAAAAAATAATTAATTAATATTAAAACAGTAGAAAAATACAAACACAAATATGAATATAGTTTTTTTGCTTTGAGAATAATTATGAGATTTTGTTGCGATTCCTACATTTTAGTTTTTAAATTATATAGTTTGCAAGTATTTTGAATTTTTAAATCTCATAATTATTTTTTATTTCTAAAATTCTAAAAGACATTTTTAGCCTTTAAATTATACAATTTAAAAATCATGTTTAATTTTCAGCCCTATCATGTTTCAAACTTGAAATTAGATATCAGTGACTCGATTTATCCAAAAAGCACGACAATAACAAAATCTAGACTTAATCCAAATAAGAAATTAATAACATTTTCAACATAAAATCTTAAGAAAATAAATTTATAAATTTTTTACTTTATATATTATTTAATTTTCTCATTATTATCCGGTGTCATAGTTAAACTCTTAAATTCCAAGATGCAAAAAGAAAGTTTTTTTCTCCTCACTTAGCTGAAAACAAACCCATAACATTCTTGCACTTCTAACTTATAAAGTGAGAAGGAAAAAATAAAAGAGAATTATAGAAATGTATCACTTTAGTCTTATCCATTTAACGGCGTTAAAATTGATAACGTTTTTGTGTCTGTGGATGTGAATTGTGCAATAAATGGCGTCGTGACAATGTGTTGGCTTAAGTTACTTGACGTAGTAGCCAGAATTAGGGATTTGAAATTGGGTTACGTTTTTTTAAATTGGGGAAATAAATTAATTAGGGTTTTTTTATTGTAGAATGAAAAACATTACGAATAGTAAGTTATAAATTAGGGATTTTTCGTTCGTTCTTTTGGTTGATAGTGTGGAAGGATTTTTGAGCAAAGGTTGATAGTGAGCCAAGGATTGACGTTCTGAAAGGAGATTGTTGAGCGAAAAGGCATGCTGAAGTATCTTGCGGTGTGTCAGCTATTGCGGTGGGTGAGCGATAGCGGTGGTATTTGTTCGAAGCGAAAAGGTAAAAGGTGCACTTTTTATCATTTCTTTTATGTAGTTACGGTCCCCCATGAAAGTATGGTGTCTTCTTGTCTGTTTAGTGTGTCCTGTTGTGGTCCCCTTTGTTGTGTTTGTAGTGGTCCTGTTCTTTACTGCCTTTCGTTTTCTTATGCGTACTGTTTGTATGTTTTTGGTCCCCATTAGTGCGTACTGTTTTGTGTTATTGTACCTTTAGTGCGTATTGTTTTGTCTTTTGTATTGTTCAATCTGTGGTTGTTGTTTATTTTGTGGTTCTTGCATATTTATTTAAGCATTAAGACAAAATGGAATGTTGTAGGTGAAACAATGATTGCGCGTGATTAAGTTTGTATGCCTACACGTTTAATAGTTGTTAGAAACGTGGCATCTTTACAATGTAGATGCATGTGAAGGTCATTAAATAATGA
This sequence comes from Vigna angularis, assembly GCF_016808095.1. NCBI lineage: Eukaryota > Viridiplantae > Streptophyta > Magnoliopsida > Fabales > Fabaceae > Vigna > Vigna angularis. Next base: position 11,912,497 of record NC_068980.1, read on the forward strand.
TAGTAGATGCATGTGAAGGTCATTAACCAATTTCATATAGCCTAACACTTACTTTTATATATGCATATAATAGTTGACAATTAAAGAAAATGTTGGACCCTGATGTTGAGGTGGTGTTTCACCATGGGGGTAAGTCTGTGAATGATGGGTCATTTAGATACCATGGAGGTTATACCAGTACCTTGATTGTTGACACATGCAGATGAAGTTATTTTGAAATCTTCGCCATACTGAAAGAGATGGGATATACAAATGTTAAGGAGGTGTGGTATTCCCTGGGTGGTTTTGTATTAGAAGCTAGGTTGGAATTGTTAAGTGATGACATATGTGCAATGCATGTGGTGAGCATTGCGATATTGAATGGTCAAGCTCATTTATTTGTGGTTCACATGGTGTCCGAACCTGATTATATTCATATGTTGCAATATCATGGTGAAGATGAAGATCACGATGATGAGGTTGGTGAGGAGGGTGAAGGTAAAGTTTGTGAAGATGGTGAAGATAAAGTTGGTGAAGAGGGTGAAGAAGAAGTTGGTGAAGATGGACGAGGTGAAGTTGCTAATGTTGGTGAACATAAAAGTGATGAGGTTGATGAGGTGGGTAAGGATGGTGAAGGTAAAGTGGCTGAACATGGTGAAGATCAAGTTGGTGAAGATGGTGAAGAAGAACTTGTTGGGGATGGAGATAAAGTTGCTGAAGTTGGTGAACATGATGAACATGAGGTCGATGACGTTGGTGAGGATGGTGAAGGTAAACTGGCTGAACATGATGAACATAAAGTTGGTGAAGATGGTCAAGAAGAAGTTGTTGAGGATGGATATAAAGTTCCTGAAGTCGATGACGTTGGTTAGGATGGTGAAGATGATGATGGTTTTTGTTATGAAGGGGATGGTGAGGATGATGTTGGTGGTGGTGTAGGGGATGGTGAGGATGATGTTAGTGGTGGTGTACGAGATGGACAGGATGATGTGGGTGTTGGTGTAGGGGATGAACATGATGAGTTTGATGTTAGTAGTTGGATAGGTTCTGATGAAGACGCTTCTGTCAATGAAGATGATTTTGTGGATGTTAGAGTGCATGGAGATGAACAACCCCAAGAAGAGCACTACGAAGGTAGTTTGTTTGTTGAAGTAGGTACAAGAAGTGGATGTACTACTCCAAATAAGCATGTATAGGCCAGGGGATTATCTGATAGTGAGTGAGAATCTGATAGTTGTGGCAGTATTTATTTAAGTGATGACTCAGATCATGAAACAACCCCATATGGAGATTTTGGATCTTCTCAGAGCCAATTAGTATGAAAGAATACAAATGGCAATTGGGACATACTTCCCTGAAAAAAAAATATTTCACTGATACAATTATAACTTATGGAGTACATAACGGTGGGAAGTTGAAGATTTCTAAGAATGACAAGAGAAGAATATGTTGTGGTTCACAAGGGAAATGTCCATGGTATGCATATTGTGGATATAGGAGTAGCCAACGTACATGATAGTTAAGGAAAATTGTAGACAGTCATACATGCAGTAAAGAATTCAAAATTGGTTTAGTTACCTCTAAATGGTTAAGTGGGAGGTTAGAGAAGAGCATGAAAGGAAATCTGGATATTAATATGAAAAACCTGCACAATAAATTTTGTAAAAAATATAACATTGGTGTGTCTAGGTCTAAAACAAGTAGGGCAAAAGCAATGACATCTGCCAACATTGATGGTTGTTTCGAACAAAAATATGAAAGACTGTTTGATTATGCACACAAGTTACTGAGATCAAACCCTGGCTCAACAATTAAAGTTAATGTAGAACCAACTGAGGATAAGGCCATATTCAAGAGAATGTATGTGTGTGTCAAAGCATGTAAGGACAACTTTGTATCTTGTAGGCCTATTATACATTTGGATGACTGTTTCTTAAAAAGGAAATATCGAGGTGAACTTTTAACTATTGTTGGAAGAGATGGCAATGACCAGATGTGTCCGTTAGCATATGCTGTTGTTGAAGTAGAGAATAAGGAAACATGGACTTGGTTTTTAGAATGGTTAATTGATGATCTTGGAGGTAGGGGATTTTGTTCAAGGTGTACATTTGTATCAGATCAACAGAAAGTAAGTAAATGTGTAACTTTCATTCATTATTTTGATGACCATGCAAATTTAAGACTCATAGGTTCTTTCTTTACTATGATAGAGACTTCTACCAACTTTACAACATATTTTGCCTGGTGTAGACCAACGTTTTTGTGTCAGACACATATATGCAAATTTTATGAAGAAATTTGGGGGCATAACTCTGAGACAATTACTATGGAAGGCATCATCATCAACACACCCTGAAGCATGGGAGTCAGTGATGCGACAAATGAAGGACGTTAATGAAGATGCACTCAAACACTTGATAGCTATTCCACCCAGGCTAGTATTCAAAACTGTAAATGTTAATTCATGTTTTGTAAATGTTTGTTTCTTTTCTAAATGTTTTTTTCTTTTCCAAATGTTTAACTTGATATTTTTGCAGATTTTAGTCTAGATCCAAATTTACAAGAAGACCTGCTTGTGACACTTGTGAATAACATTTTGGAAGCTTTTAATAGTGTCATCTTAGATGCAAGGGGGAAACCAATCATAACAATGTTGGAAGAGATTCGTATATACCTCATGAAGAGGTGGGCATCCAATAGAGAGAAGATAAGTAGATTTCAAGGTCCCATTTGCCCCAAAATTCAAAAGAGACTACAAAAGAAGTTAGAGAAGACAAAATATTGGATACCTAAGTATGACAACTACTGATTTGCTTAAATATTGTTGTTTCAACTGTTTCCATTTAACATTCATTGTTTATGATTTTGCAGTTGGTCAGGGATACAAATATTTGAGATCTGCCATACATCCAACATAGCTGAAAAGTATGTGGTTGATGTAGAGAAAAGAGACTGTAGCTGCTGAAAGTGGACTGTAACAGGAATTCCTTGTTGTCATGCAGTCACATCAATGAGGTTTTTAAACATCAATCCAAAAGAGTTCATCCCGCACTGGTTTAGAACCTCCATGTATGAAGAAACGTACATTCCAATCATTTTCCCTCTCAATGGACCTCATCTATGGCAAAGGACTTCAAATCCTGATATTTTGCCTCCACCAAAACGAGTGTTGCCAGGTAAACCAAGAAAGAAAAGAAGGCTGGAGAGTTGGGAGTAAAAAGAAGATGATACACAACTTGGACAAAAAGGAATCCCTAAGAGATGTTCCATTTGTAAACAACTTGGGCATAGAAGAACTAATTGCCCACAAGGAAGTCAACAACAACACCACCAAGCTACACCACACCCTTCTCAAGCAAGTCAACAACAACACGAAGAAGCTACACCACACCTCACTCAAACAAGTTAGATTACTCAAGAACCCCAGACTGATCAAATTACAGCACCACTTTAGATTGTTCCATCTTCAAACATTAAGTACATATTTGTTGTATTTTGGATATGTACTTTGACTTTAAATAGTGTCACTTTTTGTCATGTATTTTGCACTTAACAACGTTTACATTTTGGATCATATCTGAAGTGTTTTGGATGATATGTGATGTTATGTGATGTTGGACCTTCAATTAACATTTTGGGTTCTATCATATTCTATTGTCATAGCAATATTAATTTGGCTTCTCTGATTTCAAACTTGTTTATATTTTTTGTATTGTCATAGCCATATTTATTTTGCATCACTGATTTGAAACTTGATTATATTTAATGTATTGTGATAGACATATTAATTTGGTTTCTCTGATTTCAAACTTCATTTCATTGGCTTCTCTGAAAATTACACTTGAAGTAACAAACATTGTAATATAACCAACTTCTTCATTAAGTACAATGTCATTACAAGCACAATCTCATTACAACCAGATTTTCATTCATTTGGTAACAAAGAAACATTACAATTTAACTAACTTCTTCATCACAAAATGTGATTGATACACCACTTCAACAAAATTAAAACATAAGACATACAAAGATGATATTAATCAACCCTAGCAAACATAACATCCAGATTAAGACCTTCTCCCTTTTCTGACAAACCAAAAGTGATTTTTCCAAATTAATAATCTTTCTCCTTTGCCATCCAATTGTAGTATCCCTTTCATCTAAATTATCTTCACTGCCCCATTTGAAGAAATTACATCCTCACACTTCTTCATTTCGAGATCGTTGTACAAAACATCTCATGAAAAACCAAATAAATGTATACCAAAATAAAAACACAACGAAGGAAAGAAACCTTGTAATTAGGGCAGCCCCAAAAAGGCTTGCCCTTGTTCTTAGCATTTTTACGACTCTCAATATGGCAAGCTCTCCACAATAGCATATTTGGCTGCCAACCATTCCTCTTGAGGAAGCACCACGAAAACTCTCCCATGAGCAAGATGAACAGTGATTCATTGACATTGCGTCGTTGTGACACAATAATGCTTCATCCACACCAACAAAACAACCCCAATCCCCAAAAACGAACCACAAACAGAGAAGACAACAACAATACTTCCTCAAGTTAGGGCACCCACCTCACACGAAGGAAACAGCGAAGGGCACCCCACCTCAGCTCACCTCCTTCACCTCAGAAGACAACAACAATAGTTCCTCAAGTTAGGGCACCCACCTCACACGAACCAAACAGTGAAGGGCACCCCACCTCAGCTCACCTCCTTCACCTAAGGTCCTTTGAGATCAATGTCTTAGGGCAAGCACGTAAGCCTTTAATTTATTGTAATGAAATGATATTTTCATAGCTGTCTTTGGTATAAAATTACCTTTTGCCACGTCAGATAAGTTATTTGCCACATCATTTAACATTTAACGTCGTTCCTTACAACTTAATGGATAAGACTGAATTGATACAAATTTCAAAACATAGGTATCAAATGTCTACATTTTTAAAACCGGGTACTAAACAAAAAATTACCTCCTAACATGGGGACTAAGTAAACATTTAAGCCTAAAAATAACAATATTAGAAAATATTTAAACTAATACTAATATTAATAATAATAAAATTATCATTTAATATTTAGTTAATTAATTTATTGAAAATTTGGCTAATGTATTAAATATATAATTTTAAAACCTTTTAATTTATACTTTCAATCAAATTATTTGCGAAATTTTCTTTTATTTCTTTTAACCCACTACTATTTTATTTTTTAATAATCTTACTTGTTTACTTTTTATTTCTTTCATTTTCTTTCTTTTACACTTCCTTACATTAACTCCATATTCCAATTAATTTTATCATGAGTCCTAGTTAAATTTTTTGTAATAAGAAGTATCAGTCCTAATAATTAAAAAAATATTAGTCCTCCAGTTATATTATATAAAAGTGGTATCACTTTTATAATTTTTACTGTATACGGCTTTGTATAATTTTATCCTAATATGATATATGATTAAAAAAAGATATTGCAATAATTTTATTACACAATAAAAAGCATTCACACTCGCATGTAACGGAGGATTTTTTGTATTTTAACGTTTTTAGTGTTTATAGACAGATCAAAGACCCATATCAAAGAAGTTCACCAAAAATGATAATTTGATATTTTGGAGCTGTATACATTTCTTGATTTGACTATTTGAATGATAAAAGGATAATAAAAAGTTTATTTATAATTAAATGTTATAAAAAAGTTATTAAAACAGTAATAGTAAGAGTTGTGAGGTTGTAAGAGAAAGAATGGCTAAGATATAACAACTTGACATTCGCGTATGTAGGATAACAAATAAATTTGTTAACCAATTGACATTCACATATATAGGATTAATAAATAAACTTTATATTTTAAGTTTTGTTTGAATTCGTTTTGATGAGATTTATTATATTAAATAGGTATAAATATGAATAATATCCTCATCTTATCTTATCGCAATACTTATTTTCACAATTTTTTAAGTAATTGAAAAAGACTTTATACATGTATATAATAATAATAATAATAATAATAATAATAATAATAATAATAATAATAATCTCTCTTTTTTTTCTTTTATAGTAATTATTTGACATGTTCTCTAAAATTGACTTAAATTTTATTACAATCTTGATTACACATTGGTTTTTCTTTGTTCAAATAATATATAATCAATTTTAGTGAATCAAGTCTCATATTTAATTATTTCTAACCATCTTTAATATATTTTTATTGTTATTTTTTATGAAAAATAATGTCTGACTATCAATTTCAAGTGTGTTAAGCTCTCATTTATTAAGTAATATAAAAAGTCTACCTCTTTATTATTTTTAATCCTTAACTTTTGTTTATTAGAAGAAATTTGTTCGCTAAAATAATTTTTATTATATCTTAATGTATTGATTAGTTTAACATATGGAAAGTATCATATCTCCAAGTAGCTTCTATCTAACATTTCATTTTTAGCACTTTACAAGTGATAAAATAAGGAGTTATAAAATTGATAAAACAAAATAAATTTGTCTTAAATTATAGATAAAATATTAATAGTATTGTCTAAAAAAACCATAATAATAACTATATCTAAAATAACCAAGGAAAACTACTAAACAATAAGAAGAATATTTCGCAACATCACTCTCTTCCACCAGAGATACTTCAATACCTACACTCCTCGTCCACTCATACCAATAAGGTGATTATCGCGAAAGAAACAAATAAACACATAAGAAACACTAAAATAAACAATAGGTTAAGTTAGTGTGCAAAAGGATTCCTTACATCATACAACTTACATCGACGCACACCCTAGTGAAACACATTCAAGAGGATTCCTTCTTTAGAAATGCCTTACCATTTATCCATTCATACTAGTTTTTCACTTTAAAAAACCAGATACAACATTTACCACACATGTTCACAACAATATCATCACTCAATAAAACACCATAACACTCTTAAACATACATAAAACCCATGTAAATCTATCTCAAACAAGCCAAAGCAAAAGACAAATCCAACATACAAATTGGTGCTTGGAGGTCACGCTCAATGTCAAACCTTTCGCAAAAAGTGTTATTCTTGTGGCAAAAAAGTGTGCTTAGCAACACTTTCTTGTGCTTAGTGTATTAGAGCTAAAATGCTCCATACCCACAATGGTGTCTTGCTATAGCTCAAGGCCACAATATTCGCAAATTTTGGGGCTCAGTGGTACAAAACTTACGCTTAACGACCTGAAACTAAAATACTCCTTGGCCTACATAATGAACTGGCAACACCAGTCTACCACCACTTAGTGTTGTATCAAACATCAACAAATGAAATTTTGTGATTTGAGGCAAATGAAACTTATTCAAAGGTTTAAATTAATATTCCATTCTTAGTACTTTGGTTAAAAAACAATTTTTAATATTAGGAGGGCACATTCTAATTGGCTCAATTGTTCATATTCTATATTCCTCAATCAACATAAAAGCAACTAAAACATTCAACATGACAAACATTCAAAACAGACCAAATTCAATAGATCAAAATTTCATCATACAACTTAATCACACAATTACAGATTTCAAGATATCTATAACTTAAAAGCAAAGCAATTAGCTCTCTTTACCTAACCAACAACTCCCTTCTACTATTATATTGTCACATATCACTAGAGACTCATATAGATGACTAAAAAGATGCATGCAAGTGAAAAACAAAAGGCTCACATGCAACATATAATAGAAAAATCAAGAAAAACAACTGAAAATTAACTTACACAAACGGAGAAATTGATCCGTCCAAATTGATCCGTCCAAATTGAAGATCTCAATGTAAAGATCAATCATACGGTCGTAGTTCTTCAATCAAATTAGCATACAACAAGAAATCTTAGAGTGAAGTTAGAGAACACTAGAAAAGTGATTTTTAGAGAGATGATGCATTTTAAAACAACAGACTCATTCATAATAAAACTTTTGTATTAAAATCTTTTAATATTAAAATAATCGAGTCACATTATTTTTAAACCAATATCACTTCTAAAATGCTATTTTCTAATCTTTACATTCCACATTATCATATCTTTAATCATACATTTTCTTTTCTCTCTTTTGACATATCAAATCATTTTAGGACAGATATTTGATCATTTTAATTTATTTTTTCAATATTTTAATTTATTTATTTATTATTGTAGTGTATAATATTGTTTTGATGATTTTTTATATAATTATTTTATTTTCTAACTCATCCTCATGAGTATAATTTTATCATTACAATTGTACAAAGACGTTTTGCATTTACTATAATATAATAATTTAATAGTCATTGTCATGAATCTTGTCTATCATCATTTAAAATATATAGTTTGAAATTTAAAAAATAAAATATTTGTGTCTAAACTTGAAATATTATTAGTTTTTTTTTTCGAGACAATTTCATTCAAGTGAACTATTATAATCTTTATTAGTGTATAAAAAATATATTTCATTATAATTTAAAGTAAGAAAGTAGATAGACATTTAAAATATTTTTAAACTTGAATATTCGTTTTCTTTTTATAATTTTTATGAATAGTTTTTAATTTTTTAAACCTTATTTCATTAACATTTGCTTCATTAAATTTGGAATTGTCATTAACTTAAATTTGGAGTTGTCATTAACTTTTATATAAGTTTAATTGTGTAGTATTTTATATAATTTTTTTAACTTTTTTATAATTGTTATCTAATATTTTGATTTGAAATTTATATAATTTTAATTTTTTTTATAAATATTTAATATTAAAAGAATAAAAATATGTCCTTTTAATATTAAATACTGAATATTATTATATTTTATAAAAATTAATTAATTGATATTTAAACCTTAAAAAAAAATTCGGACACGATACATGTACATTTATTATCCAATAGAGATATAGAAAGGTGACAAAAATTAAATATCATTAGATATGAAGATGAAGATGAATTTTAACTTCATAGATGACCTGTTAAGACTTTGAATACTATTGTAGCTAGCTGTCAAAATGATCAAAATCCACGGGTTAACTCGGTCCACCACGGGTTCGGATTGAATTTGAAAAAATTGTATTTCTTTTATGCGGGTCATATTTCTATCTAGCTCATTTAAACCCAGCTCATGCGATTGAACTCGTGGTGGGCCGAATTGGTCCACCAACCTACCTACCTAATTTTATTTTATTAAAATTTAATTTTAATTTTATAAAAAAATATTTATTATTATTTTTGCTTGAAAAAATTATTTAAGTTCCTTATTTAAGTTCCTTATTTTCAAAATTAAAAAAAAGTAAATTTTTTTATTTTAAAAAAATTGTAATTAAGTGAGTTAGTGAGCCAACCCGTTTACCCACCAACTCATGGTGGGTCAGGCTAGGTTCGAATTTTTCTGGCCTCGCTAATAAATGAGCCGGTTTGGGTTGGCTCATTAAATAACCAATATGTGATGGACCGGGCCGGGTGACCCGTTTTGACAACTCTAATTGTAGCTATGAAGCAATAATCAGACTCTAGTTTAATTATTATGAGGTGTTTTGGGTTTATTAGTGAGTATGTAATTAATTATTTGCTTCTTATATCCACAAGGAAAATGTTTTTTTAACAAAAATTTTTTGACAACTTTTTTACAATCGCTTAAGTGATTTTTTGTGATTGATTTGTTTCAAATATACGGACCAATAAAATAATGACAAATAATCTATTGTCAAAAAATTATTAAAAAAAGTTGTTATCATCATGATCGTATCCACAAACATGGAAATTATTCACTTCACATTTTATTTACCAAAAAAAATTTGGCACCCTACAAAATTCTTGCATGGTAAAAGAGCTGAAATCCTGAAATAAATTGTAAAGAATCTAACAAATTATAATGAAAATTTGACATAGATATTGAACTAAGAAACCATATCTTGCACAATCAATTGATTAAATTCTAAACCAAGATCATGAACAAGGTTTTCCCATTCCCACGAATAAACATTACCTTACCCTTACCCCTATCTGACTTCGAAGAGATTCACCCTTAAGAAGGTAAGAGAGAGATAACTATGGCTCTTCTCAATCCTAATCACCTATTCCATATATAACAACCTTCTTCTTAGTATTATTTCTTTTAGCTATCTCATTCCCCTCACACCAACCCTCCTCGTTGCATCTCATTCTTCCACAAAGAGGCACAAGATACAACCACAATGAAGTGAATAGTATAGCAATAAATTTTCCCCACACGATCAAAATCAACAGACTAAATGAAAATACACAACAAAGAGCCATGTTTGAATCATAGAGTAGTTTCTTATCTTCAATGCCACGTTGCTTCTGCCTCGCCACACCATTTGGTGATGGCAACGCTTGCTGAGTGGAAAAGCTCGAAACGTGACCGGTGCTCGGTGAAGAAACAGAGGGGGGTAGATGATAGGCGCGTGAAGATGAAGAGCAAATAGAGGATGCAACGTTTCCGTAACCGCTTTTAGGTTTGGGAAATGAGATCGTTTCAGTGTTTTCTTTATTCATTGATCTTGATGACAAGGATAATCTGTTCTTATTTGCTTTCCTTCTTTTAACAACCAAACTCATCTACAAGAACCATAAAAATGGATCTGTTACCACAATTTAGATTCAGACCGTCACCATTGTTAGAAAATTTCGTAACCATTTGCACTTTTTCAAAAGAGATATTTAATGTATGTTTTAAATTAATTATTTACTTATAATTTTTATGCCTAGTAAAATTTTAATTTATCATTTAAGAATAAATTGAAATTATAAGATTTATAATTATCGGAGAAAGGTTCGTTGTGTGAAGAGGATAACAGAAAGGAATATGAGAAATGAAAAGAAGAAGAAAGTATACCAAAGAGGTTTCGTTCAAAGCAGATCTGATGGCCTTCCACTTTCTCCGGCGAATTCCACACATATCTCCGACTCCGAACATGGAGGAAAGCATGGCGGGCAAAACGGCGCCGTGCTTATCAGCGACGGCGAGATAGGAGAGAACGGGATCCCTGGCGCTGCGTTTGAGCACAGGGGCTGATGAAGGCAACACATCCATGACACACGTGGCTGGTTTGAGACACGTGAACAACGACCTCTTGGCTTTGTTCTTCGATTCCATGACCCTCGCAAGGAGAAGAAGAAGATCGATGAAGAATGATCAGGAATACGAAACCGGAGCCATGAGACGAGGGTGAACGAACGTGGGCGATGAGATTACATAATATTACAACATACAGAAGAGAACAGGGGAAATATCGCGTTACGTCGAAGGATTGAGGAAAGAGAAAGCTATATATATATATATATATATATATATATATATATATATATATATATATATATATATATATATATATAACGGTTGAGATTCAATGGCTCCTGTTTTGAACATCGAAAATGTTTTTTTAATAATTTTTTTTATATACTGGACATAGAACACATGGATAACGGGAAAGTGTTTCTTCAAAGCTACCTATGAATATGGATAAAAAGAAAAAAAGTAGCTAATTTTTTTAATAATACTCTCGTAAACAAACACAAAGAATGTATATAAATATTTTATAAATATTTATAATATTATATTAATAGGTGATAATATTATTCATTTGATTATGATTAAAGTATAATATTATTAAATTACAAACTCATGTAGATCAATTAATTCTTAGAGACCAAATAATAATTTTTGTTCAGGATGTAATTGAGGTTTCCTAATACATAATAATATTGGACTCATGAGTCATGTGTTTATAAGATTGTGATATCTTATTAAAAAGTAAAAATTGTTATGATAGCAAACAATTCCTTTTACTAACTTTATTATTAGATAAAAAATATATTAAATTATATTATTTATTTAAAAATTACAAATACATTTAGTTACAGAAATTTAATATAAATAAAAAACAAGTATTCAATATAATTAAATATTAAAAATTAAAGTTAAATATCATTCATTTTAATTTGACTTTTAAAGTAAAAAAAAACTGTAATTTTCTCTCTCTTTTAAATTTTTTTTAACTGCATTCTACCTTCAATACCTTTTATTTATGTCTGTTAGTGAACATTTAACCTGTCATTCATGTTGTTGAACTCGTTGTTCTTTTCGGGTTTTCAATTTCCCCCTCTCTTTTAATGAATTGAATGTTGGATTTTCAATTTTCTCTCTCTCTTTTAATGAATGGAATGTCGCATACTGATTTATATTTTTAGAATTCCAATTTGGTTGAGACATTGTTTGATTCTTTTAGGTTTTAGAATTTTGAATAATTATTTCCATATTGGATTAGTGTTTGGTACATGAGTGAAAGTAGAGTGTAATATTAGTTGTATTATTTGACTTATATTTCAGTATCATTTATACTGTTTGAAGATATTTCACTGTTTACGTGAAATAACGAAGATGGATTTGATACAGGAATGATGTTCGCTTGCAACTGTTTAGCTAGAGGAAAAAGCGAAGATTTGCGAGATTTGGACATTATTAGCATTCCGCTAATTTGAGAAGATTTGCGTTGATTTGGATGGAAAACACTGCTTTGCCCTATACTATTATCAAATTTCCAACCACATCGTTCAGCTATGCTTAACATAAAAATGCATATTCGATTCTTACGTTATTAATAAGACGATGCTTGGTAGAGGTAATGTTTATTTTTGGATTTTGATGTGCTTGTTGCAGGTTGAAGGTGTGTGATGTAGATGAAAAGCAAGACAGTGCTTAATGATGGAGGAAGAACGTGGTTGACGATGACGAGGGAGTTGAAGACGGGATGTGTATTCGGTTACAAAGAATAGCGTAACTGATTCAATGTTTTGGAAGAGTTGCAGAAGCAAGACGTATTCGGTTACACGTGAAGCGTATCCGATTACAGCTTGGAGTTATGGTTCAAAATCATGCGTACTCGATTACAGAGCATATCCGGATTTGAAGAACTCAATGGTGAGTGTAACTTTGTTGCTTTGGTGTAACTTTGTTGTTGTTACTATTAAAATTGTACAGGAGTGGAATCAGCTGATCTCGATCTGAAGAACTCAATGGTGAGTGTGAAGGGCGTGTAAGATCCAGAGAAGCTGGTTGAGTACGTGTACAAGAGAACTGGAAAGCACACAGTGATCGTGAAGCTGGAGGCAAAAAAGAAAGAGGAGAAGGTGGAAGAGGTTGAGAAAAAGGAGGAGGTTGAGAAAGAGAAGAAGAGTGGTGAAGGAGAAGAAAACAAGGAAAAGAAAGAGGAAGAAGCAAAGGATAAGACCATGGCAGAGGAAGCAGACAAAGTTGTTCCAGAGGTGAAGATTAATGAATACTTCTATAACCCACCAAGCTCTGGCATTGAGGTGTATGCATATCCTGCACACCTTGTATACCCTTCATACCCTTCGTATTTCCATGCCTACCCTCCCCAAATATTCAGCGATGAGAACCCAAATGCATGCACTGTCATGTAAAAACGGAAGGGCTCAAGGGTGAAATCGGAAATTTGTGAAGTATGGGTGGGTGATAATATAGATTAGGAAAACGTTTCTTCAACAACAGATTTTTGACAACAATTTGACAACAACACGTGTCTCACTGTCATTGGTTGTTTTTATTAAATTTTGTTTAAAGATTCATTTTGTTTTGGAGGGCATTTTTGGAATAATTTTCAAAAACTTTTTGGCGCTTTTCAGAAACCCTACTCTCTTTCCCCCTTTTCGAAACTCTTTCTCCCCCTTTTCGAAACTTTCTCTCCCCCTTCACCGAAAAATCCTTCAAAACTCTATCTCCGTCATTGAAGTTCCTTCCTTTGAAACTCTCTCCGTCATTGAAGTGGTGTCTCTGTCCACCGTTGTTCGTCCGTCGCTTAGGTCCACCAATGTCTTTGGAGGAAGTCGTCTCTCTCTCTCTACGCCATTGAAGTGCTTTCTGTGCGCCATTTCTCCAAAGCTCTCGTTTTTCCGCTGGCACCGTTGTTCCTTCGCCATTTCTCCAGAACCTTACCTCTCAACCTATAAACACCCTTCGTGGGTCTTCCATCTACATAGGACTCACCAAAGTTGAAATTGCTTGTTGTGAACGCCTTAAACCATCACCAACAGGGGGATCAATCCAAAAAACCTTGAAAACACAGTCGTCAGGACTGTTGGGGAGTGCTTCGGCCATGTTTGGGTAGCACTCCTCAAGTTTTGGTACAAAAGGGGATTTTTCCACTGGTAATCGATTACCAGCTCCCTGTAATCGATTACAACAACATCAGTCCTGTGTCAATGATGACGAACAAACAATGATCATGCACCTCACCTCAGTTGGAGAAAACCACCTAAATGGACATTTTTTTTGAAGAAATCAATGACTTAACCTCATTATTGGTGCAGAGAGCTCACCCAATAACGTTCAACTCACTCACCCATCTCAAAAAATGAAAAATTCAACAAAAATAGAGAATGGAGAGCAGTGTTCATCTAGCTGGGGAGTACAGTTGAAGTTTCTGTACAAATTACCCTTTTTCCTCTGGTAATCGATTACAGGGGTCTTGTAATCGATTACCAGAGGAAAAAGGGTAATTTGTACAAAAACATCAACGGTACTCCCCATCTAGATGAACACTGCTCCCCAACTCTGTTTTTCTGAACTTTTCTACTTGTTTTGTTCTTAACTTTCTCCACCGAACTCCAAATGACTTGATTCTTATTTTGTTGGAATCTAGACTCAAAGAGCTTTCCAACAAAACAAGAATCAACGCATTTGGAGTTCGGTAGAGAAAGTTATGAGCAAAACAACCAGCAAAGGTCAGAGGTGGTAGAAATATATAAAACGTTAACTTTAAGGAATTAACTGCACCTACTCAGGTGTCCAAAAGTTATAAATTAGTAGTCATTGGAAAGATATTTGAGTCTAATTTCTAATAAAAAAAGAATCACATCATTTGGAGGTCTGTGGAAAAATTTATGATTAAAATTGTCAACAAAGGTCAAAGTTGACAGCATGTTATCTTATACGTATATCTTTCCCTCTTAGAGCATGGGGAGTATTGTTCATCTAGGTGGGGAGTACAGTTGATGTTTCTGTACAAATGACAATTTTTTCTCTGGTAATCGATTACAAGACCCCTATAATCGATTACCAGAGAAAAAATTGTCATTTGTACAGAAACTTCAACTATACTCCCCACCTGGATGAACAGCACTCCCCAGGGTCATTTTTCTGTCCCTATGTGTGATTTTGTTCTATTTTTGTCACTATAATTGATTGACAGGGGCTTTTATAGGTGTTTAAACCAAGGTAGTTCAACTGGACTCCCCATGATGGTTTTGCCCGTGTTTTTGGTGACTTTTTTCCAATTTTTGAGATGGTTGAGTGAGTTTAATGGTCATGTGTATCAAATCCATTAACATTCTATGATGAGAACATATTTTGGTTCAATCCATGAATATTAACACTGAAAAAATATGTTGTGAATTGGAAATGTTCAATACAATCTATTACAATAATTTTTTAAAATATTAACGTCAGAATGATTGGAAAATGGACATTCCATAATTTTATCAAGGAGACATTCCTCTCCTCATGAGTCAATCTTCCATTCAAAACATCAACAAACTTGGTTTTGAAAGAATGTTGCACACACAACTGCATAAAAAAAATTCATGTTAGAACAATCCAAAAAATAATTAACAAAACAAGAAACACAAATTGGCAAAGAGGAAAGGGGAAAGGCTAAATGGAAAATGGGAAAGAGGAAGTGGAAAAGGGGAAAGGGAAAACGTGAAAGGGGAAAAGGAATAGTGGAGATATCTTGCTCTCATCACCGAAGTCACCAGAGTTTTCCATTTTCCACAACAAAATCAATATAAAGGAGAACATGTTTCTCGCTGGGTTGCCTCGCCGAAGAAGATGAAGCTAAAATAAATAGAAACGAAAGAGAAAAAGAAAGCTTGAAGGGAGAAAGGAGAGAGCTTGAAGAGAGAAAGGAGAAGGCTTGAAGAGAGAAAGGAGTGAGCTTTAAGAGAGAAAGGAGAAAGCTTGAAGACAGAAAGGAGAAAGCTTGGAGAGAGAAAGGAGAGGGAACGATGACAAAGGTTAAAGAGAGGATGAAAATGGAGTAAGGGAAAAGGAAAAAAGGAGAAATGGAAAATGGGAAATGGAAAATGGGAAACGGAAAATGGAAAGGGAAAAGAAAATACCTTGTTACTGGAGCTTTCCATTGCTTCACCGGAGTCTCGCCGGAGAAGATGAAGCTTCCTTCGTGAGAGAGAAAGAGAGAAAGGAGAGAAAACACACACAAAATGAAAACCAAAATGCAACAGTGGAGAAGAATGAAAACAAAAATGAGAGGGACATTTTCGGAAGCCAAATTCATTGTCAACTTTAATGAAAAAAAAATATTTTAAATAATCCAATAGCCTTTTAACACGTAACGTTGTCAATTTTTTGTCAAAATTGTGTTGTTAGAATATCGGGATCCTATAGATTATACCCTTTCCTATGTTACTTATGCGCTGTTGTACTATTCCTACTGAAAGTACACTGTATGCATAAACTATAGAATTTTCAATTTTGTAAGACTTTTTTTGCTTTTACGTTTAAGTAGAATATACTATATTACTTAAAAAATCAGAAAAATAAAAATAAGTATTATTAGTGACTGCAAGTTTAAGCTTCAAAATAAGATGAAAATATTTTTAAAAAATAAACTTTATTTTTATCACATTTTATTTCTTTAAGTTTTTTTTTGTCTTTAAACAGTGTATTATTAAATGTATTTCTTCATAATCGGTATATAATATTCACAATAACTTTTCACCATTTAAATCTCATCTTTGATTAATGTTGCCACTTTTTTTAGTCATGTAATATTATAACTTCATTTAATTATTTGTTTGTTTAAAATTAATCAATCTCACTTCTATAATAAATATATTTATATTATTTGGTAGTAAATTATATTACAAACAAATACTACATTTAAAAATAAATTCATTTTACTACATTATAATTTTTAAAAATTAATTTTAAAAATTATTTATAATTTTTGTCTCTTTATAAATATTTTTACAATTGAATATAACATTAATAAATAACATTTTATATTACTTTAATAACTAGGGACATTTTGGTAATCTTTAATTTCTACCAATTAAACTAATTTTTTAAATTTGTCACATCAATCAAATCCTACACTAATTCTCACAAACTTTACTTCCAAATTCACTCTCAATTATCCACAAATTCACTAAAAAAATAAACAAAAAAATTACCTCCAAATTCACTCAAATCCATTCAAATCATCTCCCCCAAATCTCTATTTATGAATATTCTTCTCATGTTTTTTATGTGAAAAATAAAATTAAAAAAAAAGAAAAAATATTTTAAAAAAAATAAAGACAATTAAGTAAAAAGTACTTGAAGGTTGGAACCCAAAAATAAGATAAAAAAAAATAAAAAAATAAGATAAAAAAAATAAATTCAATTGAATAAATTGATAATGTAACATCTTTTGGAGTGTTACGGGAAATATTTTTTATTTCATTTATTAATAAAAACGTTGATTTCTATTTATGTACTAATTTCATAAATTTTTAAAATATTATTATAAATTTTCATTAAATAAACTTTAAATAAAACTTCCATCATCAATCCTTTCTCGTTAATCAACGACTCTGGAATTATATGTATTTTTATCTGAACTCCCGTGTAACAACACCAGTTATACCATCATCAACAAATACAAACACAAACAAGTAGGGTGAGGTAATATGTAACCGATCATTCATAGTATATATTACTAAACATAACAATATCATATTATTATGTAATAATTATATTAAATTTAATCATCACATCATACACTAATCATGCTAAACACAACCATCTCATCATACAAGAATCATACCAGACACATTCATCTGAATGAGACGTTGATGCAAAATCATGGGAGGTTTGTACACTTGTGGTGACCTTCACTACTCTTTACAGATACACTTTCAGTACAATACATCATGTCACCCACAAGGTTAGCCCGTTAAAACCTATGTATGAAATCGACACATAGATTAGGACCTCCTGCTCCTCTCACCATATAACTCATCTTTCTCTACTTGAGACTGGATGATTATTAGAGTATCAGGATAATTTCCAACATCAGGACTCCCACATCAATGTGTACACTAATTAATTACAACTACATTGTCTCTCCACGGGACCTTTGACCAACCTCATATCATGCTCATATTCGTCAACCTATTCATCATGCAAAGTAAATAACATTACAAACCTCTAATTAAATATATGACCAATCAAAGTATACATGGGATGATTATTCTCATTACGAACCTTTAATTAAATATATGACCAATCAAAGTAAATAACATGTTTAGAGCCTAATGTAAAAGTTTCAGTTCGACCAAACAGTTAATGAAATGAGAATCTTAATTTTACCTAGATGACTCAGAAATGAATTTAAGATGAGATTGAGTTTTCTAATAAACCCGAAAATAATTTCTCTAATAGACATCCAATTAAAAGTCTGAGCGGTCAAAGTAAATCAATATGTTTTAGGAACTACATAATAAAATTTCAGGTTAATCTAACAGTTAACTAGATAGAAGTTGAAGTTTTATTGAGGTAACTTAAGAATATAATTTGAGTGGTTTTCAGATCGACCTAAAAGGCAAAATTAATACCTTTAATCACAGACGTCCAATTAAGAATCTAAGCCGTCAACATAAATTGATATGTCTTATGAACCATATATCCAAATTTCAGGTCAATCTAACGGTAAACAAAGTAGAAATTAAAGTTTGTACTAATGTAATTAAGGATAGAATGACAGTGTTGATCATGTTACTCAAAATTACGAAATTTATTCCTCAAAGTACAAACCTCTAATTAAAAATCAAACCGTCAAAAGGGAATAAGACCTTTCAGAAATCATATATAAAATTTCAACGATTACTGAAATCAAACATACTCATATCAAAATCATAAACCTAAAATATATATCTATGTTTAAGAAGATATATGTAACTATCATTTGAATTACCACAATTTTTTTTGTTTAACCTCCTATTTTTCTTTTATATAATCTCATTAATCACGTTTTTACATATAAAAAAATTTATTACTACTAATAATAAAAATTATTACTATTTATTAAGGTAAATATTTCCATGGACCTTATAAATAAAAAAGAGAATAAAATTGAAATTTTTATGAATAAATATTACCCTTAATTCGTCAGCAAAAGAATTATATTGTTAGAGTAAAGTAGAAAAAATAAATGTGTATAAAGTGATGTATTTACTTATGTATAGTTATATATAAAAATATATATTATAAATTTTAACTTAAAAATAATATAAATATAATTATGACATTGTTATTGCAAAGAATTATATTGTTAAAGTAAAGTAGAAAAAGTAAATGTGCATACCAAAGTAATGTATTTACTTATATAGTGATATATAATAATATATATTATAAACTTTAACTTAAAAATAGTATAAATATAATTATAACATTGTTATTTTAAAGTGTCAAATGAGTTTATTTTATTCTTTTGTGACGTCAAAGTATAACCATTCTTATAATTACAATTATAATATTTATAGTTATTTTGTAGGTAATTCTTTTATTATAGATAACTATTTTAGTTTATATTTTTTAATTATATAAATGGTTAAATTTTAAAAAATATCAAATAAAAAATGATTAAATTTTAAAAAATCACTTAAAAAGTAAAACTTGTACGATAATTATTTTAATTTAAAAAAGATTACATATTAAAGGGTAAAATTATATATATATATATATATATATATATATATATATATATATTAGTAATTTATGTTTTTAAAATATAAAAAAATATTATTAAAATATTAACATATTGAATTATGAGGGTGAATTTCTCTACTTTTTCTAGACTAATCAAGCTTGCCTCCTCATTCATTTGCAACTTTCACTTTTGTTTTTTGTTCAGCTCTTACTTTTTTCCCCTTTTTTTTATCATCTGAAAAACACTTTTTTTTATATAATTGTAATTTAATCCATCCATTCAATAACGTATAAAGATGTATGTACTGTTCAGAAAAAAATATTTTTAAAAATAAAAAATATTAAATAAAAACAACTGAATTATCTAACTCATAAACAAATAAATATAAAAAAAATAAAAAGATAATAATATAACTCCTTATAAAAAAACTGTTTTTGTTATAATATTTAACATCAACCTTATCTAAAATAACATTTTATATTATAATTCATATTTTATAAAAAATGTTTTTATTGTTTTGATTATCTGAGTTAGTATGGTTGGGTTTGATTAAGAGATTGAATTTGTCTAAGATTCTATTTTGTTGTGGTGTAATTGCTTGAAGTTGAATTATATGTATGTTATCTGAATTGGAAGAATATTGTTATGAATGTTGGTTAGTGTTACTTGTTTTGATTTGCTGAGTTATAGATTTGATGGTATATATGGGTAGAAGTTGTTGTTAGATATTGATGGAATGAAAAGTAAGAATTATGGTCGGTTTTAGTATAAAAGTAGGGGTTTTGACAAGTGAGATTCTAAAGTAATCAATGTAAGAGTAAACTTAGTGTTTGGAGTCTATCTTGAGGTAATTTGAAATTTGTTTAGCATCTTAGTGCACTAAAAATATTAACTTGTAAAATTTAATATCTTGAGTTTTGATGTGTGGTTCGATCTGGTGTATCTCATTTTTGGCCAAATAAGAAAAAATGGTATTCAATTTTGGATATAAACATTCTGTGAATATCTCCTTTGTTTCTAGCGTCTACTTTTGATATTTGATTTATAGCTCTATGGATGTGTGTAAAATAACTTATATGCAAATAGTAGAGTAAATTGTGCATGTAACATATATGTCTTTTCTTATCACTTTTGTTGTTTTTGAATGTTGAGCATTTAATGTTATTTAATGCTTGCTTAGAACAACAAAGTGTTTTTTGATTTCCTACCGTTAGGTAGCTTTTTGAATTTAAGCTCTTTTCCAAAGATACTAAGTATTGTATAGAGACTTCATTGTTGGACGCAATATTGTTTTAAGCTTACAGTATCATTTAGTCAAGGAAACACTTTTTTTGGTTTTGTCTCTTTCTAGATAGATAATGTTTAGCTTGTTAAAGCTTTCTTTTTATATTTTAATAATTAAAGTCTTTTAAAGTGTTTTTTCAAAGACATTGTGTCGACTGTTTTGTTTCCAAGAGTTATGCTGAATACCTCTTTCAGGTATGATGAGCATCAAGCGTTTCACTTCAACTCTTTTAGATGCTTTAGGCATAGCGTTTAACCATGCGTCTTGGTGTTCTAGCCTAGATGTTTTTCTGTTACTTAAGATCCTTATTGTTTTCCTAAGCTTTTCTATGTTGTGGATTCTAGTTCTAAGTCTTTGTGTAAGTTTTCTATGTTTGAGGATTTTGGTTCTAGGTTTTTCACCCTAAGTTGTTTTCAGATTATTATCCCGTTTTAATGTTATTTGATTAAACTTCAAAACATGAGAGCATTTGGACGCGTAGACTTTTTATCTGAACAGTGTGATAAGTGTCAATTTCACCTATATTTGTTACCTAATATAATGTGTTTTTGAGTAGTTTAAGTGCTTATTCTTATGAAAAGTGTATAAATGTTGATATTTGTAAATTCTTTGAATGTTTAAATGAGTATTGATGTTTTTATATGTTTATTTCGCAATACAATAAGGATTGGAAAATATCAAGGATACCCTGCGTGCATCAGTTATAACACCCAATTAATTTAAGGGTATTATTAGTAGTAAAAAAAAACCAATTAATTTAATGTCTAATATAAACAACTAAACTTTATTTCTATTAGATCAGAGTACAGTTCCAAACTTGCAAACTTTAAACAATATAACCTTCACCACTTAACATAAGTTCGAATTTAGACTTACAAGCCATACATAACATATTTTTGTAATACAAATTTATTCTTTTTACAAAAACAAAACCCCCAAAAGTTTTTCCCAGCATGTCTCTCATCATCTCTAAGCTTTTTCAACTGCATCTACAACATTATCTGCTCACGTAGAACATGAGTTATACGATCATAACACAAACAAATAAGAGTAAGCTAACCATAACATACAATCATTAAACTTACTTATAATATATATTTCAATAATGTATTATTACAATTTATAAACACAATTATCCCGATGTCATTAATTGATTTTTCCTTAACTTCTTCAAAATCATCCTTCTCATTTTCATAAACCTTACAAGTATACTATGCTTACTCACGAAGCCTTATGGTCAGAACGTTGTCTGCCTACTTCCTTAAGCCTTACCCGTATACTATGTTTTACTTTCCGAAGCCTTATGGTCAGACCACTCTCTGCCTGCTTCTGTAAGACTTACGAGTAATATGTTTATGTCAAAGCCTTATGGTCAGACCACTCTCTACCTGCTTTCATAAACCTCATGTGTTGCTCTGCTCATATCAAGGTCTCATGGTATAAACCAAATATACTACTCTTGGTAGTAAACATCATTTCATAACTAATTATTTCTTATATTCACCCCAACATTTCCTAAAATCAACAAATCATATATTCTCATCCACCTAACTCAATCATGTTTGTTCTCTAATCATAAATTGATAATAACCCATTTTCGTGTTAATATCCAAAATAAAATAAACCTATTGTTAGATATCATACTCTTCTTATAATCTCATCGTTCCCATAACGAGTACAAACTCAACATAATTCACCAATCAAAGGTTATAGATAAGCCAAATTTTATTTTATTTTTTTATGACGTTACACAAAAAAATTTGTTCTTAGTACAAGTTCCGCATTTAAGATCTAAACTGATAAATTGAATCATAATTTACTAGAATCTTGGATAAAAATTTCAATTCGATCTAACCATTAATAAAGTGAAAATTTGAAATTTTGCATCCATAATTTCGGAACATAAAATTGAGATCCTTAATAAACACCACTTAGTTTTAAAAAATGGAATAGTCAAAATACATCAACATGTCTTAGGAACTACATATCTAAATTTTAGGTTAATCTAACGGTTAACTAGGTAGAAATTGAGATTTATACAACTCGAAAACATTATTTAATTGGGTTGTTGACTCTATCAAAATTGCAGAATTAATTCCTCCAAGTACAGACATCTAGTTACAAATTCGAGTGGTCAAAATATAGTAATATATTTCTGGAATCATTTATCAAAATTTCCAACTTAATCTATCGATAAAAGAAGGGGGAATTTAGATTTTTTCGATATAAGTTAGAGATAGAAATAAAGTGATGGTCATTCTACCCAAAATTATAATATTATTTCCTCTAAGTACAATTCTCAAATTAAAGATCCTGATGGTCAAAGTTAATTTCTATGTCTTATAAACTATGTATTAAATTTCCGGATTGATCTAACGGTAGACTAAGTAGCAATTAGAGTTTTACTAAGATAGCATCGAAAAATAAAAAAAAAACATGATCAAAATTTTAAATTTCCCAATTTGATTGAGTATTTACTCCCACAATTTTATAGTTTACTTATTCAACATAATAAAATGTATTCATCACAGATTCCATACAAAATGAATATATTACAAAATAAATTAACAATAATAAAAAATCACAATATAAACGTTCTAGGGAACTAAGAAGTTGAATCTGACATAGCCGGTAGACAACTTCTTATCCTTCCAGAAAAATGCAAGAGAAAAAGAAACATAATAAAAGTCCTCGGAAAACAAGAAGTTGAATCTGGCATAGCTGGTTAGACAACTTCTTATCCTTCCAGAAAGATGCAAGAGAAAAAGAAACACAATAAAAGTCATGGGAAACAAGAAGTCGAATTTGGCATAGAAAGTTAGACAACTTCTTATCCTTCTACAAAAATGCAAGAGAAAAAGAAACATAATAAAAGTCATGGGGAAACAAGAAGTCGAACCTGGCATAGCCGGTTAGACAACTTCTTATCTTTCCAAAAAAATGCAAGAGAAAAAGAAACACAATAAAAGTCCTGGGGAAACAAGAAGTTGAATCTGGCATAGCCGGTTAGACAACTTCTTATCCTTCCAGAAAAATGCAACAGAAGGAGAATATCATTTTAAATCCATAAAGAGACTCAA
The DNA here is from genome assembly GCF_016808095.1 of Vigna angularis. Classification (NCBI taxonomy): domain Eukaryota; kingdom Viridiplantae; phylum Streptophyta; class Magnoliopsida; order Fabales; family Fabaceae; genus Vigna; species Vigna angularis. The sequence continues at coordinate 11,936,575 of NC_068980.1, forward strand.
AATTTTAAACATATTCAAGATCTCAGATCATACAAAAAAAAGACTCAAGGTTAGCTCCTCTTACCTGATTCTCACTCCTTCTTGGATGAAGAGAACCTCTTCATAAGCTCTTGCTACCTTCTTTACAACTCACATTCTAGTCCTAATATCTCCTTATTTTCGACAAAAGTCTTGCTCAATTTCACTCTCCTTCTCCCAAAACTTCATTTCTCACCCCTATTTATAGTTGAAGTTAGGGTTACTGTAGCAGTACTACATTTTACTGTAGCAGTACTATAGTTGTACTACATTTCATTGTAGCAATATTATAGCTTGTACTACATTTTTCTTGTAGCAATACTGTAGAAACACATGATTCACGAGGTATTCTTACGGTATCACTGTACATATTTCACTGTAGCACTATACGTATTTTACTGTAGCATTTATACATAAAATTTTTCTATATTTCAAAAATAATCTAGCATCTTAATTACAACTATTTTCAAGGGTCTTAAATCAGTCACCCAGCTAGGAGGAGCAGCTCGCCCAGTTAGGAGGAGCAGCTCGCCCAGCTAGGAGGAGCAGCTCGCCCAACTAGCAGGAGCAACTCGCCCAACTAGCAAGAGCAACTCGCCCAGCGAGCCACTCGCCCAACGAGTGGGAGCTTCTCGCCAAGCGAGGGGTGATTTTTTGCTACACGCCCAACGACTCGTGCAGGTCGCCCAGCCAGGAGGAGCAGCTCGCCCAAGCGAGCCACTCGCCCAGCTAGCAAAAGCAACTCGCCTAGCGAGTGGGAGCTTCTCGCCCAGTGAGTGGTGACTTTTTGCCACTTGCCCAGCGGCTCGTGCAACTCGCCTAGCGGCTCGTGCAGCTCACCCAATGACTGGTCACTTAATCAAACCTCATTAAAATGATGCAAAACTAAACCAGAAGGGGATAGTTCTGGATAGTGGAGACGCTGCAGAGGCTCCCAGCTCGAGTTTGGAGGATTCAAGGGCGCTAGAAAACCATTTCTCACCATCCAATCCATCCATTTTCTTCCATCTTGCTTCCGTGATGTCTAGGAGTAGCTAAAACTCCTTTTTACTAGGGTTGAAAGTAATGTATCAAAACTCTATGTAAACTTTACTGTTTTATGTTAATCTTTGATGAATCTTTTGTTCTATCCTTGCTATTCATGCTTAATGATGGAAATCTAAGCCATTAGAGTGATTTGAATCATTGAGAAATGCTAGGATCACGCACCTAGGTAGAACAACCAACAAAACTTAATTCTAGACATAGATTGAGAACTTTTGGGCATCAATAACATCGGTCTTAATGCAAATCTGAATTCTAAGGGATTAGAGTTTCTGTAAAAAGATTTAGAGCTTATCATCTGAGAAATTAGAGACTTGTCTGCGTATGATGTTGATGCATGATTCTTGAGGAATTGTATCTGATAGTAAATAGCATTGAGTTTTGAACATGAAATTCAACCCCAATGAACCTAAACTCGACTGTTTTTACCACTTTGTATATTTGAATTTTAAGCTGTATCGTGCAGAAACATATATTTGATAATCATATTTGATGCTAAATTAATAAACTTTCACAATTATCAAGTCAAAACAAATCTCTTGGGAAACGATATCCGGACTTACTGGTTTATTACTTGAATGATTCGGTACGCTTGCCGAGGTCTCAATAAGTTTTTTGTGCCGTTGCGGGGGATTTGTATTGTTTTTGCCGATTATGTATTATTTGATTTAGTTGATTTTAGTTATCTTTTGTTCACTTGTTTATTGGGATTGTATTTGAAATTTTGTGCATAATTATTGTCATATGTAGAAATTGTGTTTTTCTAGTTTGTGTTGTATGAGAAGCAGAGAACAGGCTGAAAATCTACTTTTTGATCTGGAAATTGAAAGAACTTCTAGAAGGAACAACAGTAGAAGGAGGAGATAAAGCAGAGAACCCAAAGAAGCATCTATTATTTCTGAAGAAATTCTGGACTCATCATCTGATCAAGAAAAGGAGACAATGGAAGGTACTCACAATGGAGAAGGTTCTGGGCAAGGAAGACGTACTCTTGCAAATTACAACACTTTCTCAGGGCCTTTACACTTCAACAGTATTGCAAGACCGATGATTAATGTTGCTAATATGGAGATGAAGCCAGCTCTCATCCATCTGGTGTAGAGTAATCAATTCCATGGATTATCTCACGAAAATCCATACACGCACTTAGCCAATTTCATGGAGATCTGCAACATAATGAGAATTAATCAAGTTCCAGATGAAGCAATCTGACTCAGTTTATTTCCATTTGCATTGGTTGGTAATGCAAAGATGTGGCTGAATTCTTTTCCAAAGAATAGTTTGATAGTTTGGGATGATGTGGTTGCCAAGTTTCTGAATAAGTTCTTCCTTCAGTCAAAAGTCAATAAAGGGAAGTAGGAAATTTCTTCTTTTCAGCAGGTTATTGAAGAAACCTTAAGCCAAGCATGGGATAGATTCAAAGGTCTACTAAGAAAAACCCCTACTCATGGATTTGATGAACCAACAATGCTAAATTTGTTTCTTGGAGGGCTGAAGTCTCAAACTAAATTGATGTTAGATGCCTCAGTTGGAGGTAATATCAGATGGAAGACGCTTGAGGAAACACATGAACTAATTGAGAATATGGCTACAAATGACAATGAAGTTCGGAGTGAAAGAGCTCAGTTTCAATAGAAAGGTGTTCTTCAACTTCAGTCTCAAGATGCCTTGTTATAAAGGTAGACAAATTGATATTCCCTATAGATTTTGTTATCATGGAAATGGAGGAAGACAAAGAAGTACCTCTCATTCTGGGACGACCTTTCATGAAAACAACAAAGGTCGTTATTAATATGGATGATGAAATGCAGAAATTGAAAGACAAAGATTAGGAGGTAATTTTTAATGCATTTGAAGATATGCAGTAGTATAATGATGAAATGACAATTCCTGAAGCGGCAAATGAAATCCTGTTTGTAAGTGATAAACCAGGTGGAGCTACCCATTTGTTTGACAATAAATCAAATTGTGTTTTGGAAAAGGCTGATAAAGATGATAATCTAGATCACCACCAATTCTTGATGCAAAGAAAGGAGCCCGGATCAGGAGAGCCAATTATAATCAAGAATAGGTTGTGGGTTTTCAAAAGGAAAACAAAAGATGAAAGATTTGAAATTGAAGCTCCTTATTCCAGGATAACCAAAAAGGTATCTAGAAAACAATGGAAGAGTTGTTGGTGGAACAGATGGAAGAAGCTCACCAAAATAAAAAAGCAACCATGAGCTTAACAAGTGTCAAGCTAAAGACGTTAAACAAGCGCTTACTAGGAGGCAACCCAACTTTCTAACCCTTTCTTTTATGTGACGTTGTTGTTTAGTTGTGTTTCATTGATTAAATTTGTGTTAATATGTTTTAGTTCAATTTTTAGTATGTAATTTTGATTGGTACTTAGTGTGGTGTGATCAGTTCTATTAATGTATTTATAGAGTTTGGTTGTGTTTTTAATGTGTTTTGGAGATGTTATTTATGTGTTTTTGTATTTGTAAGGAGCATATACATCGGCCTGAGGACATGCCTTCATATATGTGGGGGAGGGATTCTTAGGTACATGATGAGCAGTAGCTGGAGGCATCTTTACTTTGGAGATTATGGAGTCGCAACCATGACCTCTCAGGAGTTTTAGTTTGTTTTTAATTTCAGTTATTTAATTTATTTAAGTTTTCTATGTCTTATTTTAAGTTGTTTTATTTGATTAGTTGTTGTTCTTTAATTTCGTTTTTTTTGTTATCTTTGAAAAAAAAAGCTGTATTAGTTTGTTGAAATAAGGAGGTTTGAATTCTTTCTATGATAACTTACATGATTGTGAGATTGTTATTGCAAATCTGAGTTTTAGAACTTGTGTTATGATTATATATGAGTAGTTCTTGAATATGATTGATTTTGACCCAGAAGTTGAATAACTGAATGCAGTGAGAAAGCTTTGAGAGCAAGTAAGAAGTTGTTATTGCTATGAATTTGGTTTTTGCATAATTCTTATTAATGCATATACACTTTGGTTTAGAAATGAGAAAGACAGTTTTTTTTTTGTTGTGAAATTGAACTACTTGGCCAGATGACTACCCATGTGTGAATGTTAATCCTTTGTTACCCTGTTTGAGCCTTGTATATATTTTTGTGAACCCTAAGCCTATTACAATTGTGAATGTTAATCCTTTGTTATCCAACACTCTAGAAGAAGAGAATAATTAACATATTTGTCAAGATGTAGGTAGAAAATAAGTTTGGGGGAAACTATAATCAGTTGAGTGTCATAAAAAAATAATATTATTGTATCATGTAAATATGAAAATTGTTCCGGTTAGAGGAAAATTGAGAACATATGTTATGTGATGAATGAAGAGGTTGTTGATAAATAAAGTTCAATGTTGTCATGTTTTAGTTCTCCTCTTCTTTAGTGTTGTTTTGTTTCCTTGTAAAACCATATTTCTTCTAGCCAAGCCAAGTTATAACTTGAGAAAGACCTTTTGATTTAAACCAGAATGTATGAATTGTGTATGAGATGACTTGCAAAAGTTGATGAAGTAGTTGATGACAATCTAAGTGTGAATTGGAGTTGTAAACATTTGTAGGTTGAGAAAAACACTAATTGAGCATTGATGTATTATTCTTTCTCTGGTTGTCTTATCATTATGGGTTTAAGAACTTGTTTAATAGAGAAATCATATCATTTGGTCTGAACATTTGGAGATGCAGGTACAATGCTCACTTCTGTGACAAAGATTATGTGATAGAATGCCAATTGCTCCTATGGGTTTTTTATGTTGTTATTGTTTATTTTCATGAGGACATTAAAATATATAAGTTTGGGAGAGTTGATAAGTGTCAATTTCACCTATATTTGTTACCTAATATAATGTGTTTTTGAGTAGTTTAACTGCTTATTCTCATGACAAGTGTATAAATGTTGATATTTGTATATTCTTTGAATGTTTAAATGAGTATTGATGTTTTTATGTGTTATTTGGCAGTAGAATAAGGATTGGAAACTATCAAGGATACCCTGCATGCATTAGTGGTCCAGCCAGGAGGAGAAACTCGCCCAAGCGAGCCACTTGCCCAGCTAGCAAGAGCAACTCGCCCAAGCGAGCCACTAGCCCAACGAGTGGGAGCTGCTCGCCCAACGAGCCACTCGCCTAGCGAGTGGGAACTTCTCGCCTAGTGAGTGGTGACTTTTTGCCACTCGCCCAACGCCTCGTGTAGCTCGCCCAACGGCTCATACAACTCGCCCAACGACTTGTCACTTAATCAAACCTCATTAAAATGACGCGAAACTGAACCAGAGGGGATAGTTCTGGACAGTGGAGACACTGTAGAGGCTCCCAGCTCGAGTTTGGAGGATTCAAGGGCACTAGAACACCATTTCTCACCATCCAATCCATCCATTTTCTTCCATCTTGCTTCCGTGATGTCTAGGAGTAGCTAAAACTCCATTTCACTAGGGTTTAAAGGAATGTATCAAAACTCTATGTAAACTTTGTTGTTTTATGTTAATCTTTGATGAATCTTTTGTTCTATCCTTGCTATTCATGCTTAATGATGGAAATTTGAGCCATTAGAGTGATTTGAATCATTGGGAAATGCTAGGATCACGCACCTATGTAGAACAACCAACAAAACTTAATTCTAGACATAGATTGAGAACTTTTGGGCATCAATAACATCGGTCTTAATGCAAATCTGAATTCTAAGGGATTAGAGTTTCTGTAAAAAGATTTAGAGCTTGTCATTTGAGGAATTAGAGACTTGTCTGCTTATGATGTTGATGCATGATTCTTGAGGAATTGTATCTGATAGTAAAGAGCACTAAGTTTTGAACATGAAATTCAACCCCAATGAACCTAAACTCGACTCTTTTTACCACTTTGTATATTTGAATTTTAAGCTGTATCGTGTAGAAAAATGCATTTGATAATCATATTTGGCGCTAAATTAGTAAACTTTCACAATTAGCAAGTCAAAACAAATCTCTTGGGAAATGATATTCAGACTTACCGGTTTATTACTTGAACGATTCAATGCGTTTGCTGAGGTCTAACCTTTATTCTTTATCATTTTATTTCTTGCTCATAATCTTTAATCTATGTATTATTCTTTAGTCTAGATGAGTTATTAATTGTATGATTATCTAGTATTACCCAATTCTCTTGGGAAATGATACTTTGATATACCATTTTATATTGCTTGAACAATTTGGTGCGCTTGCCAATTAGTTAACAAGTTTTTGATGCTGTTGCGGGGGAATTATGGTTAAAACTAGACTATTGTGCAATTTCTAACCTATTTAGACTTTATTCTTTGGACATAACTTACTCCTTTTCTTGTAAATAAATATTCAAACTGATTTATGTTGACTTGTGACTTTAGTTTAGTTGTCTCTAAGTGTATGCAGGGTAACATCTGCACAAAGAGGGATCTATCCTCAAAACCAATCATTGTAGACCTAGAAAGAAGGAATTAATGACACAAGGAGACAATAAGATTAAGCACAACAAGCTGTCCTTAATTCTCCCTCATTTGATGCTCTTATTGTTTGTTGAAAATGTTAGTGAAGAGGTAGAAGCAAAAAAGGATATCTAGTTAACCATCATTCTTTAATGGGAAGCAACAACTAATGCCTTGCAAGCCAATGATGACAAAAAACAAGTTGTGGGTGTCTAAAGACATCAAAGCTAGTGGAAGGGTTGAAATTGAGACCCCTTATGCTAGGAGAGATGATTTGGTGACTAGTGATGGTTAAAGGTGTGTTGGTGAAAAAAAAAAGGCACACACCAACAATAAAAATCATGCTTCATCGCTTCATCCGCCGGACTCATGACGTTAAACAAATGCTTCCTAAAAAACAATCTAGCGTTATAAACCTTTCTTCTTGTTTTTTTAGTTGTCTTAATGTGTTTGTTTTTCTTTATGCAATTTGTGACATGTTGAGTATATGCTTGTTTCTAATGTTTTGCATTCAAGTGTTGCATGAAGCTTTGGTGTTGTAAATGTGGTTTTCATGTGTGATTTGAGTTAGTTTTAGCATAGTTTGTGTTTGAGTGCAAGTGTTTAAGTGTTGAGTGCCAAAGCTCAAAGATTGAGAGGCTAAACCATTAACACTCTAGCCTCTATAGGCCTCTCACTCAGTCCTACCTAGTATAACCTAACATTAACTCAAAAAACTAGTCATTGAAATTGGACCGCTCAACGGTGAACTTTTGGCGTTGAGCACCACACTAGTTAACCCTACAATGTTAATTTGGTTGATACACCACTAATATGTGCTTTATATTAGTGAATTTCAATGCTTAATTAACACTTATCTTGTTTTGATTATGTATAAAATATGCATTTTTGAAGAAAACAAGAATATTTTCAACCATTTTAGAAGAATTTGTTTTACCACAGTTGTAGCACTACTTCAGGGCTTGAACCAAGAGAAAGCTCATTCAAGAAGGTTTCCTTAAGCTATAAGCCAGAGCTTGAGCCATTAAATAATGTTTTATTATTAAGCAACCTGAAATAACTCTAGCCCAAAAATTCATAGCTTAAGCCATGGAATAAATTTACCAAAGAAGAAAACATCAACTTTATATTTTGTTGACTATTATTTTAGTAATTCTAAAGTTATTATAGTTCAACAATATTAATTTCACAACATTATCAAATTTGTATCCCATCTTAAATTCAACAAATTGATTTAAATCAAACAAACAAATTTGTAAGTGTCAAATATATAAAATATATTAAAATTTAAAAAAATTATTTTAAATTATATATATATATATATATATATATATATATATATATATATTTATATATATTAAAAGATTTTGGGGGTAAGACCCCCTCAATTCCCATTAAGCTATACCATTCAACTTCATATAAAAAATGAAAAAAAAAAATATAGACAAAGTTTCCTTCATGAACATGACTTCCTTTGTCATATTTAGTAACGAAAACCATCTCTCAATTGTACACTTCTTTATTTGTTTTGAACTGAAACTGAAACTATTAATTAGGTACACTCCATCTCAAGTTCTTCCTACTCAAAACTTAAATTTTTTTTTTCAAATTTATCTATTGTCATAATTTTTGTACAAAATGCTGTATAATAAAAACACCTAATAATACATACACACTCATATGCACACACAATAAAAAATTATTATTTTTATCATAAGAAAAATATAAATACACATAGATGTGTTTCAACAATAAAAGTGTTGGATTTAAATATTGAGATCTTTCTCCATATATATTATACCAAATATATATAGAGAACTATTAAGTGTGCTTTCTATTCAGATACCAAATAGGGCCAAATAGTTACTTATAAGATGAAAACAAATAGCAATTTCAGGGATACATTAGCCAAAATTTTAAAAGTGTTTTATATTAATAGATAAAGAAACCTGTTAATCCATAATATTTGTTTATTTATAATATTTGTTTATATTATAACAAAGAAATATAATTGTTTATATTTCTTTGTTATAATTAATTATCATAGTAATAATTAATTTTCAATAAGTTTCAATAAAACATTTATTTGAGAATTTAAACACAAATATTAACTTTATATAATAACTCTGAATTTAGAGATATTATTAAATTTTATAATTATATCATTCATTCATCGTAAGTTACTACTATTTAAAGGAAAACTAATAATTCTAAAAGTTTAATTATCAAGAAAGAATTCTACTAATGCCATTATCATATGATGAATATATCTCATTGAAATACCCTTAAATCCTTTTAAAGAAAAATAAAAAGTTTTGGGTACCATTAAGAAAATGTTAAGTCATATCTTAAAATTTAAAAATGAAATGGATAACGATTGAATATTTTTTAGATTATGGTCTTTAAGTGTTCCAAAAATATACATGTATACCAGAAAAAAAATATTGAATACTTTGAAATTACTGGAAGTATTTAAGGAAATAGAAGGGTTATACGCTTTTTAAGGACCAGAAAACAATGATCATATTATCTTTTGAAAATCAATTATGGAGAATTAAACGTAATCCTGGGAACCACTTGCTGTGTAATGCCGCCCTATAATCAGAATCAGCATACAGAACAATCAAAATATTGCACAATCCGCAAACAGTTATCTAATCTAGACCAGGTACGACTACGTCAAGATATACTTACTTGACAGCAGTTGTGTTGAGTGTCTTACCTTCACTTTATTTGGCTGTAGAATTTATTTTTTGCTCTTCTACATGATTTTGCACTGACAACGGTGGGAAAGTGGAGGTGGAACGATGTCGCTCCCTCTTATTGTTCTAGGACATCGAGTAGTTGTCATGCGGGATTCATCTACATATAAGCTAGCCTCTATATTGTCAACTCTCTCACCTGGCCGCACAATAACAGGCCACTGCACCTGAAAGTTCATTGCCCTCAATGGTGCACCCTCTACACCTGTCTCTGATCTCAATATTGTTTCACACATTTCATCTACAGCCTTGCCCTTGCCCTTTATCTGTCTTTTTCGCAGCTCATTCTCGCTTGCTTCTTCTACAGCCTTGCCCTTGCCCTTGTCCTCTCTTGCTCTGCTGCTCTCAGCTCCTACTATTTCTTCACAGGGCCCCTTGGACTCGTCATCTCTTGTTCCGCTCTCAGCTTCTACCATTTCTTCAGATTTCCCTTCGCCCTTCTCCTGTCTTGCTCCGGTCCCAGATGCTACTCTCGCTGCACTTTCCATCACCTCTCGTAGTTTCTCAGCCTCGCTCTTACCTTCTTCAACTTCTTTAGATGCCTCCCCCGCTTCCTCGTTGCTATTCCGATTTCGGCGGTTTAACAGTGCTACATCTTCTTCTTCTTCATCATCATTTTCCAACACCGTGTTCAAAATCTGGATCCGCGAGCTCCTTCTTTGTTTTCGTACTCGTAATTCAGCTGCTTTTCCTAATCCTTCTTCTGATTCCGTTGTCGATGAGGAGGGAATAGGAAAGATAACTTCTCCAGAACTTTTACTTATGTTGATTTTCCTATGACGACAAAGCTGAACCATCTCTTGATAACAGGCCATAAGATCATCCTAGAAGAACAGGATAGTATAAAAATATAATTAGGCATAATTTACTAATCAAGACAACTGGCCAAAAGCTCCCACAAGAAGAACAGGATAGTATGAATTTTCCGTTGCATGTACCGAAAGGCGAATTGATCCCTCAATTAAGGTAAATTTTGAGGAATATCCAAGGTAAGTAGCAGCCAGTAAAGCGGACATTGCAATTTCAGAAGGTTTGAATTGAGCGAAGTAGACCTCTGTAGACATATGGGGAAAAATTGTTCACTCAGCACCAGTATTAGCAAATACATAGATTCAAAAAATTATTGTTATGTTACCTCCTTGAGACTGGACTATGATCTCATTAATGGATTGGCGTTTAAAACCACCGATTCTTTTGAAGGTGGGATAATAGTAGTCCAGGAAGTGAAAGGGAGTTATAGATCGCATTCGCCAGTCAAGTCCGCTGAGAATGCGAAATTCTATTCTCATTACGACTTCGGTTTTGTAAACAGCTTCTTTTCTCGTCTGCTCAACAAATCAGTGCATTTTGTGGTGTAATTTTAGTTAAATACTGAGCTTAGAATTCAACGTTATTTTAATTTCAGTGGAAGGTGTAGTTCACCAGAAATTGCTTTTGCGGGAAATGCTTTGTCCTCATCTTGGCGGAAAGTGTGTAGCAACATATTGCTAACAAACGAACTTTATCAAGTAAAGAAGACCCTTGTAATTCCTTGAGAAAAAACAAGGATTATAACACAAGAAATCAAAGAAAATACAATTACAAATTTCAAAACTTGTACAAGCCTTAAAGAAAGAAATATATTACTGTAAGAGAATTCGTTGAAATAAAGCGATCGAAGTAATTCACTGCAACATATGGAATGTACGTATCCATGGGTTCAGTGGTAGCGACCTGTGGAAAAACATGGAAAAGAAATTAGCGCAGAGAGTAAAATTTCAATCCACAGTGACAGAGATCTATAAACAAGATTAAAAAACAGTGCAAATCACGTCCAATTCTCTTCGTGTTTTAACGCGAAAATTAAACAAGCATTCTGTTTTCCTCGTGTTTTTTAAGTAGCCAAACAGGGAGGAAAATGAGTTTCATATCACGGCCAATAAAACAGAGAGAAAAAAGAATCTGAGAATAATTAAGCAAATTTGGAAACAGACATATGCTTGGACGAAAGAACCGGTTTCGCTTCCGAAAATTATCCAAGGAGAACTAAAGAGTAGCGGATAGTTAAATTTTACTTCACAGCAGTTACACAGATCCATAAATAAGATTAAACAATCTACGCAAAGATAATACATTTTGTTTTCCTTCTGTTCCACGGACGAAATTAAACGAGCATTCAAATTCTTTAGTATTTTTTAAGTATCCAATCAGAGACAAAAACCGGCTTATAAACGCAGCCTAGAGAAAAAGGAGAGCAAAACGAAACTATCAATGACGTATCAGACTCTTGCACAAAAGAACAAAACCGCAGCCAGACAGATTGAACAAGAAAGCCAAAGACGCAGCGTTGAAAATGAAAGCTGAAAGAAATGGATTAACTGCCGAAAGTGAAATCTCTGAGAAACAAACAGAAAATTCATTCATGCAAGAATTTAAGATTCTCATAACGGCGAAGCAAAAAGAAAGGAAAAGCATCTCGGATTTTCACTTACCTTAGCTATCATCGAAACCGCGTGCATCCGATGCCGAGCGTTGGATGATAATGAGTAAAACGACCTAGGAGCCATGAATTCGTGCTCGATTTTGAAGTAATCACTTATGGTTTCCAGATCTCTTTTAGAAAGCATGGAGAACTCGGTATCGAAACCCATCGTTAGAAGAAGCTTCTGAAGATTCAGGGAAGTGAAGAGTTGCGTGTTTCTAAAGAAAGTGGAAAGAAAACGAAGGAGAAAGATCGAGCGAAGTTTGCAGAATCTGAAGCCTTCGCCCTCTCTTTTATCGGTTCTTTGTTTCTAACGGAAACTGGCTCGGAAGCGCGCCAGTTTTGAACTTTGCAATACGACGTCGTAATTGGAGTAACTCTGCAAAATGAGTTCATAACGGTTATTTGTCGATTTTTCATTTCATTTGATATTAATTTAATTTTAATTTGTTAAGTGCAATTAGGAAGTTAAACTGCTTTGTTTACTGGGACAGCACGTGGTGACAGCATGCATTATCACTGTTATTTGAAGGTCTTATCTTAATTAGATGGCAATAGTGTATTTTAGTTACATATCGATCCATTCACCGACAGAACCAACACTGTGCAGTGAGTGGAACGAATTGTGATGGTTTTCAATAGCAAAGAGGCTGGAAACTGCATTGAAAATGTAATTCAAATGAGGGAGATTTCCCTAACTAGTTAAGGACAAAGATAATATAGTAGTGGCACGTGTAAACGTGTTTACAACTTCATCAAAGCTTTACTTTTTAACACCAAAAGTTCTATATACAGCTTGAGAAGAAGCAAGATAAAGATATGGCCTACAATTCTAATTAAACATTGAAATTGTAACCATGGCTTTTAGAAATTTTTGTAATTAAAAGGGGAAAACACTGTTTCTTAGTTGTGTTGATTGATGAAACTTTAACATTAATGGCATAAGTGAAAAATAGAATTATAACATTTAGAGGAAAACTACAAATTCCTTTTTATCAAGTGTTTCACTTATGCCATTAAAATAATCGTGTATTGCACTGATAGTTTAATACTAGTTTGGGTTAATAAACTAAATCAACTAGATATGGATTCTTTATCAAAGTGAATTAGTAAATTTTTATTTTTCAGTCTAACTCAGAATATATTGTTTTAAGATTTCATAACTAAGATAAAGTTGATGTGTACTAAACTAGGATTAACTTTATAAATATATTTAATTTGCTAGATTCTCTTTTAATTTTGATTTCAATAAGAAATTCGTGTATTTCTTCTCAATAATCATATTTATACATTTTTGTGTCTAAAGATAGAATGGTGTACGAGGGTTGAATAGTAACAACGAAAATGAGATGGATTGATTTGATCAAATTGAAAATGTACGTTAATTGCAAAAACTAAATTACAAATACGAAACAGAAATTAATAAAATAAATCTACAAAAAGCAGCCACTCAAATGGTAAGAATCATAACTAAATTTGTCAATTTTTATTTACAACGTTCTTAGAGTGCACAATTTTTGTCACTTTTTTTTTCTTTTTACATTTGAGTATACATATTCTTTCCCCTTTTTCTAATAGTTAAGCAAAAATTAAACATTAAAAAAATACATAAATTGTAGTAACTACTTCAAAATCATCTGTGTTACGTCATATGTGTCTACTCAATCAATATTTTGCAGCAATTATCATAAGTTAATTTCTTTTTTATCTAGCATTGTCCCTTTACGATTATGTATAACATGTTTTTATCAATGTTACTTTTTTTATTAACAAATATTAGTTATTAGTATTTTTTTAATAAAAAAAGTTAAATTCATAATTTTTCTCACCCTCCCTTTCAATTTTATTGCTATGTTAAACTTATAACTCCTTCAACACCACCTATCTTAATATGCTATTCAAATTCTGGATCATTCTTTGTTCACTTTAACTCTTGTATTGGTCTTTATTTTGATATCTCTTCTCAATACCAAAGTGTCTCAATTTTCCTTTAATCCTTTTTTTCACATCACCTTGATAAACTTCTTTAATGCTTCAAATTCAATACCCTTAACATATGTATATTTAATTGAAGGTATTATTATTATTTAAATTTTAAAAAGTAATTATTGAAAAGATTAAACTGAAAAAAATTGTGTACCCTTTAATAGTGTATACAATTTTATTATGTAATAAATCTTTTAAATTTAAAAAGTAGCTACTAAAAGATAAAATTTAAAAATACTTTTTATAATAAATTATTTGAATTTGAAAAAAAATAATAATTAAAAGGATAAAACTAAAAAAAAATGTGTACACGTCCAATCTCATGTAATATGCATAATTATTTAAATTTAGGAAAGTAACTACTAAAAAGATAAAATTTAAAAATGATTTTTTATTGTAAATAGTTATTTTAATTAAAAAAATAGTTATTCAAATGCTAAAGCTGAAAAAAATTGTATACACAGTGAATCTCCTTTAACAATATAGATACTAATAAAATATTTTCCATTTTTACTTTTTTAATAATTAATTTTTTAAATTCAAATAACTACTATGATAAAAACACTATTTTCGTAATAAAAAATTATGTACAATAAAATTATAAAATTTATTATTTTTATAATTACTTTTTTATAAAAATTATGTGGTATACTAAATTTTTTTATTTTAATAATCAAAATTTATTTTATGGTTTAATAAAACTTTTGTTATGGTAAAACAAAAGTGGATACACAGCATGTATGTTTCTACTAATATATACATAGATTTTTCATTAAATAATTAAAAAGAATTACTGTACCAAAAAAATATTTAGAAATAGTTTTAATGATATTTTTTAAAAACCACTTTTTTTCTCAAAGAAGTAAATAATTTCATGAAAAAATAGAATGACTTCTAATTTCAATTTATTTGTATATGTTAGTTTGTCAAATTTTAAAACAAAGCAGTTTTATATATAAAAAAAAAACGATTGTCCCAACATTTCACCCTGCATATCATCACAAGCATAATTTCGAGTGATCCTTTTAAAGAATTTTTAAGGGAGAAAAAAAAAGAAAATGGATTCTATAATTAAGCTAAAATTTATGTATATATAAACTAATGAGTAGAAAGTATCTTACATAATCTTTTTAGTTTTAAATTTTTAACTGATTCATAAACTAGCTTCAATCTATGAAAAAAGGCTTTTTTTTTCTAATCGGCAAAGTATATATATATATATATATATATATATATATATATATATATATATATATATATATATATATAATATGGAGCATTTGGGATACTCTTAACTCGTCCACAGAATTAAATATTTTTTTTAATTTTTATAACTCTTGGTAACCTGACGTATAAATTATAAATAATAAAATTGCTATTATTTACAAATTGATGGTATTAAACATGGAAAAACTTGAAGTGTCATATATGATATTTTTCTAAAACAATGTACATTAAAAGTTAATTAATGAATTAATTAACATGTGAAACATGCAGGTCGCAGAGGCAGGTGTAATGAGGATGCTAAAGAGATAGAAAATATTCATATGTTCTGAGTTGTAGCAATAAATAAATATAATTGAATAATATTTGATTTTGAAAAGAAAAGATAGTGATGTACAGTGTAATAATACTGACAGTAGGTTGGTCAAAACTTTGAAGGACAAGTAGATACGTAGACGTAACTTTGGTGCCTCATGCATTAACCTTTATTTTCATTCACTGTTGCCTTCAACCCTAATTTCTGCATCACTTTTGAGGTGGTCCCTAACTTCTCAAACATGCAATCAGACACAGAAGAAAAACTCACATCTTCAGACATTGAAATATAGACAAGTTTATGTTCTGTGAATGCTTAAGGAAGAAGCCTTTCACTTTCTTCAAATTATTAATAAAAGACTCAGAGCCATTTTATGGTCAGATAGTGTATGATGATAAGAAAATAATCAATTTTATAATGAATTTCGTACTAAACTTTTGAAAGTATTACTTTGATTTATTTCAAATCATTAAACTAGTTAAATAAAAAAATATTATAATTATCGATAACATATATCGCATTAGACTAATTGTAACAGTAATTATATTATCAGTTTTTTTATAATTATTTTTTCTAATGAAACTATTATTTCAAATCAGTTTAACAAATTTTATACCGAATTTTCCTATCAGATCAATCTTGAAGTCAAGCTTTGGAATTGCGTTTATGACTGATTCAACTGGCCAATTCCATATGGTTCTTAGATATATATGATTACGTAACGTTGTCTCTTTTTTATTATTAGGCTTATTATATATATAATTTCTCTAATAAAGTGAATTTCTCTTGAAGTAGATAGATAAATAGAGTTATATCTACTCGAGTTTGTTTGTAAATATTAATCTCGCTATACTTCAAATTAAATCTATTAAAATATAATAATGATTTGTACTTACAAAAAAATAAAAATGTTGTAAACAAGTTTACCTTCTCTTATTTTACACATGTAATTTAGAGCGTAATGGAAAGTGTTCTTATATATAAAATAATTATCAAAATATAGCTATCATTTAATTTGTTTTAAAATTTACTAATACAACTTTTTTTCAACTGATTTGAAAAAATGCTATGATTAAATTTATGACATTTTTTTTTTCGTAAAAAATGTTTACTGAAGAAAATAAATAAAAAACTAATTATCGATTAAAATTACTCAAATTCCATTAATGTATTTCGAAGAAGGACTACAACAAGTTCTAATTAAGTGCATGTTTGAATTTATATTAAACAATCCTCAATCACATTGAAATATAAAATGTGATTTTAGATAAATGAATAGATGAAAAATGGTTAATAGCACGTATCTAACTAAGTAGTTCTAATATATAGTTGGCTTACATTTTTAATAATTGGCAGAATCATATATATGGGCAGTGTTAATTAATTATGCCATTTAATTGAATTTTGTGAGAAATAATTCAAGTGCTCGATTATAATTTTGACAATTAATTCTAGCATGCTATTCATTTATTTTTGCCACCTATTTGAAGTAGCTAGGTTAACTGAATATATCATGAATGGACAAAGTTATATATATTTTTAATACAATTTTGAATGGAAAGCAATATTATATATATGAATATGAATATGTGAATTAATGTATAACTCATTCTTCTCTCAATGATTTTAGTTATTTCTAATGTTTGATACGGCCACTAGACAAGACATTCAAAATTTTAGGGAAAATTAAACATATAAAAACAATATGCAAGTAGCGACGAAGCTGGCAAATATATAGTAATAAATAGTTCATACATATATGATTGTAATAACAAAGTCTCAAAACAGTCTGAACCGAAATAAACAAATTTTGAGGTACTAAAACAAATTCTGAACTTGCATTAAAGGAGTTAATCACAAAAGTCCAGAGTCATTCAAGCCATTGGAAATGTTGTACATTAGCATGTTGCTGCTGCCGTAAGTGTCCCTTTCATCTTCTGTGGTTCCGTTGACAAATGTGGTGGAAGATGATGAATTCAAAGTACTTGGGCTGGAAGATGAAGTTGTTGACGATAACAGTGAACTTAAATTGAAATTTGGCATTCCCTCGTTGTTACACAGATTCTGATTTTCCAAGAGACTGTTGAATATAGAGTTGAACTTGGGTGAAGAGAAACACTGCATAGCTGATGATGATTGGGCAATTTGTAAGTCTGATATGTTGTCATAATGCCACAGATTTGGAAGGGTGTTTTGGTGGGTGAAAGAGGTAGCAACTGGAGAGATTTGATTCTCTAATTTACTTTTCATCAGTTGGTGATCCACGTTCAATGGATTATTAGACTTAGCAATAAGGTTTTCTTGAAGTGAAACCTGGGGTTGGTTTGGTTGGAAGGTTTGTAAGGTATCAGCAAGTTGCATTTGGGTACATTGGGGCTGATTTTGCAAGAGTTGGTTATCGTTTTGGTGGAAATTATTATGATTCAATACATTATCAGGGTTGTTTCTGCTTTGACACGAGAGAAGAGTGGAAAGCAAACTTAGCAGCTGGCTGGAGTTTATCACTGATCTTCCTGAAAGAAAAGGGTAGTTGAATTGTGGTGATGAATTGAACAAAGATGTGTTGAGAATGGAGGCAAGTTGTAGAACATCAAGGCGTGGTGCGTGAGTCACAGGATCAATCCCCATCTTGAAAAGCTTTTTCTTGATGTGGGTGTTCCAATAATTCTTGATCTCATTATCTGTTCTTCCTGGCAAGTTAGCAGCAATTGTAGACCACCTGTGCAGGACAAAAATTTCCATTGGAAATCAATAATTAATTTGCTGTGTTACAAAGAGACAAAAGAAGAAAATATTGTTTGTTATTGTATGCATCATTGACTTTGCATAGTTGTCTAGCTACCATTCTCTAACTACAAAATGAATTTTAATGGTTCACAGGGTTTAAAGTCCATGCATTAGTTGGCGATTCTGAATATCATACAAGTAAATTCAAAAAGGGTTCTTTTTTTAAATACATTGTTAAAGTAGACTGAGGAAATATGCATGTACCAACAAGGAAAAAAAAAAAGGTTAGGACGAAAAATAATGCAGGACTTTAATTCCTCACTTACTTGTTTCCCAAAACACTGTGTAACTGGATGATGGCTTCTTCTTCTTCGAATGAGAATCTCCCTCTCTTTATATCAGGTCTCAAGTAGTTCGCCCAGCGAAGCCGACAGCTCTTTCCACATCTTCGTAGTCCTACGTATCATGAAAAAACAAATGCAAAACTTTGTCAGGTTCATCTTTTTATGTGACACGGTTTCCAGCAATATTTATTGACAGATATATAACATAAGATTCATTTGAAGTTTGTTCGACAAATTGTGTGAAGTAGAAAGTTGGCAAAATCCTTAAATTTTTTAAGGTCATGACTTGCATAAAGTAAAACTTAATTAGAGATGGTCTTAACAAATAAAGTAATTAGTGTTACCTGCATTTTTGGGAAGGGTTCGCCATTTTCCATGTCCATGTTTTTGAATGTAGTCGATGAGTTTCTGATCTTCCTCTGGGGTCCATGGACCCTTCTTGAGTCCATTTTTTTCAGTAGAGGACTTGGTCATGATGAAGAAGATGGAACAATGACAGAAAATTCCCAACACGTCTGTGATGATGAAGGGTTATAGTTTGTATCTGAAAATCAGAAAGAGAGAAAAAAGAAAGAGCTGTAGGATAATGAGGGAGAAAGCGTGTGTATATATAGTAGAGGCTAAATGGAAGGCAATCTACCTAAGAAACATGTTGAAGTCAATGGGATTCGGTACCGTCCTTTCACTCCTATGTTTATTACTTGCTTGACGTGTCTATAATCTTCACAAAATTTACAAATACACTCCCACGTATTATGAGTCAAGATGAACTTTTTATATATTCCACTTTATTTTATTTTATTTTTTTCTGATTACACGCTCATTTCTATTTTTATTGTACATTAAAAATTATTTGAGTAGTAATGTTCTTTTTTATTTTAGTGAAATAGAAAGAGAGTATATAACTTTGAACTTATTGAACAAAGTGAACTAAGTACAAACTAAGTGAATGAGCTCACTTCCGTAATGAACCGAGACTGTTCTTGTCGTGATGACTTTGAATTTGACTGGATTTAATTCACTTGCACATTCACTCTGTCACTAGTTTGAGACCCTCACCATCATAAGTTTAAACTATATTTACTTCAATATTATTACACCCATCACATTCAATATCTAGTTGTAGTTTGAGAGGTTATTTAATGGTTAAAAATACATTTATGAGCATCCAAAATATATACCAACATTTGAAAGAAATATTTCTTGGTAAGATTACGTTCACTTATAAATTTTTATTTGACATTAAATCTCTATCATACTATAACAAACAATAAATTTCATTTGAATCAACTTTTTAAAAAATTAAATATATTTTTAGTTTTTAAATTTTGACACAAAAATTAAATTTTATTCCCTATTTTAAGTTTACTTTTTAAATTTTAAAAATAAATAAATATAATCGTTCTAATTTAATTGAATTAAATTTTTTTAACGTGTTAAACAGAATTCCAAAATGATTTTTAAACTGTTTACAACTATTAACATATTTAAACTGAAATATAAACCTGAAACATTCTTCACTTAAAATTAATTGACATTATTGGTTTAAGAGAACTCTAATAATTCATTTATAAAGTTTAAAAAACTGATGAAATTAGTTCTAATTTTAAGATTAAGATTAATTATTATAAACATATTTAACTCTTTTTAAATTATATTAAAATATAGACTTTAAATTTAATTTAATTTTATAAAAAATCACTTATACACTATAAAATTGAATTATTTTTAATCGGTGTGTATCCCGAATGAAATGTGGTAAATAAATTGTAAGAAATTGTTAATAGGAGAATAATAAGTTTGAGTAAGTCACTGTGCAGCAGACATTGTTATAGTTGTTGACCATGATCAGAGGATGAGTTTAGCGTGGATTGTGTTGTGGACGATCGATGAACATGCAACAGAATAACCCTACCATAATAGACTCTGCTACAGTGCACCACCGATATGCTACGTATTCATTGCAAGCTCATGCATATAACTAGCCTCAGCTGGTATGCGAGATTTTCACTGTTTGAGGTTGAACTTCTATCAACACCACATTGCAAAACACGTCTTCATCAGACTGTTTCTACTTTTTTCAAACACTAATAAATAACTGTAAATACTCTTCCTTTCATTTTTTGACTTAGAAATTGTAAAGTTGGCCTACTAAAAGTTAAAAGGATACTGGAATATGTTAATCGATAATATTTGAAAAATATAAAATTAATTTAAAAAATTTGGAAAAGAATATAAGAGAGATTGAGAGTTTTTCATTAACAAAAACTAAGAGCTAATCCATGAAAATATTTTACTTTTTCCTTTATTTTGACATCTTACTTCATCAATGGTATATTCGACTTCATTTCATTAAGCTTTGTTCATGCACGACGCGTTTCTATCTTTGTCTATAGAAACTGTATGGTTCAAGAATTTATTTTATGGTTCAAGAAATTATCGTATAAACTTTTTATTCTGTAAAAAAAAATGAGAAATAAAGAAAAATATTAAAAATAGAGAAAAATCTGATATATATGCAAAAATATTATTTTATAACTTTCTTTTAAGCAAATATTATTTAGTACACAAAAAATGTTTTAATCTGAGTCTTACCTAGGAATCCAGTTAAACAAGTTCTAAGGTTAAACAATTACGTGAAAAAAAGAATATTAGATACTCTCATTCTTAACATTGAAACATGTTCATCGTTTAACTTTTATCAATCTAAAGTAGCAGTAAAATTAGAAAGAAAATAACTCAGTGAAACAGACATTGTTATATCCAAGTAGTAATAAACAATTATATTGGAGAAAACACACATATATAGAAAATAAGTTATGAATTTATTAGTTATTTTATTACAATCACTTTTTTCATTTTTGGTATATGGTCATTACTATTTTATCTCAATGCATTTTAATAATATGGAGAAGCGTAATCCTATGTCATACATAACTTAAAGTTCATGTAAAAAAGCAAAACCGTGCTAGTTGACATTACTCTTCTTTTATGATTGCTGTGCTATTTTATACAATACCTAATTAATTAAATCGATATTAAAAAAATAATTAATTAAGTTAAACTTATTTGTTTTTAGAAATTATCTTTAAATTATTAAAGTAAGAATTCTAAATCAAATTTTATAAAATGGGCCAAACCCAACTTTTGTAAGTCTTTTCATTGTAGTTATTCCATTAGAAAATAGAAATATATATTTGAATCAAAGGATTTTATCAATTTCAAAATAAGTTTTCTAACACACAAAAAAGAACCTTTTTATTTCCCATCACTGGTTTTTGACCATCTTCTGTTGCCAGCTTGCTAAACTGTAAAGTAAAATATTATCTTTTTCTTTTCGCATTTATTATTTATCATGTGGAAACTTTGTTTTGCTCCTATGAGTTTGAGGGTACCTTGATTGATTGCTTATGGAAAATGAACTCTGCAGTAGGTTGGCTGCACCAGTAGCTAAATTTCGAATTACGTGGATTTTAAAATTATGATAATAGTAAGTCAAACGTATAATATAGTAACTAGTCCTAAATTTATACGTTTATTGAATGTGAAGTAAAATAAAAAGTTTAAAAAACTTACAAATTGAAAACATAAAATATAAATCTGATGTCTTAAAGTCCATTCATGGAAAAATCTCCCTCTCACATTCACAGTAGTTCTGAATAATAAAAGTTCCCAAAAGAAAATAAATATAAATTATAATTATAATATTGTTATAAGTGGCAAATAAATATTAAGAAAGTAAATAATATTACGAAAATGAAGCAAGTAGGAAAATGAAAGGTAAACATCGATAACAAAGTGTAGAGATATAAGAGAATTAATAGGGTACTTTACTATTTAGTTAAAAAAAAAAAACAAAATGGAGAGTTTGTTTAGAAGAACGAAGGGCTAATTAAGAGAAGTTTTATCAAAATTAAAGTTATATCATTAATGAAAAATAGATTTTTCATAGCAAAATATTATACCAGTTATAATTCATTGGTATAAAAAGTGAAACAATAGTAATTTTGTAGATAATATGTGATTTTATACATTGGTAACGCGATGATAAAACTGTTTTTCTACACCAGTTAGACCTAAAACTGGTATAAAAAGTGAAGCAAAACATGAGAATCTTGAGTATCTAATTTTCCACACAAAACAAACCTAAACACAAGTTGTAACCTTAAACTTTTTCCTTCCTCTTTAATCTCTCTTCATCCCCCACACACGAAGTTCGTCATCTTTCATTTTAGCATCCAATAGTGAGGAAGACAAAGTGGTGTCATCGACGACACCTCTAGCGATGTGACTCGATGCGACAACACCAACTTCATTCGGCGTCAACAACGAAAAATTTGAACTGACGAAAGCTACAGTGGTGGAGTAGTGGCTAGATTTAGGGTCTCACACGAGGAACGACAAGTGATGACGACAACGTTCGTGGCTCACTCGAGGTGGAGATAGGAGGGCTCCTTAGTTTTGAATCATCCATTTTCCATCAATATCCATTTTCACACAATGACTAACAAGTCCCCAATTTTTTCAATCCCCAATTTTTTCAATTCCATACCCTTAACACTTCAACGATTATGGCTTTGACGCTCAAATAAACTACTTTTAGGTTTTTTTTTCTCTTTCTCTTTCTCATCTCATCGTTTTTCTGGAAAAACTTCTTTTTTTTCTTTGCATTCATAAACCATGACATTAATGTTATCTATGTTCGGTTTTCTACAAAATAGATGTTGGAAGAAGCCATGAAGCACAAGTGGGAGAAGCTGAGACCATAGACTCCATCCATTTCTAGCTCCAAATGCCCATTTCCAAGATGTCGCTTCTTTATTTTGGGGAAGAAATGGTTCAAATTCAAGACGCAATCTTTCTTTCATTGCAATTTGTAAGAGAAATTGAGTTGTTTTGAATTATTATCATTACAATCTCTCTTAATTTTTTGATCAATAAGTATTTTTCCATTTACAAGCCAACACATCACATTGATAATATCACATACACATCAATCTCTCAATTATCAACATACCAATCATGTGTTGCGCTTTTTTAATAATAACATCAAAGAAATAACATAATTATGTTCAAACAAAAATATTCACACAAACATTACTGTAAAATATGATTTAAACAAGTTTATTTCATATGATAATTTATCCTCAAATTTTAAACACATTCTCTTGAAAATTTCTGCTTTTACTGAGCCATGTAACTACTCTAAGGCTTCCAAATCTCCCTAATCGATACAATCCATGGATGATGATGAGCTACAAGCCTTAAATACCAACCATATTCAGATCTTCACAGACCTTCCTCCTAGCAAAACAGTTATAGGTTGTAGATGGCTCTACAAAATAAAACACAAGTTTGACCATTTTAAGACACGTATAGTTCCCAAGGGACACCTAACTAGAAGGCTTGGATTATCTAGACATGTTTGCCCCTATAGCAAAGTTAACCACCTGATGTAATCCTACCCGACGTAGTCCTTCTTTTGTATTTTTACCTTTCATAGGTTAGCTTGTAAGGAGCATGAGTTACTATAAATACCCAACTTCTCTATTGTAATTATCACTTTTGAGATGAATGAGAATTATATTTCTGAAACCAAAATAATTCTCCTTGAAAGTCAGGCTAGAGAGTCCTAAGACTCCCTCTAGCCACCTTCCGTGCACACACCTCCATTTCTCATTTTCCATTAGCTTTTCATCGTGCTTCCATTAATTGCTTTCCTCCAGGGCGCTCTCCTTCATTAATTTCCCTTCATATGCGTGGCGACACTTCATCAGCCACATCTTTCTCTCAAATCCGCATCATCAACATCCACGTCTTCATTCTCTCGAGGCTTCATTTCGCTCAAGCCTCTTCTCGCTTCTCCACACTCCAAATCAGGTTATCTTCTTCACAGATCTACATTTTCTCCTTCCACTTCTTCCTCGTTTCAGCCATTTCGTCCACAATACATCATCTTCACCGAACAGTGCTTCGTTCTATGGCCTTCCGTAGGTTTTCCTTCATCTTTCTTCATTTTCTTTGAGTTTTGACCGATTAAACACCTCTCCAACCTTCGTTCTTTCCTTTCCACCGTTTAAAACACCATTTCCACTGATTAATCGGTCAGTTTATTGATTCCTCACCGTTCTAGGGTTTCCTTCGTGTTTCTAAGGTTTTCCACCGATTAAACCTCGGTCTAGGGTTTTGTTGTGTTCGCTCTCAGTTTTCCTTAGATTTCATTCGAGTCATTCCTCGATCTCGTGTTCCTCATCATTCCGCTGCGTCTTTACTCGTCGGAGGGAGCTTCGAGGAGTCCGCATCACGCCTTCTGTCACTTCTCGGAGCCACTCTTCCATCACCACCCTTCGTTTATTACTTATTGTTGATGCTTCAAACTAATGGATCCTCAAACAACTTGACATCAATAATGATTTTCTTCATGGTAATCTCCATGAAGAAGTCTACATACAACCTCCACCTAGTTTACCATAGTCCTAACAAAGTTTGAAAGCTACAACGCTCTTTATACGACCTCAAACAAGCTAGAAGATAGTAGTATGCAAACCTTTCTTCCTTCCTTATTTCTCACAACTATATTTGTTCTTTATTTGATCATTCCCTTTTTCTTAAACATGAAGATTCTGACATTACTACCATTCTTGTTTATGTTGACGACAATGTCTTGATGGTCACCAATGAGGGTAAAATCAGCAACATCACCATGCTGCTTGGCCGATAATTCCATATAAAAAACCTTGTAAATTTGACCTATTTTTTAGTCGTGGAAGTTTCTCAAAGTTTAGCTAGCATTCATCTCAGCCAACAAAAATGTATCCTTGACCTTCTACATGAAACCAAAATGATAGATTCTATAATACACCCCTTAATGAAGAAGATTCTTCCTCCTTTCATCATATCATTGGCCACCTAATTTATCTCACAAACTTTAAACAAGATATCACCTTCTTTGTCAATCATCTCAGCTAGTTTGTCTCTTGTCTTACTACTTCTCATCAACAAGCTGACACATTCTCTGCTACCTTAAAGGTCATCTTGACAATGGTTCCTCTTCAAAGTTCACATAAAACCCCAACTAAAAGCCTATAACGACTATAATTAGGCTTCATGCCTGACACTAGGATGTCAGTTACTGGCTTCTCCATATACTTTAGTGATTCTCTCATCTCATGGAAGTCCAAAAAGTAACAAATTGTGTCAAGAAGTTCTATTAAAGCTGAGTATCGAGCCATTGCCTGCGAGATCCAGTGGATTACATACATCCTTTGAGAACTTAGAATTACCTTCATAAACTCAACCATTATCTATTGTGGCAATCAATTTGTCATTTACATTTCTTCCAACCAAGTCTTCCATGAATGAACGAAGCACTTGGAGATTGATTGGCACATTGTTCGTGACAAAATCAACAAAGAGATTCTTAAGCACTTTAAGCAACTAATATTTTCACCAAGTCCCTAATTCCTACCATATTCAATTTGTCTACTAGGCTAGGAATGATGAATATCTATTTTCGGCTTGAGAGGAGATGATAAATTATATATATGGATAATGATATTTTGACAACATTTTTTTGACAACATTTTAACACCATCTACGTGACATTCTGTGATTGATCCATATTAGTGTTTATGATTATTATTATTGATTGTGAAGTAATTTTGGACCAATCACAGAATGACACGTAGATGATGTTAAAATGTTGTCAAAAAAATGTTGTCAAAGTATCATTATCCCTATACGTGAGACCTATTCCATCTTCACATGCCACATGTTCATTGTTTTACCTCTGTATTTTGTATTTTATGTTGTTTTAGGTTTTTCTTTTTTCTATATATTGTGCTTTCTCTTTGTACATAGTAACAAGTTGATTCCTTTTCAATAAACAAAAGTTTCTTCTCTTCTTGCTTTCATTCTCTCTGGTTTCCTTTTTCTGGTTTATGCTTCTTGCATGTTTGTTGTCTTATTTTCTTTCTCATTCGTTCAGGTGTTTCAATGATAATTTCATTAATAAGAATCAGTGTCAAGTTTTATTAGTAAATAGAACCTTTGAATGATAATCTTATGTTACATTATGATATTAAAATTCTTATATATCTTGAATTATATACATATGCATAACAAAGAAAATTTTACCAAGTTAAAAATTCACAAATCTCTTGGACGAAAAAGATCCATGTGATTTCTGAAAGGCGATCTCCATTTTGTTGAAACAATAGCATGTTATTACTGTCTTCCACGGTTGAAAATGAAACTTTTAGTTGTCTTCTTCTAGCGTCTGATTTTGCTGTCACTTTTTTATCTATATTTTAGTAAGACTTTTAATTTGTGAAGTTAGGTTCGTGGGAAACATTTGAAACTACCAGTTTTATTGATCAAAATCGCTTTCTCTGCTGACTAAAGAAAAAAATAGTGCCCACGGTACTTCATCCAATCATTAATTATTACTCAGGAATTGTTGAAAATCGACGATGCAAATCACTGCGCATTCTTTATCATTCTATGTCAATAATTCTAGCTATCTACCACAATAATCCGATTAGTCATTGCTTGATTGATGCCTTTTATCACTGGTTTTCTTATTTCACAAAAACAAACCTGGTTTTCCCAGAAAATATAATTAAAAATGCAGTAAACATATCAAAATTAATGTTTGCATCATTATTTTACAAAGTGTATTTAAAACACTTTTAATTGATTAATAATGTAATAAAGTTACACTAATGGTATAATAAAATATAAAAAAATCCTTAACTAATATAAAGAGACAATTTACATTACACAATTATATTATATGAAAACATCAAATTAATTTTTAAATATTAATATAAACTAAATTGTGAGTTAAAGTGAGTTTAATCGATTATAATATGGTATATTTTTCCAAAAAATTAAAAAATCTAAAATTATTTGAGCAACTTTTAGAGCTAACTGAGTTAACTCTAATTAATCAACATCAATTATTTTTTACTTTGTTTGATAAATAATTATTTATATTAGTGTGAAATTAATGTTAATTTCAACAATATTAAAGAATTAATTTGATGTTAGAAAACTTAGTTAAATATAAGACCACGTTAATTATTTTTAACCTCTTTTCTAAGTTCTTCTGAACAAAAATGTTTCTTCTAATTGGAAGAAAGAAACTTTTTGACTGTTCATGTTTAAAGACTAAAGAGGTTGGGTTTATCATATCAAGTTTATTATTACGATTGTCCGAAAGGAGATTAGGACTATTTGAAGCGAAATTTGGAATCTATTATATTATAAAAAAAATACTGACAACTTTATTTTATTATTCAATTTATTTTGTTAATAAGTATCATAAAAAATTAATTCTTTTAGTAATTTGATATTTTAAATTTATGTTTTATTTATATTTATTTTGCTGTTACATGAAAGTTATTTATTATCTATAATTTACTCTAATATAATAAAAGAAGATAGCAGAAAATTTATTTTCATATCCATTTTATTTTATTGACAAATGTCTTAAAAATTATTTTTTAGTCATTGACATTTGTTGTCATAGGAAAAGTTTTTTATCGATTTATTTTATTTTTTTATTTATATTTATTTTGTTGTATAGAAGTTAGTTTACATTTTTACCTATTTATTTTATTTTTAATTTTTTATATTTATTTTATTGTCACGTGCATAGAATTTATTTTACTTTTTATCAATTTATTTTAATTTTAAATTATTTATTTTATTTTTAAATTTGTATATTTATTTTGTTATATATATAAATATATAATTTATTTTACTTTTTATCTATTTATGTTATTTTTAAACTAATTTTTTATTTATATTTATTTTGCCGCGTTTGAAATTATTTTGTTAATCAATTATCTATTATTTATCATATAAAAAAGTTAAACTAATATCTATTATAATATAATAAAAGATTCCTTATTCATATTTATTCTATTGTTGAGTGTCTCAATTATCACTATTTTATCATTTGATATTTTTATGATATTAATTATTATTTTCTATAATGTTCTTTTTCGATATTTCATTACTTAATCAGCTAATAAAATTAAATCTATCATAATATAATGAAATAAAATACTAGAAAACTTACTTTAATACTCATTTTATTGAATGTCTTAAAAATTAGATTTTTAGTTAACATGCAAAGACCTGACTATCCGAATTTTGTATTGAATGTTGAGTTATTGATGTTCCTGCACTTGTAGTAGCCTCTATTGTTCTATAGAGCCATTGCCAAAGGGTTTCACCATATCACATAAGGTTAGTCCTCAAACGCCCATTTGTCAAATGGAGAAAGGTCCCTCAGACTCAAACCTCCTACTATTCTCACTGCATGACTAATCACTTTCTACTTGAGCATGAATGATCATTAGAATGTCAAGATGTACACCCCAGCTTAACTCTGGTCATTCATACTATCAATACCTGAAACCACCACCAAGAAGTTCCTCCTTGGAACTCATTTTCACAATTTTGAAATCATTGATATCACTTCACCTTTACATTGAATCCATTTGAAACCATATACATATGTCCATACACTTTCACATTTGAATATCAACATATATAATCATTAATCATGCATCAAAGTACCATAAACAACCCAACAAGTCATCAAAAATCACATGAAACCATTCCATATACATTAATACACAAAAATAGCCCAAGAAGAACCACTAAACAACACAAAACCCCTTCAAACTCATACTTAGGTAAGGAAAACATCTTTGAAACCCCCACTAACAACTCCGGAAGGCACCAAAACCCCCCAAAATGACCTAAAGAATGTCCAAAATGGATATCCAAAACCCTAAAAACCCCTCAAAAACAAGTTCAGTGGCGCCCGACAGCACTTGAGCGCCCAAGGGCTAGCGCTCAGTGCTCAACGCTGGAGCCTCTTGAAACGAGCGCTCAGCGCCCAATTTGGGTGCTCAGGCGCTATCAGTAAGATCAAGACTCAATTTTCTCACTTTGAACGCTTTACCCCCAACTTCTAAAGACCTTCAAGACCCTCCAGACCTTGAGAAAACTTTGAAAACCTTTTTGTAGCTCAATTTGACACTTTAAAACCCAAATTCACTTTTATAAGCTACCTAATTTCAATTCTACACTTTCTAACCCACATATCAGTTTAGCCACTACATAGACAAGTCTAAATACACCTATTAGCACCCTCCAACACCTCAGTTTCATCCCAACCTTCCTACTTTCAATTTCCAACACCTAAAACCTCTAAAATGGACTATAAAATTCAACTTATGAAGTCAATATCACTTCCATGACAGATTTTATTGATTTTAGTACCCTGACAAGTCTTAATAGGTATAATAACAAACCTCTAACCTTCCAAAACAATTTATACTCACTACTCAAAACCCCCTTTTTACAACAAAAACAGATGAAAACTTCCACTATAAACCATGCCTTTGCTACATAACAGTTTTCAACCATCTAGCCCTCCTAACAAGTTTCAATTTACCTCATGACAACACCTAGACAACAGTTTCTCACCTCAGCTCCAAATTCTCAAACTCACTCATACAAACCCTCATTTTATGCCTAATTAAAACCAAAGTATTTCACCATTTCTCACCACAATCATTTTGAATTCAATTTCAAACAACAACACAAATTCATCACACATATTTAGGGTTGCAACGGGTCGAGTCAGGCACGGATAGCGCCTACCCGCAACCTGACCCGAAAAAAAAAATTCACCCACTACCCCCGCATGGATATCTGTTTAAAAAATACCCGCATGTATTTTTAAACCTGTGGATATTCGTGGATACCCGCAAATATTTAAAAAAAATATTTTTATAAATTATTAAAATAAATTTAAATAAAATTACAAAAAATATATAAAATATAATATAAATTAAATATAAATTAAAATTTAATTTTAAATAAATTTAACCTTATAAAATATAAATTAATTTTAATTTTAATTAAATTTAACTTAATAAAATATAAATTAAACTTTTTATTTTTATTTTTCGTGGGTAGCGGATATCCATGGGTATAGAAAGTATAATACTCGCACTCAACCCACTTATAAGCGGGTATTAAAATACTCACTACCCGCAACCTGCAGATAGTAAATATCCGCAGGTACCAACTATCCCTCGCGGATTTTATCTGCGGATATCTGCGGGCGCAAATTTTTTTTACATCCCTACACATATTCATAATCGCATAGAACATCAATTTCACGTTATTACAATCACAAACACTTCATAATACCAAATATTGTTATTTACACTTAACTAATATTGTATTACTATCACAATTTCATCCAATACATCATAATATTCTTATAGATTCTATTTTAATATAAATAAACACAATCTAAGACAAATATAGCTTCCCTTACCTTGCAATAAACTGCCCAACTCAAAGAAACGTTTTGCCAATTGCTTGAAACACAAGGAATCTCTAAACAAACCTACGAGACACCAAATTGAAAACAGACAGAGTCCTTAGAACTCTAGATCAACCAAAAACAACAAAGGAAGGCAAAATGATACATGCAAAACAGTTTCCATGCATGATCATGGACCAAAGCTAAAAGGTAAAAATGAGTAGAAACTTACTTACTCTAAGACAGAAATTGATCGGTTAGATTTGTAGACCTTGACGTCGTGATCATCTAATAGTCAAACAAATTACTTAGGAGCCAGAACTCTTAGAGAAAAGGTAGATAACTCTAGAAAAGTGGTTTCTAGAGATGATACATTTTAAAATAATGAAACACGTTTATAACAAAACTATTTATAACTAAACCATTTCATACTAAAATAACAGAGTCTCACTATTTTTAAACTATCATCACTTCTAAAATATCATTTTCTGCTAGCACAAAGTCGTATTTCTTTGGTTAATCAAATTCAAAAAGTTTATTGATCCCAGGGAGTTCATATTCATAATAGACATATAGAAATTATTGTGCGTCAAATAACATCAAAAGTATTGGTTTCAGAAGATGGAATGTCTAATGTTTTGTTTCCTGATGAACTAATTGGATTGTAGTTTTACACACGTTCTTAAGCATTTAGACATTATACGTGAATCAAAGTTTAGGCATAGTCTGTTTCAGTAATGTTCAACGTTTATGATATCTTTCAATTATTGTGTGTAACACTTTTATTCTAGACGATTTATTTGTTAAATGTTATTTTGTTTAGACACTATGGTTAAAGTTCAAAACAAACTTGTTTGCTTAGACGATCAAATCTTAACAATATTTTTTTATTTCTTAAAATAATATTATATATATATATATATGTTGATAATAAAATATAAAACAACTGTGATGAAATAATTTCTTCGTAAAAATTAGATTAATTTTAACTCATAAAAATTAATATTAATGATAGGTACATAAATCTCAGTTTTAAATAATTATATTTAAAAAACATAAAGTAATTTATTGTATTTAATAATTTATTAAAAATATTTAAAATATATATTTGTAATAAAAAAAGTTACACTGCTTAATATTATGGTTTTTTTTTTTTTACTTAATATGTTTCAAAGGTTTCAAAAATATATTTATAATAAAATCAACTTCTTAATATTATAATTTTTTGTTATACATTTTTTAAGTCATGTCTTAATATTAACTTCAAATTTAACAAAACTTATAATTTTAGTAAGACCGAAACAAAAACGTAAAAGCTAATTGTCTTAAAACATATCACTAATGTATTTATATTATCATTAAATAAATATAAAAAACATTAAATCTACATTGATTGGATGAGTCTATAAACACACATTAAATGAGTATAGGAAAAAAATTAGATGTGTTTAACAATACACATTTGATAATTCTGTCCAAAAACTAATTAGATAAGTCTACCAACAATATATAATGGTAATATGACTTTATTAATTTACATTAGATAAGTTTATCTATATACAAGTTAGACAAGTTTGTTTATTTATTAGTTGGATGAGTCTTGCAATACACTTTAGACACGTATGAACAAACACTCATTAGATAACTTTGTCCATACCCTAATTAAGTGAATTTAGCAAAAATCATTAGATGGATCATTCCATACATTGATTAGATGAGTCTAAGAATACTCATTAGACAAGTTTGTTCATACATTGATTAGATGAGTCTATCAACAAACATAGACCAGCTTGTCCAAATGTTAATTAGACGAGTTTAGCAAAATAAATTACACAAATCTTTTCATACAAAAATTAGACTAGTCTATAAATACACATTAGATGAGTTTGTCCACATACTAATTAGACGAGTCTTGCAATACACGTTAGATGAGTTTGAACATACACTTATTAGAATAGTCTAGTAGTATGCATTACGAGAGTGTCCATATAGTTATGAGACAAGTCTAACAATACATATTAGAAGAATTTGTCAATGTATTGATTAGACGAGTCTAGAAAACACACTAGACAAGTTTTCTCATACACTTATTAAACGAGTATTGTAAAACTATTACACGAGTCTAACAAAAATATATTAGATGATTCATTGCATACATTGATTATATGAGTTTAAGAATATTTTTATTAAACGAGTTGTCGATGAATTGATTAGACCTGTCTAACAATACACATTAGACAAGTCATTCATATATTGATTAGAAGAGTCTAACAATATAAATTAGACAAGCTTTTTCATACACATTATACAAGTTTATTAATACATATTAGATGACTATGTTAATTCATTGAATAGATTAATCTTGCAATATACATTAAAGTATTCATACACTAATTAGACGAATTTAGTAATACACATTAGACAAAATTATCTATGCACTAATTAGATAAGTATTTTCTACATAAAACATAAAACAACATGCAATCTAAAAATACACATTAGGTGAGTCTATCCATCTACTGATTAAACGAGTCTTACAACAAATATTAGATGTGTTTGTCCATACAGTGATTAAATGGCTCTAGCAATATACACATTAGTTGAGTTTATCCATGTACTGATTAAACAAGTCATGAAACACACGTTATATGTGTTTGTCCATACACTGATTAAATAAGTCTAACAATATATGTTAAACGATTCTGTTTACACATATTATACAAGTCTATCAATATGCATTAGACACCTCTATTCATTCTCTTATGAGACGTGTCTCAAAATACACATTAGATAAGTCTCTTTATACACATCATATGAGTGTAACAATATACATTAGATGAGTATGTCCATATACTGATTAAACGAATCAAGCCTGGGATATTAGATGAATATGTCAATGCATACACTTTATACCAACATATCCATACACTAATTTGTATTTATAACGAATACACTTGTCAAACCCATTAAAAATCCACCCAAAACCCCAGCTGAGTGGAAGACAAGTGTCGAGGAAGGGGAGCTGGAAAACAGAAAGTGGAAGACATGTGTGAGCAGTGGAGTGGCCGTTCGGTTTTGACGGTAGGAGTAAAACTCTAAGTTTTCAAAAATTCACGCCACTCTCTGCATGCAACCATCTTCTTCAACCTTCTTAAACTCCATTCTTCTCCTCCTTCTCTCTAAGATTTCTTCATCTTCTCTCTACGAAATCTTACCCTTTTCTTCCTCCGATCATCAAACAGACCACACCTGAGCATTCTCGGCGTTGAGGGCGTTCGTTTGAACCGATCAATTTTCGATTCCGAGCTGGTAAGTTCATCTCTCCCTCAACCGTGTGGTTTCCTGGTACATGCAAACCTAGTTTATGGGTTGCATGAATCAATCATCTTATTCTGAGAGTTTCTGGATTTTCTGTTTGGTTTAGTTTCGGAAGTTGTCGAGCGTTGAGGGTAGAAGGATTTGTAGAGGTGAACCAGTAACCATATCTGTGAGCGTTCGGTCACGTTAAGAGGTAAGGGAAGCTTATATAATTTGATTTCTTTTGTTGCTTTGAATGGATGCATGTTCGTTGATTGCTGAATGAATATGAAATATGGTTGTTACTACATTGTTGGCTGTATGAGTATATGAATCTAAGAGATGAGAAACTGGAATGATATTGTGTTTGATGATGAAATATGGTATGTTGTTTAAAAGTATTGATGATTAATGAAAGCCATGAAATAGGTAGGGATGTTGTCGAGAGTCAGTATTGACCATTCAATTATACAAGCGTTCGTTCTCAGTAGCATTCGTTCTTAATAAGTGTTTGGTATTAGACCCTATTGTCGAGAGTCAGTATTGACCATTCAATTATACAAGTGTTCGTTCTCAATAGCATTCGTTCTTAATAAGTGTTTGGTATTAGACCAGCTCTCGTTCGATATAGTGTTCGGTTTTCTTGTGGACTCGGTTGGAACTGGATTCTTTCATTTGGAGAGATTTCTAGTTGAAGATTAGCGTCTTCGTTTCGTTTTGTAATATTTGTACTTAAGCATTCAACCAAGGATATTCGTTCCTTGGTATTTGATTATAAACTTCAGTATATCTATATGTATTTGTATATTTCGTTCGTTCTTGAACATTAGTTAAATGATATCTTATATTTATCAAGCCTTTATTCTATAAGTTAAGTAGTGCTCGGTCTTACACCAAGAACTCGTACTAAGTAGTGTTCGGTCTTACACCAAGCGCTCGTACTAAGTAGTGTTCGGTCTTACACCAAGCGCTCGTACTATGTAAGTGCTCGGTCTTACACCAAGCGCTAGTTCTCATTTTCGTAATCTATCTTTATAATAAGAGCATTCGTCCAAACTCAATAGCGTTCGCTCTCTACAGTGCCCGGTCTCCGACTGACATTCGGTTTCCTTGATGTTTAACTCATTAAGAAGCTAAGTATTTATTGGCGTTCGGTTTCTTCATATGATTTCGTCAAGTGCTATTATTTGATGTCCTACAGTATCTGTCTTAATTGGTTTCGGCCTAGAGTCTTAGTACTCGGCCTAGGCTTTACGGTGTTCGGTTTGAAATCTCAAGAGTCAGTTCATTGAATTGGCTCACTTGGAAAATAACGTTCGATTCTATTGGTCTCTGAGAAGTATTATTGCATTCGGTCCCTTTAACAACAAGTGAGTAACTCTCTCGATTTGATTAGTTTTGAGTTGGAGACATCTCGGTCTCACTCCAAGTTTTCAGTCTCGTTCTGGGTTAAAAACTAACGTTCGGTATTTGGTATCCTACGGGATCTTTATTCAAATTGGTTAAGTTGAAGTTTTAATGATGAAAGATGATGGAATATGATATGGATGAAATGACTTTGATTATGAAAGAGTATTTCGGGGAGGAATATCTCATGAATGGATATTGAAAATTGGTAAAGTATGAATGTGGATAAAGCTAAGCTGACGGTTCATCCTGATATTCCGTGATTACTCGTTTCTCACGTAGAGAAGGGTAAGTCATGTGTGGGAATGGCAGGAGGTCATAGTCCTTATGGTTAATTTGGACAAATAGGACTAACCTCGGGTGGTAGCTGTTGAGGGTATCCCAGTTACTACATCACCCGGGTGCACAAACATCGTAGCTACACAGAATTCATACAGTCCGGACAATCAGAGTCTAGTATTAGGCTTTGCATGAAAGAGTTAATGATTTATCCGGTTTAATTGATTTTATGAAATATGCTGATACATGAATTAAATTACATAAGCTTACCCTATTTTCCTGTCTTGTCCGTTTTGTACGTTCGGTCGTTTGTCTTGTTGCAATGATCATCCGTGTGAATGTGAGCAGAAGGAGAAGAGCTGATGGAAGAAGCGTTGGAAGAAGAAAGTTTGGTCGAGGTAAAAGTTAAGACCGAATAGTAGAACCGTTCGGTCAGTAGTTAGTTTATTTGTACGATGACCGTTCGATCATCTTTTACCTTTTTCTTTTGTATGACCGTTCGGTATAGGTCTTTTATAAACCGTTCGGTCTAGATTGCTTATTTGTATAGTTTTAACTTTTTCGTTATTGTGTAAGGTCGTTCGGCCATAAGCGTACGTCCTATTTTTTGTAAGACTGATCTGTAGTATTATTAACATGTGATTATTATATTATATAATTTTATAATGTATTTTTGGGATGTTACAACACTCAACATATTTTTGCATAGCCTATTCTTTGTAATTTTAGAAAATTTACTCTATATTTGTTCACGTGTTATATTCTTTGTATTTTTACAAAATTCATTCTTTACATTTCTATATATATATATATATATATATATATATATATATATATATATATATATTAACTTTCTAAAATTATGATTAATTTTTCATGCTAATTCTATTCAAAATTTAATTATAAATTTAAAAATATTATTACTTTTCTTCATCTAAATATCTTTTAATATAATATATATTTAAATATCTTTTAATATAATATATATTTACTAACATAGAAAAACACTCATCTTATACGGGTTTAAAACTAGTTATAATTAAAAAGAAGTGTTTGCCTTTAATTTAATAAGATTGTTGGACTATCGGTGACTTTTGAATTCTGATACGTGTGTAAAACGTCTAATTAGTTAAAACCTAACAGAATTCAACTTACAAAAAGATAAATTTTAAATGTAATTGGAAACTAACTTATTTAACTGAAATATAAAAATGTTATATATTTCATTACAAAGTAAAGCTGTCAAAACGGGCCACCAGTCCAATCCATCACGGGTTGGTCACTTAGTGAGCCAATCCAACCCAACTCATTTATTAACGAGCTAAAAAAATTCAAATTCGGCCCGACCCACCACGGGTTGGTGGGTAAACAGGTTGACTCACTGACTCACTTAATTACAATTTTTTTAAAATAAAAAAATTACAAATTTTCTATAATTTAAATCTAAACAAATTTCACTCCCAAGATGGGTGTTTAATTAATTTTGAAAATAAGGAACTTAAATAATTTTTCAAGCAAAAACAAAATAATAAATATTTTTTTATAAAATTAAAATTAAATTTTAATAAAATAAAATTAGATAACTGGGTTGGTGGGCCAACTCGGCCCACTACGGGTTCTACCCACATGAGCCGGGTATAAATGAGCTGAGTTGAAATCTGACCCGCATAAAAAAATATAATTTTTTTAAACCCAACCGGTTCAAACCCGTAGTGAGTCGGGATAGTCCGCGGATTGTGACCTATTTTGACAGCTCTAATTACAAGAATGATAAACTAATTTCAGTGTTCATATGCAAACGTGTATTATTTAAGGATAAAATCGACTAAAGCGACTTGTTATAATTTTGTTTAATGATTTCTTTATGTCAGTATAAAACGATATTAAATAATTTACTAATTTTGTTTTATTATGTATAAATATTGTGCCGAGTAAATAAATATTATGAAATATAATTGTTTGGTTAAAAAATTTCTTGTGTTGGTTAAGTTAGGGTAATACTTATTTATCTTTTTTTCAAAATATTTTAATTATTACGCCAATTATAGTGTGGAGTGCGCATTACTTACTTTATCTTCTCAAACCTAAATACCCAAAATAGATAAAAATTAATTTGAATAAACTTTACAATATTTTCCGAGTTTCAATTTCTTATTCTGATATCAAATATTTCTAAAGTTATAGATAAAAATCAAAATATGATAGTTATTCACATCGGTCTCCCTCAATAAGCACGTCAACTTTTTCTTTTGAGTAAAATAAACTATTAAGTAATAGAGTATTATGAGATGGAGAAGATTCATCACAATTATGATAGGATAGAATAGTTATATTAACTTTACAGTTTTCCAAAATAATCATAGAATTTAAAACTTTATATATACAAGAGCATAACAATACTATATACAAAGTTAATCTAAAACTAACTACTCAGCAGTATCTCCTCTGTCCAAAGTCTACTCTAAAGACACCTCGTCTCCCTCTGTTCACACCCACGGAATGATCATAGCAAAGGAAAGAGCACCAATACATACAAAACACAAGCACAAACAACACGGTAAGCTAGTTTAAATAAAAAGATCAAACAACATACTCATCAAACACATTACATACAATCATACAAATCAATTAAACCATTAAGACTCTTTATGCATTACATAACACTGATTTTGACTGTCCAGACTTAGAATGATTGTCGAGCTATGGCGGGTCGTGCTCTCATGGTGGCTTTTACTGCTTTGCAAAGTCATTGCCAATGGGTTTCACCCTACCACACTCACGAGGTTAGTTTGTTTCGGGCCTTGGAGCATACTAGAAGCCTCCAAGACTAAGACCTCCTTCTACTCCTCACGACATGGATCAATCCTCTCTATGTGAGAATGAAAGACCATTGGAGTTTCAGGATAACCCCCAAGACTGAGCTTTTACATTCATTCTAAACATACTCGAACCTCACCAAGAAGATTCACTTTGGAACTTACTTTCACCACTTTGAAACCATACTTTGAATCTTAACACATAACTTTATTTCTCATACAACTCATACATAATCATACTTCATTCCCAACAAATCCAATTTATATTTCAAACCAATCAAAAACAAGAAAAGATAGGGTAGTCAAAGACATGAACCAGTCGCTCAACGCATACCCCAACCTCTCGCTCAGCGACCCACTCGTTGTGCGAAAGTCCAGACAGTGGTCCAAACTGCCAATTCACTCATTGAGCGCACCCATTCGCTATCCAAATAAAACTGACAATGCTCTCAGACCTCAATCATTCGCTCAACGCACCTTCTCGCTATGCAAATCATCAAACAGAGAGTTAACCTCTAAAACCACTCGCTGAGCGAGTAGAGTCGCTCAGCGAATCTACATAATCTACAGCACCAAATCTGTAGAATTACCAAGTTTACCAATTCTAACTATTTTTCCCAACTTCTAACCCTCCTAGATTGTGTTATATACTTAAATATACTTAACCAAGGTTGTCTAAACACTTATGACCCAATTCTAAACAAAGAGACTCAAAATCTCTCTCAAAAACTCAACTTAGAGACCCAAATTGAATTCTACCATT
Source organism: Vigna angularis (assembly GCF_016808095.1). Lineage (NCBI taxonomy): Eukaryota > Viridiplantae > Streptophyta > Magnoliopsida > Fabales > Fabaceae > Vigna > Vigna angularis. Next base: position 11,975,819 of record NC_068980.1, read on the forward strand.
TGTGGCACAATTCCAAGCAACTTAGGGACTCTAACAAGTCCCAAATGACTTACCAATACTGCTCAAACTGACCATTTGCACACAGAACTCCAAACTCAAGTTTTGACTACCTCACTTCCTCCAAATTGAGTTCCAACCAAGTAAAACTCTACCTTATCACCACCATACACTCACAACTCAGAATTCTACCATTTTAGATATTAGAACATGACATAACTCAACTCATACTCCATCTCAACTGCACAATAAACAATTCCCCAATCATTCCCTTCCTCAAGAACACATTCTAGACCAAAATACTCTCCTATCAAATTTCCCTTTTCTTCCAACAATTCCAATCAACACCAAAACACTATCAGTACAAATCCAAAATCTCATACACACATACAACTAGATTCATCATTCATATTAACTACTCATCATCATAAAATTCATAAATTTCTCCAAAATACCTAAATTATCAATGACACCAATTAACATTCACATTTCAACAGTTCAACATTCATATACCGTTAATTTGCACAACATACATACAATTTAAAAGTAATTAACTAGCTCCACTTACCTTAGAGAAACGCAGAACAACTCTATAAAACCCGACCGATGCTTGAACCGCAATGAAACTCTAGAAAAACCTACAAATCACCGGATGGTGATAGAAGATAACTTTTAGAACCTAATTTGAGTCAGAAATTGAAGGAAAGGAACTCTTGATCCATGCAAACAGAGTCATTTCGCAGGATCAAGAACCCTAGACGCTAGAGAAAAGGGTTAACCGCTTACCCGCTCAATTCGCCCAATTGATCGATCAGATTAGTAGCCCTTGACGCCGTGATCGTCTAGGTACTTCCTGATCGTCAAACAGATGCTCCAAGCGTGAGAAAAGTTAGAAAGATGTAAGAGAAAGGGAAGAGAACAGTGTTTTAAAAAGATAAAATATTTTAAATAATGAACCGACCTTTAGAAAATTCTATTTATATTATAAGATTATTTTATAATAAAATATTTGGTTTCATTATTTTAATACACCTATCTACTCTAATAATCTATATTCTAGTTTCTTACATTTTCAATATTAATCACAATATAATATTATAAAAAGTAAAAACATGAACTTATATAATTAAATAAATAAATTCATTCAGCATTCAAATAATAAAGTTTTGATCTTTAAAAGCATAAAGTAGCGTACAATATAATTCAAAGAAATGAATAATAATTATAAAAACAATAAAAAATAAAAACAATTTATTATTAATAACAAATTTCAAAATCAATTTTCTTTTTCATCATTCTTTAAATGAGTCAAATTTGATTTAATTCATATTTAAAAGATTATTTTTTTTCTAACTTCACCTTACTAAATTTCTTTAATTGTTGATCGAACAAATGTATCTTTAATTATTGATCGAACATCCTTTTCATATAAAAAGTCAACCATATCTACCAACAACCTCTCTTTTTCTATACAAACAACTTCTCTCACCCATCTCCAAAATGAGCATCAATTATTATTAGAATAATAATCCATGTTAGCACTATGAACATTCATCACAAGTGAGACTTAGTATACATAAATAAAGAATAAAATTAACCTATCCTTTCCATATATATATATATATATATATATATATATATATATATATATATAATTTTAAAGATATATTTAGTCATATAAATATTTTTAAAATTTTTAATTGATTAATTAATATCTCTAATCAATAATTTAAAATAATTATTACATTTATATGATAAAAATTTTCTATTATAATTAACAATTAAGCCTTAATTTAGAAGTGTGAATAGATAAATAAAATAAAATTTTTAATTTTTTTGAATTTTTCATTTTTAATTTAAGAAAAAGATAGGCCATTAGATTAGCCAATTTTGTGTTACCTTTGACTCATCACATACTAGACAAGATAAAGTATACAAGTTGAAACTCCAATCTAATCCGTCAAATTTTCTTCGCTAGCGAAGAAAATTTTAAAATACTTACAGCTTAATACAAGTGTTTGTAAATCACACACACAACAACTATATATAATTTATAAGATTACTTTAATGTCTGTGTCTAGCTCCTTTGCACCACATTGTTTTTCTATGCATTGAAGAATTAATAAACATATCCATGAAACTTCATTGCATCACTGAATCTTTCAGTGAATCATTCGTAAGTGACAGTAGGTACGTAACATGAACTCCAGAAATTTCTTGTGTACACAATCTTGTGCCTTCTGCTTTAAACTATGTATAAGAATTGGGAAGAATATTAAGTTGAAAGCTTGAACATGCAGAAGAAGCGCGGAAGCATGATGAAGCCATCAGTTTTCAAGCAACTCAGATTAAAATACAAACAATTTCTTAATCACAAAATGAAACACGTATGAAGGTGTTGGTGACTCATACTGTTTTTAGGTGAGACAGAGTCTCGTCCACGCATACACACAATATAATTTTAAAATAAAGCATAAAGGATAAAGAAAATTATTGATATTGTCTTGAAATTTAAAAATATAACTGTTTTTTATATGGAGTTAAGATCAACGGTTTGGTTTTCAATATATAGTCCAAAGTCATTTTGATGTGTTGTCCAAAATTAAAGTTATGTTCGGTGAGTGATTTTTCACATGTGTAAATTATTTGGATATTATGTGGAGAAGTATTTCGGTGTCAAAATCTTGTTAAATTATAATAATTTAATAATTGGTTCATGTAATTTAAATTATAATAATTTAATAATTGGTTCATGTAATTTAAAGAATAACTTTGATATAAAAATTCTAATGTAATGATTATTAGAATATAAATGTATTAAAGTTATATGGATTATTGTAGAGTTATTAAAATTAATTTCTTTCTTCTCACTTCAATAAAGGGCATTTTGGTATTTTATTAAAGTTAGTAAAATATCATAAAAACGGAAAAATGTCACTAGTGAAAAATATACTTTTTATAGCAATTTTTTATACCGGTTAAAATCTACCAGGTATAGAAAATGGTGAGGTGGCAGTTTTGTAAATATGATGAACTTTTCTAGACCGGTTATAATGAAATTAGGTATAAAAAGTGATTTAGTGACAATATTGTAATAAAATACAAATAGTTTTGTACCAGTTGCAATGAGAATAGGTATAGAAAATCATTTTTTTATACCTGGTAACCTTATAACAGGTCTAAATTATTGATCTAAATATTATAACAGGCATGGATTTCTTTACATATTCAATTTCTTTTCCTTCCCGCATTACTTTCTCTTCTTCTTCTGTTGTGCAATATCTTTTTCGTTCTCCCTCTTCTGTTCTCCTCCTTCCTTCTCCCTCCTTCCTTCTCCATCCTTTACCCTAGTTGTCGTTTGTGGTGGTTTCGAGTACACAGCTTGATGCAATGTCCTATGTTCCACAATCGTCGCTCCTCGCAACCCTAGCGATTATCATAGTCGTTAAGGCATTATGTTAAACCTAGTGAGAAAAGCTTACAACTTTGATTTTCCATTCCTTGAATGATTTAATATCGAGAATTGATTAGAACTCGAGAAACCTATGGTGTGAACTGCTCTGTAATTCTTAAAATTTTGTTGAAGAAATGAAAGAAAAACCCTAATTTCAAAATAGGAACAGTAGAAGTGGAAATTTCATGAATAAAGGACATTATTTCTACTACAAATTGGACGATCCCAATGAGCATCACAAGTTGTGTCGTGGTTTAACAACATGGGATTTGGATCCAACCACGATGATACCCAAATCAGTGGAGGTGATGGAGGTACACTACGCAATAAAGAGAGGGTCTTTGTTCAAAGTTGTTTGTAGCCTAGAACCCTAAGATGGTGATTGTGGTGATGCCTGATAACGGTTTAAAATATTGTTATCTGTGATATAATTTTGATACTAAATACATCCTTTTTGACTTAGAAACCTTCTTGGACTCATGCTTTTTCATTATGTTGTGTGAATGAGAGAGTTGAGGTTGAATTTGATAATTTTATGACTAATTCCCTTTGTTTTGATAGAAAATGAGTTAATACAGGAAGCAGAGATGAAGTGCTAAGGATATAGAACTCAGAAAGGCCTAGAAAAGCACTAGAAGAGGGAACCGCATGAAGCTTGGGCGACCTGTAGGAGGCTTGAGAGTGGAAAAATCGACGTCCGCCCGGGCGTCGAACCCCTGAATCCTGGGTGAAATTGGAGGCTCAAGCCTTACGGAAATCGACGTCCACCGCTGTTGAGAGGGTCGCACCTCCCACAAAAGTTGTGCATAAAAGAATGCAGTACAGTGCTAGGAAGTGACTCCTAGGTCGTCTCTCAAGGACCAATTTTGGTTCAGTCTCAGATCAACACGTAGTGAGGGAATTTGTGAAAGGTTTGTGAATGCAATTAAACTAAAAAAATGAAAATTAAACACAACCGAGCTCCTAGAGGAAAGACGTTGCAGAAGCCCTTGATTGAGCCCATGTGATTGAACACATAAATAAATTTAAGCACCATGCAAATGGAATAAAATAAAATAAACAAGGGAGTAACCGAGAATGGATGTGACAATTGTAATGAAAATGTTGGAAGTAGAAGTAGCTTTTTAGAATAAAGTAAAAGAAAATTCTTTCAAGGCATGACACCTTTGCTAACGTAAACCTTTCTCCAAAATGAAATGAAAGATGCTCCAAAATAAAAACTAACTATTGAAAGCTTTTTGTCTTTTTTTTTTTTTAAAATGAAACCAACACTTCGCTTCTTCCTGGAATAATCACCATCCTATTCCAAGAAAGCAAAACCGGTGCTGCACCTCCTCTTCAATCAATTACGTTTTTCTCATGTTTAAAAAGAAAGCAAAAAAAATAAAAAATAAAAAAGGTGGAAAAGAGAGCTGCTGCTGGACCCAATAACATGTGCATTATCTAAGAGAGGCAAACACAAAAAAACATGTTCATTTGCAAAATGAAAACAAGTGTGACTTCTAATAGGACCGTCCCACTCTCTAAAAGCAAAATGAAAGTATATTTGCTGGAATCAAAATCATATCACCGTGCAAACAAACTAAATGAATTGAAAGCATCATACACTACTACTACATGGACCACTTTCTTCCGTGAAAATCATATGCTGGTGGACCAATGCTGCACTTCTCCAAGCTACAAGAAAGAATCACACAATTCTTGCCATTGTGACCGAGAACCCCACCTCCATGTACATCCACTTCTTCCAGCATTTTCTCCTAATAAATCACCGTGACAGCAGCTTCTTCTCTTCATCTCCACGCTCCAGTTCATGCATCTAAAGAAAAGAAAGTTTAAAGTATTATGCTACTGGAATAAAAGAAACTTGTGCTTGCTAAATACTGCTCCACTTCAGCCATGACAACATGCTCTTCTCCAAATTCAATCACGCTCTCTTCCTCAACCGTAACCCTCCATCTCTCAATCTCCGTTCTCCCTCCCTTTTCTTTTTTTTACTGTGGCGGCTGGTCACTTAAAACCTCATGTGCCCTCTTTTCCTGACCCGTGTTGCTGCTGTCCGCGTGGTGGATTTCCGTGTGCACCTCCATGAAGAATGAACGTTGTTGCTGCTGGAAAATGAATGAATGTGGCTGCTTCTCATGTGGGCCGCTGTGTGGAGATGGTGGAACGCGTATCTTCGTGTGCACCCCCTCTCCAAAGCCAAGCTCATAAATTACCTCATGCACCTCCAAAAAGTAAATTCACACCTCTCTCTTTTTAGTTTAAACAAAATGACCTCCAAAATGTCCCAAATATTATCCAACAATTTTCCTACAATTAATAATAAAAATAATTAGCTCAAATAATTCAAATTAATTAAAATAAGAATTTTTGGTCAAATTAAGCACAATTAGCAAAAATAGAAAAATACCGGACATTTAAGCACAATTTCCTGATTAATTCTAGCACAATAAGCTAAGTGAAGTGAATAAAATATTGACTCATCAACCGCCCGGGCGCCCTTTGCTGATCCGGCCCAGTTTTTGCTTTGTTTCAACTTTTTTGGACCGGGCCTTGTTCCAACTCTTTTTAAAGGACCCTGGCACTCTAGGTTTGGTATCTTTCGCTGAAGCAACACAATAGCACACTCTTTTACTCTCTGAAGGCGGATCTGGAGGCAGAAGCTTCCTCTTCTACTCTTAGGGTTTTACTATCTCATGTTTTTCCATTGTACATCTAGTTTCTCCATGTCTATTGGAAACTAAACTCTATTTGTTGGGAAATGATGTAACCTTGTGAACTCTCATGCATTTGAATTGATTCTTAATCATATATGCTTTATTCATTAATTGTTAGGGAATTCATCTGTTTTAATGCTTGCTCTATTTAACTCATTTAGTTGTATGATTTATGAATTGCATGAGTGCCAGGAGGTTCCTTACAATTCAGGTTCTTGTTGAATTCTCCCAAGGGTAATATTTCTCAAGGATGAGGGTATGAGTACTTGGTCGTCTTAAGCTCTTGATCTTCAGACTTAATTCTCTAGGAACGTTAGGAATTACACGAACTAGGAATTAAGGCAGGCTTATTGCGCCAAGGGATTGGGTTCTAAGTACTTTAGTGAGTGACGTTAACATTAATGCATAAAGAGGAATTCTTATATACATGAGAGGGAACCTGGTGAAATCTAACTCCAACAACATATTCATCTCATATTAAACAACATCCGTTCATCTCTGTGTTACTCTACTATTGATCAATTTGCATTCATATTTTATTTTATGTTTTTGCATCGCAAACCAATGGTCTCGTTTATTTTAAGTCTTAATTAATTAATTTATCACACGACTGTTTAGTGCCGAGAGTCCTCTAAGATACGATACTTGGTCTTACCATTTTATATTACTTGTGTGATTTGGTACACTTGTCAATCCATTAAAAAGTTTTTGGCGTCGTTGTCGGAGACTCACGATTTAAACCATTCTATATTTGTGATTCTTAATTAATTTTGGCTTTATTTTATTTTATTTTGTTTTATTTTATTTTCGTATCTTTAATTTTTAATTTTATTTTTATTTTTGCTAACAATATTTTCTAGAATTTTTAGCTTGCAGGATGCAATTCGAACAAGTTGTCAGTCAACAACAATGGCAGCAACAACCTTCTCTATCAGAAAGATGGGCTAAGATGGATGACACCCTTCAATAGTTACTACAGGTGTCTGATTCTCATCATAAAAGCAATCAAGCAGCATTCAAGAGGATAGAGAAGCAGCTCTGTCACATGATTCAGAAGCTGGATGATCTATGGAGTAACCTGAAAGCCAACTCCAAAGAAGAATGCAACGTTATTGTTACTAGAAGTGGCAAAGTTTTAGATGAGAGGTTGAGTGAAAAAGAAGAGAGAGAAAAAAAAGAAAAAGAAGAGAGAGAGAAAAGAAAAAGAGAGAGAAGAAAAAAAAAAGAGGAAGAAGATGAGAGAAAGAAAAAATAATCTTATGAAAAGCCCCTTCCTTATCCAAAGAATTATTCCAGAAAGGAAAAAGTAAAACAATTTGAGCGTTTCATGGAAATCTTCAAGAAATTGGAGATTAATATACCCTTCTCTGAAGCTCTGCAACAAATGTCTTCATATGCTAAATTTTTGAAGGAGCTCCTCACAAAGAAAATGAAGTACATTGAAGAAGAAACTATTGAAGTTCAAGGAAACTGTAGTGCTATCATACAAAAGCTCCTACCCCCTAAGTATAAAGATCCAGGAAGTTTCATCATTCCCTGCATTATAGGGAATATCTCTGTTGGAAAATCACTTATTGATCTGGGAGCCAGTATTAATCTCATGCCGTTATCCATGTTTGAAAAGATTGAGGGGTTGGAACTCAAGCCTACTCGGACGACTCTTCAACTTGCAGACAGATCTCTGAAATATCCTTATGGGGTAGCTGAAGATGTGCTTGTGAAAGTAGATAAATTTCTTTTTCCTGTGGACTTTCTCATCATGGAGATGGAGGAGGATGTGAATGTACCTCTTATTCTTGGGAGATCTTTTATGAAGACAACAAGAGTTTTGATTGATGTGGAAAATGGCAAACTAAAGGTAAGAGTGCAAGATGAAGAAGTAAATTTTGATGTCTTTAAAGCCATGTCTCACCCAAAAGATGATAAGGAATGTTTTTATCTTGATGCACTTGATGAAATTTGCATGATCCAAGAAAACAACGCAAGTGATACTCTTTCTTTGGAGGAAATACTAGTTGACACTTGTGAAGAGCTGAATGAAAAAGAAGAGGAACTAATTGATGAATGATTGACTGATCTGGAAGAATTAAAAAAGGATCCTTTGCAAAATACAGAAGAAAAAGCCAAGGAAAGCAAAAGGGAGCTGAAGATGTTACCGCCACACTTGAAATATGTGTTTCTAGAAGAAGGTGGAAACAAACCAGTTATCATCAACAACTCTCTCTCTCCCAAAGAAGAAGAAAAGTTGGTAGAAATACTCAAAGCCAACAAAGGAGCGATTGGATGGTCAATCTCAAATCTCAAAGGTATAATTCCAACATATTGTATGCACAAGATATTCATGAAAGATGAGTACAAACCAGTTGCTCAACCATAAAGGAGGCTCAATTCAGTGATGAAGGAGGAGGTGAGGAAAGAAGTGTTAAAGTTACTTGAAGCTGGCATTATTTATCCTATCTCTAACAGTGCATGGGTAAGCCCAGTACAGGTGGTACCAAAAAAGGGGGGATGACAGTTATTTTTAATGAAAAAAATGAGCTCATACCCACAAGGACTGTTACAGGATAGAGGATGTGTATTGACTATAGGAAGTTGAACAATGATACTAGAAAGGATCACTTTCCCCTTCCTTTTACGGATCAGATGCTAGAAAGACTGTCAGGTCAGGCTTTTTATTGCTTTCTGGATGGATATTCAGGTTACAATCAAATTGTGGTGGATCCAAAAGGCCAGGAGAAGACGGCTTTCACATGCCCATTTGGAGTTTTTGCCTACAGAAAAATGTCGTTTGGGTTATGTAATGCTCCAGCAACTTTTCAGAGATGCATGCAAGCCATCTTCGCAGATTTAATAGAAAAATGCATTGAGGTCTTCATGGATGATTTTTCAGTATTTGGCAGTTCCTTTCAAGAATGTTTGTTTAACCTGGATGTTGTACTTAAAAGATGCACCCAATCCAACCTTGTTCTAAATTGGGAAAAATGTCACTTTATGGTCACAGAAGGTATTTTTTTGGGGCATAAAATTTCTTCCAAGGGCATTGAGGTTGACAAAGCCAAAGTGGAAGTTACTGAAAAGCTTCCGCCACTAACCAATGTGAAGGGAATCAGAAGCTTTCTGGGTCATGCTGGTTTCAACAGAAGATTCATCAAAGATTTTTCAAAGATTTTCAAACCACTAAGTAACCTCCTTGTCAAGGACGCACCCTTTGTGATGAATGATGAATGCCTTCAGGCATTTCATATCTTGAAAAAAAATTGATTTCTGCTCCAGTAATTGTAGCTCCTGATTGGAACCAATATTTTAAGCTGATGTGTGATGCCAGTAATTATGCTATAGGAGTTGTCCTTGGCCAGAGAAGAGAAAAGGTATTTCACACTATTTATTATGCAAGCAAAGTTCTGAATGAAACCCAATTGAATTATGCCACCACAGAAAAAGAATGTCTTGTTATTGTATATGCCTTGGAGAACTTTAGACCATACCTCATTGGGTCTAAAGTGATTATCTACACAGATCATGCAGTTATAAAGTATTTGCTAACCAAGCCAGATTCCAAGCCGAGATTAATTAGATGAGTGCTTCTGCTACAAGAGTTTGATGTGGAAATTCGTGATAAGAAAGGAAGTGAAAATTTAATTGTTGATCACTTATCTCGGTTGGTTAATAGTGAAGTTACAAGCAAGGAAGCAGAAATTTGGGAATCCTTCTCGGATGAAACACTCATGTATATTCAACAAAGGCCGTGGTATGCTGATATGGCTAATTTCAAAGCTGCAGGAGTAATCCCAGATGATCTCAATTGGCAACAAAGAAAAAAAAATTTACATGATGCCAAATAGTTTATTTGGGATGATCCTTACTTGTTCAAAATTGGGGCAGATAACCTTCTAAGGCGCTGTGTGACTAAGGAAGAGGTGGAAGGAATTTTATGGCATTTTCATGACTCACCTTATGGGGGCATTTTAGTGGAGAGAAAACAGCTGCAAAAGTGCTCCAGTCAGGATTTTATTGGCCTACTCTATCTAAAGATGCTCACAATCATGCCAGAAACTGTGATAAGTGTCAAAGGACAGGTAATATCTCCAAACGGCATGAGATGCCATTGCAAATCATATTAGAAGTAGAAGTTTTTGATTGTTGGGGCATAGATTTTGTTGGACCTTTTCCACCCTCTTTCAATAATGAGTATATCCTGGTGGCTATGGATTATGTGAGCAAATGGGTGGAGGCCCTGGCCTATCCCAAGAATGATTCCAAAACTGTCATCAAATTTTTGAAAAGGCAAATTTTCTCCCGGTTTGGAATACCCAAGGTACTTATCAGTGATGGAGGATCTCATTTTTGCAATTTTCAGTTGGCAAAGGTACTCAAGCATTATGGTGTGACAAGGTAGCTACACCATATCATCCACAAACAAATGGGCAAGCTGAGGTTTCCAAGAGGGAGATAAAAAGAATTTTAGAAAAGACAGTGGCTTTATCAAGAAAAGATTGGTCTCAAAAGTTGGATGATGCCCTTTGGGCATACTGCAATGAAAACAGCTATTGGATTATCTCCTTTTCAAATGGTTTATGGAAAGGCATGCCACCTTCCAATGGAGATGGAACATCGGGCTCTGTGGGCTTTAAAATTCTTGAATTATGATTCTTGTGACACTGCCGAAAAAAGGAGAAGGCAAATTATTGAGCTTAAAGATATGCGGTTGCACGCCTATGATTCTTCAAAGAATTACAAAGAAAAGGTGAAATTTTATCATGACAAGAAGCTGGTAAAAAAAGTCTTCAATCCAGGACAGCAGGTACTGATGTTCAATTCACGACTGAAACTTTTCCCTGGAAAGTTGAAGTCCAAGTGGTCTGGTCCATTTATGATCAAGAATGTTCTTCCACATGGAGCAATTGAGTTAACAGATCTAGCATCTAAAGATCCACAAAGAAGTTGGGTTGTCAATGGACAACGTCTCAAGCATTATTTGGGTGGTGAGGTGGAACGCCTTTCCACAGTCATGGAGTTGGTTGATCCAGATTGAATCTATTGGGTCAAGCTAGTGACGTTAAAGAAGCGCTTACTAGGAAGCAACCCAGCTTTCTAAACTTTTCCTTGCTTTTATTTTATTTTTTTATTTTGTTTATTGTTGAACTCTTTTAATATTCCCGTTTTTATTATTTTTTCTATAGTGATATACTCTGCTCTATCTTATTACAATGGTTTAGTTCTTCTGATGTTATGTTTTGATGAGAGTTACTTTTTTATGCTTATTGTTTGAATTAAGGTTGAGATGATGCATGATGTGAAAACACACAGGTGGTTGATTCTAACATGTGAAACAGCTGCTTGAGGTAAAACTTGATTGAGATACTGAGCAGGATGTTTTTCTGAATTCTGGAACTAGAGAGTTTACCTGTGTAAGTTTTGGGCTTCAGAGTTGTTGTGAATAATTGCTATTATTCTGGAAGCATAAATGATTTTGCCCAAATTTTCTGTGATTGAACTACTTGCTTGCAGGTTTCATATGATCAAGGTCATCTGTTGTTTTCCCTTATTCTTTTAGCCTTCATAAATTTTTCCAATGAAAAGAAAACCAATTGCTCTACCCTTTGAACCTTAAGCCTTAAGCATGTTTTGAAAACCCTGTTTTAAATTCTTTACCTTGAGTTGAGTTGTAAGTACTTGTGAGGTATTGAAAAAGGTTCAAACCCCACTTTTCTAAGGAGTGAGCAATTGAAAAGCGACATAAAAAGAAAAGGAAAAAAAATCAAAAGGAAAGAAAATGAAAGGAAAAAGGAAAAATAAAAAGAATAAAAAATAGAGCTCACTGCAAGGGAAAAAGGTTGGGAAAGATCTTCTTGAAAAGAGAACCTGTGAGTAATTGATAAATTCATAAATGTCTCTCTTAACTCAAGGAATTTTGCTGACCAGAAAAAACCAATTTCCTTCTTAGCTCAGCCAAGCTAAAAGCCATGAAAAGCCCTTGTGAAAAGCAAAATTAATTTGTGTGACAGTGTGATAGCAGAGTGAAAAAGGCACCAACACTATACACCTGTAAGGGAGTGAGATACTTTTGAGTACTTAAGTGAAACACTTTCCTTGGTGAGGAATAGTTCTTTGAATTTCTTATTACATCTCTGCTTGGTTGATTGATTGCTGTTAAGGATAACATATGTTGAACTGTTTGAGTATCACTTTAAGTTATTTGAGAGAAAGCATCTGTGCATCTTAACTGATATTCCTATGATGAGCTGATTTAAGTAATTACTTGTCTTAGAAAAAGATTTTGAAAAACTGCTGAACCATTGTGATTTTTTTTTAGAGCTAAGTTACATTTTGTTTTGCTTGAGGACAAGCAAAGTTCTAAGTTTGGGGTTGTGATAACGGTTTAAAATTTCGTTATCTGTTATATAATTTTGATACTAAATACATTCTTTTTGACTTAGAAACTTGCTTGGACTCATGTTTTTTCATTAAGTTGTGTGAATGAGAGAGTTGAGGTTGAATTTGATGATTTTATGACTAATTTCCTTTGTTTTGATAGAAAATGAGTTAATACAGGAAGCAGAGACGAAGTGCTAAGGATATAGAGCTTAGAAAGGCCTAGAAAAGAACCAGAAGAGGGAACCGCACGAAGCTTGGGTGACCTACAGGAGGCTTGAGCGTGGAAAAATCGACGTCTGCCGCCCGGGCGCCCAAGGCCGCCTGAGCGTCGGACCCCCGAAGGCTGGGCGAAATTTGAGGCTCAAGCGCTACGGAAATCGACGTCCACTGCCTGGGCGCCCTAAATGGGGCGCTTGAGCTTCGCGCATTACTGATCCGGCCTAGTCTTTGCTCTATTTCGACTCTTTTGGACCAGGCCCTGTTTCTACTCTGTTCCAACTCTTTTTAAAGGACCCTGACGCTCTAGGTTTGGTATCTTTCGCTGGAGCAACACAACAACACACTCTTTTACTCTCTGAAGTCGGATCTGGAGGCGGAAGCTTCCTCTTCTACTCTTAGGGTTTTACTATCTCATGTTTTTCCATTCTACATCTAGTTTCTCCATGTCTATGGGCAACTAAACTCTATTTGTTGTTGGGAAATGATGTAACCTTGTGAACTCTCATGTATTTGAATTGATTCTTAATCATATATGTTTTATTCATTAATTGTTAGGGAATTCATCTGTTTTAATACTTGCTCTATTTAACTCATTTAGTTGTATGATTTATGAATTGCATGTGCCGAGAGGTTCCTTACAATTCAGGTTCTTGTTGAATTCTCCCAAGGGTAATATTTCTCAAGGATGAGGGTATGAGTACTTGGTCGTCTTAAGCTCTTGATCTTCAGACTTAATTTTCTAGGAACGCTAAGAATTGCATGAACTAGGAATTAAGGCAGGCTTATTGCGCCAAGGGATTGGGTTCTAAGTACTTTAGTGAGTGACATTAACATTAATGTATAAAGAGGAATTCTTATATACATAAGAGGAAACTTGGTGAAATCTAACCCCAACAACATATTCATCTCAAATTAAACAACATTCGTTCATCTCTGTGTTACTCTACTATTGATCAATTTGCATTCATATTTTATTTTATGTTTTTGCATCGCAAACCAATGATCTCGTTTATTTTAAGTCTTAATTAATTAATTTATTACACGACTGTTTAGTACCGAGAGTCCTCTGGGATACGATACTTGGTCTTACCATTTTATATTACTTGTGTAATTTGGTACATTTGTCAATCCATTAACAATGCCATCATATGTTTGCACATTGTGGATACGACACTTAACTAATGTGATGCGCAAATTGATGTTACTACTATATGTTGTGCTATGTTATGGATGTAGGTGAGTCACTAACACATTTTATTTTATTTTAGTTGAATTTCTTTAATATTTTGTGGATGGGGTAATTGATCATTGTTAATGTGGAATGTGAATGAATTAAACTTGATATAAATATGCGTGGGTATACCAATTGGATTAAGTATTTGTTGTTTTCTTTTTGCAACGATTTGATGATATCTTGTTTTTCATTCCTAATTTTAGTGTAAATGTTGAAGGTGTTGGCCATGTTTGCAGGTTAACATGGTTTCATATTTATATTTTAAGTGTATGCCCCTTATATCTGGCCATTCTTTTCCAGAGGGTATACCTTGTAGTCTAGCCATTATCTACCTTCACCTTTGCCTAAAGACATTTCTCTTCCTTATGTTATATATTGCCATGGAAATAGGTAAGTCAACTTTTAGGAATATTGCTATCATGCTAGGACAAAGGATCTGGAGAGACATTTTGACCCTTGAAAATATTAAATATAAGGATCAAAAGGAATTTTGCTTTTATTCAGTATGAATAGCAGAAAGATGCTACTAGAGCTTTAGATGCGACCAACCTGAGGTTTCTAACATGTTTTTAATTCACTGATATGGTTCTTTTTTGTGTATGAAATCCTGACACCAAAGGCATGGTTCAAAGAATTTCATTGGGCAAAGACTGTTGATGGCAAATGGTGAATCCTGTATTGACTTAGATTTTCTTCTTTCTCTCTTGCTTTGTTGAAGACTGTTGAAGCAGAACGAATATTAGTTGATCATATTGCTCATCTTAAGCCATCTGAAGGTGGTTCTAAGGTTAGTCACCAAAGGTGGTTCTAAGATTAGTCGCCAAAGGTTTCACTCAAAAGGATGACATTGACTACAAAGAGATCTTCTCTCCTGTTTCTAAGAAGGACTCTTTGAGAATTGTTTTGGCTTTGGTGGTTCATTATGATTTAGAGTTTCACCAAATGAATGTAAAGACTGCTTTTCTGAATGGTGACTTAGAAGAGGAAGTTTATATGGACCAACCAGAAGGTTTCACAATAACAGGAAAAGAAAATTTGGTGTGTAAATTGAAGAAATCAATATATGGACTGAAACAAGTTTCCCGACAATGGTATCTAAAATTTAATGATACCATAACTTCATATGGTTTTGTAGAGAATACCGTTGACCGGTGTATATATATATAAAGATCAGTGGGAGTAAGTTTGTTATATTGGTTCTATATGTTGACGACATTCTTCTTGCTGCTAATAATATTGGTATGTTACATGATGTAAAGAAGTTTCTCTCTAGCAACTTTGAAATGAGAGATATGAAATGAGGCATCTTATGTGATAGGAATAGAAATATTTCGTAATAGATCACAAGGATTGTTAAGTTTGTCTCAAAAAGGCTATATTAACAAAGTGTTCGAGAGATTCAGAATGGAAAAATGCTCTCCTGAAGTAGTTCCAATTCAAAAGGGGGAAGAGTTTAGTCAAATGCAATGTCCCAAGAATAATTTGAAACGAAAGGCCATGGAGTCCATTCCTTATGCGTCAGTGGTTGGGAGTTTGATGTATGCTCAAACTTGTACTCGGCCAGATATCATTTTTGTTGTTGGAATGTTGGGCCGATATCAAAGTAATCCCGTAATGGATCACTGGAAAGCTGCAAAAGAAAGTTCTTATGTACTTACAAGGTACCAAAGAATACATGCTCACCTACAGAAGGTCAGATCATCTTGAGGTGATTGGCTACTCAGATTCTGACTATGCTGGATGTGTGGATTCAAGAAAATCCACCTTTGGGTATGTTTATCTATTAGCTGAAGGAGCAATTTCTTGGAAAAGTGCAAAACAAACAGTCATTGCTACTTCCACCATGGAGGTTGAATTTGTGGCATGCTTTGAGGCTACGGTTCATGCTTTGTGGTTGCATAACTTTGTATCGAGGCTTGGCATTATTGACAATATTGCTAGGCCGATAAGGATTTGTTGTTATAATTTCGCAGCCGTCTTCTTCTCTAAAAATGACAAGTACTCAACGGGTGTTAAACACATGGATTTGAAGTACTTGTCGGTCAAAGAAGAAGTGCAGAAACATAGAGTGTTGATTGAGCATATTGGTACTAATTTGATGATAACAGATCTGTTAACTAAAGGACTACCGCCCAAAACTTTTATGGGCCATGTTGAAAGTATGGGCATTATGGATAAGTTAATATTAACATGATGATGTTATCTATCTATATGGACATGTATAGTTATAAGCTTGTACTGTCATGACACTTGTAATTAAAGTTATGTTTCTCTTTATTCTATTGTTATCCACATTAAGCTATATACATGTATTATTGATTGTGGTAACATGTTATATCTCTTTTAGAGACATAAAAGTTATAAGATTGATTAAAGTTATGTTGAGTTGGTTTGATTATGTGATACATGGAAGGAATCTTGTCGTTCATGACTTTTGTCCGCCATGATCCAATCATTTCAATTCATATAAAGATGATGACTTGATAATTCTAATGAATGGTGCACACTTAAAGTTTAGTTTTAGATATTCAAGTCATCACATGAACCAAGTGGGAGAGTGTTAAATTATATTAATTTAATAATTGGTTCATGTAATTTAAAGAATAACTTTGATGTAAAGATTCTAATGTGATGATTATTAGAATATAAATGTATTAAAGTTATAAGAATTATTTTAGAGTTATTAAAATTAATTCCTCTCTTCTCACTTCAATAGAGGGTATTTTGGTATTTTATTAAAGTTGGTAAAATATCATAAAAGAGGAAAAATGTTTTACTTCGGTTGACACGTTAAGTTTCTGAGAAGTGAAAGAGAAAAAGTAACGTTCTCAAAAAGAAAAAGAAATTGTGACTTTCACAGAGAAAAATATCCTTGATAATTTCTATATCATCAAGAAAGCATCAAAGAGAAGCAAGAGAAGGGAGAACAATTAATAGAAAAGAACTATACAATGGATCAAGGTAAGTTCTTTTCTACTATGTATGTGAAAGTAGTGATAATCATGAAATTTCAAGATCCTGTATGTTTTCATTTAATTGAAATTATAGAAATTGCTTACAAATCTAGTCAACTTCGACATATAATCATAAACGTGCTAATTAATTACGTTCTTACCTCAAGCATTTATTTATAGATTTTGTGGTGAATTTTTTATTAAGATTGTCCTAATTACGACCAAAATGTAAATAATCATATTTTAATTTTAAATCGATTGATTTTAGAGTTGATCTATTTTTGTATGGTTTAGACTATTCGATATGATGAAGTGTCATTTGGTTTGTTAGATAACCACCTAGACTATCTTGTCATCTTATTCAAATGTTCGATCTGACCAGCTATGGGCCGGTTTGTTAAATAATCATTCTGTCTTAGCGACTTGTAATTGAAATGTTTTGATTAATTATCCGAACGTGTAATTTAGCATCGGCTTAATAGTTGACCGTCCGAAATATAGTTGACGGAATATAGTATAATAAATTTTAAAATATATATTTTTTAAAAATTGATATTTGAAAATAAGCTAAAAATAATGATAAAATGTACCATGAATTTATGCATTTATTGATTGAAAATTTCTTTATATAGATATGTACTTATGATAATTCTTTTGGGATCTAGATGGAGTTGATTAACAAATCATAAATCAGCAATTTATGGGGGTGTCATTAAATAAGCATACTTTTGTTGATACCAAACGTGCTTTCATTTTTAATTAAATGAGAGTCAAATTCAATGCCGTATCCTATCTCAGTTGTCACCTACAATACTTTATTTTAATCAATTAAAGAAAAAGGACAACAAAATTTTGTGTCTCCATCTCGTGTGTCACAAATTAACGTGGTCTTTCTTTCCCCAAAGATACACACCTTACTTTTGTCTTAACTCCATTTTTTCCAATTAAGAAATTATTATTTAGTAGAGAAAACATTTTTATTATTTTATTCAGCAAAAAACATAAGATATTAAAAAAGTTAATGTTGTTCAACCATGTACGTAAACATATTTATGCACAACAAGAAAATTTATTATGTATTTATGTTTATAACATAAATAATACTTGATGGAACAAATATTATTGAGATGAATTAAAAAATAATAATAGATAAATCTCCATATCATTACTAACACAAAAGTTTTCACACACGAAATTATGTTTATCACGTAAACAACAAATCATAAAAATGCACAATAATTTTGTAAATAATTAAGTAATATTTACTAAAAAAGAAACATAGAAAAGAATTTTTTACATCTTAATCTTACAACTTAGACTATGTCTAATACTTACATGTCATAGGTGGATTTACGTTACTTTACAGGTTTGACATAAATTTACCATTTAGGAAAAATGAATTATGGTTTATTCTTGACTCCTACGACCCTTACCATTTTGTTTGAAAAGCATGTTTTTATATTATTTGATTTTAGAAAATAATTAAAGATGTTAATTAATTTAGGAAAATTTCACTGGTCTTGTCATATTTTATTTAATGCATTTCTGGTTCAATGAATTTTTACAGTGTAAAAGACATGTACACATTTTTCTGTACATGTTGTCTTCCCATGAATTCTTATGGTATATGAATTTTCACCATTAAATTTCATCCTCACATCGTCTATATGCGAAATTTCTAACTATTACACCTACCACTAGATTTCATGAGATCCTAATTAAATATATTTTTGTACGTCCTAATTCCGTTTTAAATTACTTTAATTTTATGTGAATAATTAAATAAATAATTTTAAATGACAATAAAAAATTTATTATCTTCTTCTAATAATATCAATTGAAATATATATTCATACAAATAAAAAATTTCAAATTTATTAATTTTATTTAAAATTTTAAAATTTATAACAATGATCATCTACTATTAATAATTATATATATAGAGATTGGGTTTAGATATATACGAAATATGATTAATAATTATATAGGATGTTTTTATCATGTACCTTCAAAGCTTTCATCCTAAGCTTCTAGTTTTTATAAATTTCTTCATAATTAGTGAGGTTGTTGTGTATTAAAAGATTTTAGTAGAAGAAATTAAGTGATGTTGAATGAATGAGCGTTGAATATATATACTCCAGTTTTCACTCTTGTCCGTGTATCACATTTCATTTCTTCCTCTCCTTCCTTCAGAGGGATTGAGAGAGATCTTTTGAAAGTTTGTTCATATTCGAGGTAGCTAGAGTGTTAGTGTTGTGTTGGTGGTTGACATAGAGAGTACTTTTTAAGATTCTTGCGTCAAACAGGTACATGAATTTATATAAAATTTTCATCTTATAGTTGAATGTGAAAATCCAATCGAGTATTAAAATCCAAATTTTTCTTTATCAAATTTCGATATGCGATGAAATGCAAATTGAATGTCAATCTCCGAATAAAAGCAAATTGAATTTGAAAAAAAAAAATATACATCAGATATGAAAATTCGAAAGAAAGAAAATCGATTTGAAAATCGATTTTTCCTCTATCAAGTATCAAAATCAAAATCCGTGCATGTCGGATCTCCATATCCAATTTTTTGTCCCTGTCAGAATTTTAAAATATGTTGTATGATTCACACCACTAATCTACTCAGTATGTATAATAAATAATATTATATAAATTTAGCATAAATTATCACAAAAAAACCCTAGCCTTATGCTAAGTTTTAAATTTCGTGATCATTCCTAATTTATATATTATTATTTTGGTGTTTTAATTTTTTAAGTTTATTACATTATTTTATTGATTTAATAATTTAATTTTAAATATTTAATTTATTTTCTATTAGTTTTTCATTTTCTTAAAGTTTCTTTTATAAAATAAATTGTATGACTTTTTAAAATTTATTAAAATAAAATTAATATGTAAAATTGATATGAAAATTTTAATTGACTTTTTAGGTAGTTTTAAATAAATATTAAATATTAAAAAAAATCAAACATTAAATTCTATAAAATTATAAAAAATTTAAATAAATATTAAATAATTACAAACAATTAATTTTAACTCAAAATAAATTTAATTAATTAAATATTTATATAATTATAAAATTCTAATATTTCATTAAAAAAAGTTTAAAAAAATATCAAAATTACAGAAAAATAAAAAACTATAAAACAAATAAAATATTAAATAATTCAAAACAAAAAATTTAATCCATTTAATTAATTCATAATATATTATTACAAATAAAAACTATAAATTCTGTAAAATTTAAAAAATTTAAAATAAATATTAATATTCACAAACTAAATTATTTAATTCAAAATAAATATAATTGATTAAAATATTTATATAAATAGTTAATTAATTAAAATAAAAAAATTTAACTAAAATAAAAAGGAAAAAACTAGAAAAGAAAGAAGAGAGAAATTAAAATCCTTAGATAAACAACAATTTTTGAGGAAAGAGAAAGTTGTTAAAAGATGAAAGTTATTAAAAGAATCTGGTCAAAGTTCCAAAGATTTTTTTAAATATTTGGAGGTCCAGGATGAAACTCTCTAATTTAGATAGTACCATAAAGTAATTCTGGTCGATCCAGGACCAGCAAAGTTTGGGCTTGTAAGAAATGAACCAAAGGATTCGGATCTAATTAATTCTGAGCCTATTCTTTTTCCAACCTTTTATATATATATATATATATATAATTTGGAACTACGGTTAAAATTAGAGAAATCACATAATTATTGAAAAAGGGTGTGAGCTTGGATATAAGGACATACCCAAACTTGCATTAATACAAAAGAATATTTATGTAAGTTCATCCTTTAAACGAATTAAACAACATATAATATTTTATATAATATTTAATAAATACAATGTTTAATATTATTGAATTATTAATTTTACTTATAATGTTTATAAAACATATTAAATTAAATTTGTTGTAATTGTTATAGAAGTTAATACTTTTTCCTTATATATATATATATATATTAAAAAATATATTATTTTATCATTTTGAAAAGAAAAAATATTTTAAAATAGGAAAGTTAAATTATGCATGAATAGTTTTCTATTGAAATTCAAAAACCATTTTTCTACATAAGAAGTTAATTGAAGACATCCTTTTAACACATGCTATTTATTTAGATTTTAAAGTGAGATCAATTAACGGTGAATAGTACATGACTTTAAGATTAAAAACTTTAGACAAAATTAAATTAGTTTTAATAACATATTACAATTATTATTTAAACTTCTTTAATATAAATATATAATATATGAAGTGGCATTAATACGAAAGTTATTCACATAAATTAGTAATGGTTAGAGATCAATCGAACTAGCCTTTCAATCCGATTCTCACAACAACAACAAGTTCTTGTATTTCTTTTCTTCTTATACCAAACACTAATTTCAAATTTAGTGCTTAATTTCAGTGTCCCAAATTCATGCTTTTATGAGAGTTTTTTTTTTAAAAAAAAAATCTATTTTTTTTATTTTATGAAAAACAGTAAATAATTTTTATAAAACCTACTCTATTTAAAAAATTGAGTAACTAACTACATATCTTTTTATCACCTTCTGTTATCTTTTATTTGACAATTTTGTCCTTCAAAGTATATCCTTTTTGTTAATTGTTTATCAAATATACAGCTGTGTAAATTTTTACTATGATTTCTAAATATAGCTGTGTAAACTGTTTATCAAATATGATAAATATTTAATTTCTTCACTTAAAACAATGTAAACGTATATTTTTTTAATTTTGAAATTATTTTTTAGAATTATCTATTTTCTAAAGTTATGTTAATATACAGACGGCGCCGCATATTTATTTATGTCAGTTCGAAATATTACGTTGTTTTGAGAAAGTAGAGAATAACGGCACTTTGCAAAGGCTGTTTACGAAAACAACTAGTTCGTTTTGTTGTTTTTGTTCTGTCGGCACTTATGATCCAAATCCGTGCGATGAAGCAAGCCACCTGAATCTTCTTTATGCTCCAACTCATAAATATTTATTTATTATTTAAATTTTAATAATACAAAAAATATTTACTTTTTTATTCTCATTCATATATATATATATATATATATATATATATATATATAATATTTATATTGACCCTATACCAAATATTTCTAGATCCGTCACAAAGAGGTCAAGTGGGACGTATTTTGTGTTGAGCTTGATTAACTTTTCCAAATATGGGTCAATTTTATTATTTTAAAAAATATATAGGATTAAAAATCACAACTAATAATGGTTGGGTGAGTTTATGATAATTTTTAAAAGAATAAAAATTTATCACTATTTATTTTTTATCTACAAGACTTAAAATTAATTCTTATTTAAAAATGTCTCTTTATTAGTTAAATCAACAGAAGTTTATATACTTGCGGTATTAAAAGATAAGTTTTGTTCCTAAATTTGAAGATCCAAATATTAAATTGTTATTTTTGAAAATTTTATTTAAATTTTTAATATGTTAAATGAGTAATTGGTAAGGAAATCTCAGAAATTTAGTTTTCTAATGTTCGTTTGTCTTTTTCGTTTTCCCTGTTTTCTGATTTCCTCCATTTTTGACTCTGCCAAAGGTTTTCGGCTCAAATACAAGCGAAACGGTAACATACGGATTTTGAGCTTAAGTTTGGCTGCAATCAAAACCAGAAGAATAATTATACTATATTCTTCATCTTATTTAGAAATCAATATTATTTTCCAACTAAATTGTAATATTCCTTTTTTTTTTCTACCACGTTTTATTCCTGTAATTTTGTTTCAATGGAAGTCTTTAACATGCTCCTTTAAAGTACTAAATATTAAAAAACAAGTTAACTGACTAAAATATAAAAATAAAAATCAGAGCGTTGGACTAAAATTGGATTGTTTTAAATATAATTATTAGAATTAAATAGTAACAAGTGACACAAACACTAATAAGTCATATTGATTACGATGACAAAACACTAATCTATTTTAGGCTCATTCATTTTTGTTAGTAAAAAATAAATACAGTTAGACTAGTTCGGAACTGAAAAAACATATCAGAATTCGTCCTATTACAAGATGAGATGGTGTGTTGATTTCCTACTCTCTTTTTTTCTTTCTTTTTTAATTTTTTTAGATCTTTTATTTTTAAAATTTGTTCATGTATATACTTATAAATAAAATATTAAAAATATATTTAATCAATATAAATAATTTTAAAATTTTTAATTGATTAATTAATAATTTTAATTAGATAGCCGTAATAATAACATGAGAAACTGATTAATAAATAATAGAAAAAGGAAATGGTTGGTGTGAAGAATCCTAGGGTGAAATTCACTACAGTACAAAACTTGGTATCGAAATACATTCACTGACCGAGTTTCCAAGACTTGGTGCAAAACACTTGGAGCGCACCTTGTTTTGGTTTCACCTGTGGTTTCATAGATATATTTAAGGATCCTTCTCTTCTCATACCAGGTTCAACAAACAAAAACCAAACCAGAGCAATTTCAGGTTGTCTCATTCCAATTAAGAATCACCATGAGTGCATCAACCAAAGCATGGGTGGTGGCTTCAAGCATTGGAGCAGTGGAAGCCTTGAAAGATCAACTTGGTGTTTGCAGATGGAACTTTGCTCTCAGGTCATTGCAGCAACATGCCAAGAACAACATCAGATCCTATGGTAAACCCACGAAATTCTCCTCTGCTGCATCTTCTGCTTCGGTTCCCACTAAGATCAACAGAACCAAAGAAGACTCCATGAACAAAGTCATGGAATTCAATTGCTGGGGTCCCACTACTACCAGATTCTAGATCTGCATAGTTCAATCCCGTTATGCATCATTCTGTATCTACTTTCAACCTTCTTCTCCTCCTCTGCAGAAACTACTTACCTCATTCATCCAATCGTAGCTACTAAAATGGATACCAAGAAAAATTTAGCTGTATTTTCTACTACCCTATGGCTAGAGGATCCTGGATTCGTGTTAAAGTTTGTAACTTTTTTTGTAGTTTACCCCGAAATATTTCCCAATAGACGCCAGACTAATCTGCATCATCATCTACCTTCTTACTATCTCATAAAGGCACCTTCTACAATTATTATAATATGAACATTTTGAAGAGACAACTGAATATTTATAAATAAAAATATATTTTAAAATTCAAAATGTAATTTTATATCGAAACTTTTCTTAACTTTATTTTTCTTGTTATTTGTTTTTAAAATTTGTCCTTATTGTTTTATGACATTGCTTGTAAAGTATTTAGCTTTTTAGTGTTTGTATTAATAGGTAGATTTTTTTTTTCTTAATACCAATTTTAGTTTCTAATTTTGTTACATTTGTTCAAAGTGATTCTTCTATTTTTGAGTTGTTCAGAGTGATCATATATTTTGTGATACTATGTTTTGTAAAGATAGTTTAAATTGGGTCCTTTTTGTTAAGGGTGTTAAAAACGTTAACAGTGTAATATCCACTTTAGTCAACAGTGAATGACCTGTCCAGATATTCATTACGTGGCAAACTCAGGTCAATTGATATGTAAATGTTAAAACTTAAAGTTATTGACGTGGAAAAGTTAAAGTTAAGGTTAAAACAAATTACAATTAGAACATTCCAAAAACACAAAATCACATATTCCAAAAACTCCAAAAGTGCAAGATAGAATACAATTACAAATAATCCCAAAATGTGAAATCAGAATACAAACCCTAATTCAAAAACCCTAACCCCAAATCACATTAACAATCTGGAGAGGAGAAACAAGACATAAGAAATTTCTAAATCAGAACTCTCAATCCCAACCGAAAACCTTAAAATCCCCAAATCACAATATCACAAAGAATTTCAACCATTGTGTCACCAACCTGTAGAGAAAATAAAACAAAAACTCAATCCAAGAAAGGAAATCCAACATCGCGAGATCGAAATTCCAAAAATATAACTCTAATTTGGAATTGTAATACGAACAGAACCATAACAAAACTAGAATAAGAAGAAGGAAAAAAGAAAGGTTCCTTACAATACCAACACAGAAAGAAGAGAAGACAGAGGATGATATCTCCTTATTTAACAAGGAACCCTAGTTGCTGGATTTGTTAAAAAAAAGTCCCAAAGTTAAAAGTCAAGAATTTCTAAAAATCTAATTAAAGTAAAAGATAAAGTAACCTTTTTTTTAAACTAAGAAAAGAGAAATTAATTAGATAACGAAAGTTATTATATAATAAAATTTGGACAAGTGATTTATTCATTGTTGATTAAGTTAAACATTATGTCACCGTGAGATAAAAAAATACAAAATTAATATTAATCTGATTTTTTTTTTTAATTATTAGTGAGAGACGGATTCAAAATGAATATAATATTGTATGAATTAAGAAAATACAATTATATTTCTTTTAGAGATACGTATTTAAATTATATACATTACGATTACATTAGTAAGACATCGTAAAATTTTATAATTTCACAGACTGAAAAGATATTTTTATATATTTAAATGAAAATTATAAAATAATTTTTTTCTTAAAGAATGGTGGCAACAATTCTAGATTAAGAAAACTAAAATATATTTTTTTTCTGTAGAATATATCTTTGGAAAAATGAAAAGAAAATGAAAACAGTTATATATTATAAAAACTAAAATAATATTTTATTTATGATGTATTATGCCCTTAGATTGTTAAGTGAAGTGTTGTGTAAATTGCTATTTCATTTCGAAATATACAACTGTATAGTAGGTTACCTACAACGATCGATCAATAACCCAGTCGACTACTGATAACAGACAACATAAGCGATTGTTATCTAACGATCGTCTATTGATTGATCTGCCTCCCTTGACATCAACCGTCGTAAGCGATCGTTATCTAGCGATCGTCTATTGATTGATCTAAAGGGCGATCGATCAGTTTCGGTCCAAATGGACATCTTAATCCTGAGAGAGCGGTTAAACATATCCGGTTATAGTGCCACAAATCACGGAGTCAACTGACCCAGTATCTAGCACGACTTAACGGTTATACTCTCCAGAACCAGATCCTCAACCAACCGAAATTTAAGGTAAACGGTTTATTATTACTAGGATAAATATGCAAAGTAAAGGAGAAAAAAGGTACGTTTTTTCCCTAAAGAGAAAATTAAGAAAGAAAGTAATATCTTCTTTGAGTAAACTGAAAACAGTTAGATTGATCATTTTCTGACTTGAGCGTCGGAGTGCCTTTGCAGGTACCCAGCCCATCTTCTCCCAAAGAGCTTTCTATAGGAAGGAGACGCGACGACCGCAGTATCTGGGGAAGGAGCGGAGGTGATTCATTGAGTACATATCTCGGTCTACGGAATTTTACTGAAACATTTTTTAAACATGATGTATCATGCCCTTAGATAGTTTACTATTTTTTTACTTAAATTACAGAGTTTAAACACAAGTACAATTAAAAATATGTTTTATAACAAAAGTAAAAATAGTTCCATTGTCACCGTATTTTATTTTAAAGTTAACACGAAATCGCTGTAAAAGAATTATGCCATAAGTTCCAAGATTATCAATACTAAATTATTACATTCTTTAAATGAAAGTGCCGGGAAAGATCCAAATGAAAATAATTCATAAATGTACGAAACTCAATTACAAACTCTAAAAATGTAAAAGATTATTTAATACATTATAAATAACTTAAAATATATTGATTTACAGAAATATTTATATATATATATATATATATATATTTCTTTTTTTGACGTCTACTTTCTTCGAAAGAATCGAAGAAAAGGTAGAACCACGGATTCTTTCCCGCACGTTGTGTAATGTAACTTATGAATAAGCGTTTCATATTTTTATTGTTATTTAAGACAAACAGCGACTTACCATGAATCTTTTAGGAGACAAGACAACGTGTGGATTTTTTTAAGTGGTAGGATTCAGCTGAAAACAGGGGGCACAGCGCCCCTGGTTTTGCTTTTCTCCAATTCCTTCCACCCCGATTAAGCCTGTGGTTTGGCATTAACCACCTTCCTGAAAATCACTCAATCACCCAAATATATATAGAAACAAACAAACCACTCAATCAACACATCCAAAAAGCACATACCAATTTTTCATCAAAAAGCCATAGCAGTTATCATGAGTGCAGCAACCAGAGCTTGGATTGTTGCATCCAGCATTGGGGCAGTGGAGGCCTTGAAGGATCAACTGGGGGTGTGCAGGTGGAATTATGCCTTGAGATCACTCCAGCAGCATGCCAAGAGCAACATCGGATCATTCACTCAGACCAAGAGCTTGTCCTCTGCAACTTCTGCTGCTGTTGCCCACAAGGTCAATAGGACCGAGGAATCCATGGGGAAAGTCATGGACTTGGGTTGTTGGGGTCCCAATACTATAAGGTTCTAGAGTGGAAAGTGAATGCCACACCTGCATTGTGCTACGAGTTTCATCCTATACTGCATTGTAGCCTTTCTGATGTCATTCTGTTATATGCTCTCTTTGATTCATACAAAATTTTGTCTATGAAATGGTGTACATATATGATATCCTATGAAATGAAAATTGAGATCTAATTTTCAGCTTCTATGTGCTTTGTTTCCATTTTATATTATGTGGGTATATGGATCTGTGAATTTTTTACAGAGGGCAAATCATAGAACATCAATGTCCTAATCGTGGAAAGTTAGAGAGAGGAATCGACCTGATCTGTGTTCTGATTCGCGCTTGTGCTTAAGTAATTGGAAACAATCAGAAAAAAAGCGACAGTAGAGAGGGTCCTTTTTATCAACAATGTTTTCATGTTAATTTGGTCAAATTACTGCCTTCCGCTTAAAATAAACCATGGATGGCAATAACTAAGAAAATCTAATCAGATCAGTCAATCTAATTCACCTTGTTTGCTGTCTTTAATTCAAAAGAGGATGTTTTGGATGGAGTGAGTAAAATTTAGAAAAGTCTGTTATTCCCTAAGCTAAAGACTTATCAATGAAAGAAAAACAATTTAGTTTCACTTTATTCACAGAGATATGGCTATGATGTCAAACTATGCTATGTGATAATAACATGGAACTCAATACGAGATGGTAAACTCTTACATTAACATTGGACATGAGTCTGTATAATCATTTGACTCTACAGTTGTCTTAAAAGTCTTCTCTCTAAGGGTTTGAGAAATTAGCTAGTGTAATCAATTCATCATACACAGTCATCATATTCCCAATATTTACATTTCAATCAACAAATTTTCAATTAGATTTCATTTCAGTTACCCAACCCAGTCATTATACTTCCAATATATACATATCAATATAGAGTAAGGCCAGAGTTAGAAAGAATCGTACAAAATCTGAACTGGGGTGGCGGTCTCTGGGAACCTCGCAAGTTTTGGACATTTAAAGATTCTAAAGTTTTTGAGAGACTCGCACTCCATTTGTGCACTACTTATGCTTTTGAGTTCTGGTAGGTGCTTCAATGATAATGACACTAACTTTGAATGTGTGACTACAATAGTATCTCTGTTAGTCACATAAGATTTTTTACCACCAAAGCTTTCATAATCTATTCCATCAACTGAGATTATTTCTTCCATTGATTTGCAGTTATGAACAGTTATCTCTTCTAAGTTCGGTAGATAAGCTAGCAATCTAGGTGTGAGAAGCTTCTTGATAAGGGGACAACGATAGATGAAAAAGTACTTCAGACAAGTATAAGCTCTTCCTGGTGGAAAGGTTTGAGCTGCAACTTCACCTTCCTTACATAGACCATGCAAATTTTTTAGGCTATAGAGTTCCAATGATTCTAAGCTGTGGAGAGAGGTGCAACATGAGGAAGAGCAAGATAAAGAAAACATGTACTCTGGTCCATCACAGTCTGCAATCTCACAGCGCTTTAAAGAGGTGGCATTTTTCAATGACATAACATCACATAAGCTCCGAATGTCATGACATCTTTCAACCTTCAAGCGTTGAATGTCTAAAGGGAGCATAAGGGGTGATTCTCCTGTTCTGATTTTGCAATTTGAAATTATCACATCCTTCCTAAAGCAAACCTCGGCAAAACAACACCACGGAGAGTTACCAAGAGACTCTTCAGTGTCTAACAGAAGAAGGTAACTTCTAGGTCCATATATGTTCATTGTTTTCACATAGGAATTGAAATGGTGCATGTTGTACAAGTTAGCTGCAAAAGTTTCCAACTTTCTCAGGCATGATGTATACTCTACTTTCACTTTTATCTTTCTTGACCACCAGTGGAGAATAAGAAATTGGAGACTAGTCAATTTTGCTACTTCTTTTCCTGATGACACCAAGTCTTTTGCATAAAGATTAAGCCATTTGAGGTTTACTAACATTTCCAAACCTTGAGGCATTTCTGTGATTGCAGTAAAAGATAGGTCCAACCTTAGTAAGGCCTGAAGCTTTGCCAGTGAAGGCATGTGCTTCAATCGCTTACAAGATGTTAGTAACAAAGCAGTGAGGGTACTCAAGTCAGACACAGATTTTGGCAAAACCTCAATATCTGTGAAAGACAAATCAAGAACTTCAAGAGCTGCCATGTGAACAAAAAACGAATCAGAGATCCTTGTCAAGGATTCATTGTGCTTCAAAATCAAGGTTCTAAGTTTAGGACACCTAGGTGATATCTTTGTTGGAATTTCATGTATCCAATTACACATCAAGGAAACCTTCTCTAGGTCCTCACTCCATTCTACTTCATCAGGAATCTTAGTCAATTGTAATCCAGCCTTCACCAGGAAATTGTTGTTCACCTTTATAACATTAATAGCCATTGCCCTCACCAAATCATGCATTTTCACCAATTGACTACCCACATAATACCCTTCTACATTGTTCATTGGTTCCACATGTTGGCATCCCCTTTTCATCATGCTAATAGCTATATGACTGCTAGCATCCTGTAGCCCCATGCATTTCTTTCCACCAACAAAATTTTCCACTTTCCCCAGAAGACAAATGTTCTCAAGCTTATTCACTATGCTGTTCCCTTCATCAAACATGGCCTCCAAACTTTTCATTCCATTCACCAGCCCCTCATCAACAAAACTCTCTATCAAAACATCCCTGTCTATTTCAAAATCTTCAGGATACAATGCACAGCATAAGAAGCACTGCTGTACCATTTTATCATTCAAGTGATCATAGCTAAATCTCAACACCCGGAGCACCTCCATTTCCATTTCCTCGTGCTTTGCTTCTGTGTTTCTTAGTTCTTCCAGTGCGTGCCGCCACTCACAAATCTCTTCCACTCCCCTCATGCTCCTAGCCAATGTAATAATTGCAAGGGGTAAACCAGCACATTTCTTTGCAACAGATCTTGCAACCTGTTTTACTTCTGGAGAAAGAGTTGTCTGTTGTCCAAGGTTGTCTACAAATAAGGTCCATGCTTCTTCCATCGAAAGAGGCTCCACTTTGACACTGCTTTTACAATTCATCCTTCGACACACATCTAAGGAACGACTTGTCAAAACCAGTTTTAGCCCATCTGCTCGCACAGGAATTCCCACTCTCTCTAGAGGAAAATGGTTCCACACATCATCTAGAAAAAGAACACATCTTTTCCTTCTCACCAAGGCCCGTGATAATCTTGCTGCTCTCTTCCTTTCATCACTTTCTTTGGAAATATCTATCCCAACTATTTTTGCCACATCGCACTGCAATTTATGAATGCTAAATGACTTTGAGATAGTCACCCAAAACACACTTTCAAAGTTGGTGACTGCTGTTAAAAGCATATTATGTATGTGCATTAGCACACTTGTTTTTCCCACTCCTCCCATGCCATACACACCAATCATCAACACACCATCGTTCATCAACCAGTCCCATATCTTACGAACATTTTTCTGAAACATTGCACCTGCTAATTCTGTTGTCAACAATGCACATCCTCTTGATTCCTGTGCACTGCCCACAATTCCTTCAGGGAACCTACCACGCTCCACGAGATCTGTAACTTGTCCTGTTAATTTCCTTACTTGTACAATTAGCTTTAGATGCCTAAACATTCCACAATCTCTCAATTCCTGAACCATGCCATGCACTTCAGTTTTCTTTCTTTTAACATTTCTCAACCAATTTTCAACTTCTCGTTTCCTTTTCTTTCCATGCTCTAGCTCTTCAATTTCTAGCTCTTTGTTTATGTCATGTTCCAGGCAGCATAGCTCTTCTAGTTTCATCTCGAGCATCTGTACATTGTCATTGAAGCCGTTGAATCCGCTGAGAATATCCAAGATTAGAGAATATATTTCACTGGTTTTCACCAAGCCTTCTACGATTCTAGTGGCCATAACATGCTCCTGCCGCAAACAGAAACAGAAAAGGAAGGGGAAAAAAATCAAGCAGTTGGTAGCCATAGAAAGTTGTAAAAGGAAAATAAGAAAAAGATAATAAAAATGTTCTAATTCGAAGGCTATTCATTCAGGAAACCAACTACTGCTATGCAAAAACAATGTTTGTAAATTGTAATGGTTGAATTCTGCAGTCTGCCGAGTGCGCTTGTAGAATACCATTTATCTTCCAGATTTAAGGAAACTCGTTGAATTTATTAATTAACAAGTTCATGTTCCTTGTTTCTGCTAATTTCTCTTGAAAGGAACTATGTCTGGTATAAGATTATTCATGTAACATCATATAAGGGTATGATCTCTTGACAAAACTGAATTATGGAGAACCAAAAAAGCATGTTATCATATTTCAAGGTAAAACATTCGAATAACCATCATACCAACAAAATACAGTTGCAAAAGAAAACAAGCAACTTTTACTGGTGTGCATCCAGCAAGAAAAAAGAAACTGAATTTACTCAATTAAGGGCCAGGAATTAAAATAATTAAACAAAAAAGTGATAAACAGTGGAACTAAGAAGCTGATTTTTACCTGAATACAACAAGATTTGAATTCTTAGAAAGAATACATAGTTCAGGTAACACACAAAGAGCTTTTTGATCCAGGGATCCTTATTCTGCGAACGAATGATAACACAATGATATATGTGCATCTGAACCAACACGACCAACCAAACATGGCGTAAGAATCATGGAAAAAATATGAGCATGCAAGAATGGTAGAATTCAGTTTTTGCCAAGAAACAGAAGAAGAAAAATTATGCCACACCACTGGTGTTCCAAAGTCTTTGCCGTGACTGCATGGTATTGTCTTTGAAAAGACAGCACGTAGAAAAAACAAGTGCTGGTAATAATCACCATTAGAGTTGTTCAAAACTAAATTAATAAAATAATAAAAGAAAATTATATTCCAGGGTGATTCCTAATCTATACGACATGAATCAAATCTATACAGAGGATTAACACAGTCCGTCAAAAATTTAAAAAGTAATGAATTGGTGATTCTTTTTATATATTATTCATCTTTTTCATTTTTATTTTCACTGATATAACTGAATCAAAATCACGCGTAAACGCTAGTCACCATTGACTAGACCAAGATGTTGTTTATTCTCAGTATATTGTTTAAGTTTTGTAATTCTGGAAGATTCATTCTTTCTGCAGTGAGTCAAATGTATGAAATTTTGTTCAGAGTCTTGCCGTTAGTTTTGACCCTGGTTTGGTGAAAGTAATTTAATATGTTATTCTATCAATTTTGTCTGACATGGGAGAGAGTGCTACTAGTCTTGCCTAAAACTGTTTGCATTCTTCGTTTAATCAAACTACTAATAATGGATAACCATATCAAAGTACCTTCTATAAAATTAGACCATTGACTACATGAGCTTAGAGATGAATTTCGCATATTCAAGTCACAATTTAAATTTGCAATAGATGTTGGATTTTGAATTTTAGAAAATATAAAAAACATGTTATATAAAAGAGTTCATGATTTATTTTATATTATATATTAAATAAATGGATAAAAAGGTAAAATAAATTATATGTACATTCTAATAACAAAATAAATATAAAAAAAATTAAAAAATAAAATAAATAGATAAAAAAGTAAAATAACTTCTAGACACATGTGCAGCAAAATAAATATATATATATAAAAAATTAAAAAATAAAATAAATAGATTAAAAAAATAAAATAACTTTCATACATAACAAAAAAATAAAAATGAATAAAATAAAAATGTAAAATGTAAAAATGTAAAATAAATTAATTAATTAATTAATTTTTAAGACATTTGTCAACCAAATAAAATGAATATTAAAATAAATTTGTTAGTATTTTATTTTATTATTTTACTAAAAAACTAATTTTTAGGATATTTATCAATAAGATAAAATAAATACTAAAATATATTTGCTAATATTTTATTACTATATTATAATAGATTTGAGATAGATCAAAATTTGGTGAGATATAATTTTATAAGTTTTCTTAAAGAATTTAAAGAAAGCTCATAAAATAACAATTTCAAAAGTTACGCACAATATTAAATGTAATTCATAAAAATTCAAAGAAAAAAAAACTCTTCAGACTCTAAGCATGTGTTCGTTTCTATGGATGGTATTGTAGATAGCGAAAAGCGAAGACGAAAATGAGGGTGATGTTGTGTTCACTTTCGCCGATTTGTGACGACGGAATTGAGTGGATTTGCGGGATATGTGATTTTTGTATCACTCGCATATATGAGATGATTTGCGGTGATTGTAAAGCAAATGTCATGTTTGTCCTTAGTAGATATGATAATACCAGCAGAGGCAGCAGAGAAAAAAAAGATATTCGATTCTTACATGTGATAATCGATTCCAGGCAGAGTTAATATATAATAATGCACATAGTTAATCTAAGACATTGCTTCATACATCACGAGTATGTTACTGTGGTTGGGTAGCTTTGGTGGCTTATCTGTTCAGTAGTGCATTTTCTTCACTTTGACAGGCCAACTTTGTTGCTTTGGCAGGCTAGCAATGCAGAGATTCGATTATCTGCTTCTCTGGTTTGACACAACTACACAAAAGCCTTCACAGCCAACACAGGAAAGATTCCTGGCAATACAGTGTTTGGTTTGAATTTCAAAACAGCCTTGAAAACCGTAGACCATTTATTAAAATGAGCCTTGGTTGATGTATGTTTGGTTTGTGTGTTAAGTGCAAGTTGGTTCGTGTATTATTTGAGCTGAATATATCTCGAGTGGATTTATCCTTCATCATTCATGAGCTATTGATTGCGGTTGAGAAGTGTCCGTTGTTGTGTGCTGAGTGCATTGAAGAGCGGAGGTGCATCAGATTGATCAGGTTAGTAAATGTAGTTGTAAGGTATGTTAAATATTTTCAGGTTGGAGGCATGGATGTAGCGTTTTCATATAGACCAGGAATGGAGAGTGGTGTTGAAGATGCGTTGAAGATGGGCAAGGAAAGGTTGAAGCAGGAAGAGGCGTTGAAGATGGAGAAGCCAAGGTTGAAGACAAAGTTCTGTATTCGGTTCCAAAAGCTGTATCTGGTTCCATTTCTCAGAAGAAAAATAATGAATGTAGTGTATTCGGTTACGGGAGTGCGTATTCGGTTACGGTGTAGAGTGAGAGGAAAGTTGGGTGGTGTATTTGATTCTTCTTCGTTTATTCGGTTCCAGCTTATTGGGTGAGCGTGGTGTAGAGCTGGATTCGGTTACGAGCTGCCTTATTCGGCTCCAACAAGCTTCATCGTTCTTCGATGCTTCATTCATTCCGTCATTTGATTGTTAACATGGTTGATGTTGCGCGTTGTGGGCGTGAAGAACATTGATGGACATGTAGAGGTCCATGGAGCAGTGCATGTAGGAGGCCGATAATTCATCCGGCCATGGGAGTGGTAGGAGTTCGGTGTATGTCATGACCCCTAACGTTTTGATTGTGTTGCAGGTTTTACGAAGGATAACTAGGGGCTTGGTTTGCTGGTGAAGGTGTTGAAGACTGTCGTGGTCGTTGGTGGAGGTGTTGTCAAAGAAGACGACGGTGTGAAGGTGGTGGACATTCATGAGGTGACCATGAAGGTGTTTGTTGGTCTTGAAACCTTGTTAACAATATGTTATAATGTTGCAGGTTATGACATGCAGTGGAGTTGGAGATTGAGAGGAGTTTGATGCATTCGTGGATTTGGTGATTCATTATGTGGTGGTGATTGGATTTTGAAACCAAGTTGCAAAAAATCAATCAAAAGTGTTCAAGATAGGTGAGCGTTTTATGGTTGCTTGAAAATGAAGAAGTTTATGCTTAGTTGTTTGTGTTTTAAATTTGTATGTGTGTTAATTGGATGTTTAATAAATTAGTACGTGTCACTTGCATGTTGAACAAGTTCAAAATTTTTTGTGAAAGTATTGAAAAAGTTGTGGTCATCTAATTGGTGTGTAGAAGCTGGTTGACACTGCATTGGAGTTGTTTTGGAATATTTTTAATCAATCTTACTTCAAATCCTAACAAGTCTTGCAAAGATATGTGTTATAGTTTGTTTATTTATTTTTTTAATCAATATATGAATGCATGAATGTAGTATGTAGTAGTATTATGAAACCAGTAATAGTGTTTATAATTACTTATGATATTTTGCTATTTAAAATAGTGTTTATATTTGTTTAAGTAAATATAGATGGAAGAAGAAATAGATTTATCATATTTAGACCGTGAAGATATAGATGATGATGTGGTTGGTGTAGACTTCAATATAGTCTCAACGATACGTCAACAATTACAAATAATCACTTCACTGGCTGCACTAACAATGTTATGCATTGTTGGACGTGCGTTGAGTATCTTGAATATGTACTCCAGTGATTCGAGTAGTGTAAGCAATTTCCTACCAGACAGAGACCGTCGTAGGGAGCAATTAATGTCATACCTTGTGCATACTAATCGGTGCCGCGACATTATTAGGATGGGTCCAGAGGCATTTATTAATCTTTGTGCGAGACTAAGAACAACTTGGTTAGTTAACGACGCCATTCGGTCGACAGTGGAGGAACAAGTTGCTCAATTTCTTCATATAATTGGCCATAATGTTAAGAATCGAAGTGTCACAGTTTTCTTTCATCGATCTGGGTCGGCAGTTAGCAAATACTTTCACAATGTGTTGGATGCTATTTTAACCTTGGAATCAGAATTCTTAATTCAACCCTCAGGAAATGAGGTTCATCCATATGTGAACAACAACAATCGATTTTACCCGTACTTTAAGGTACTCATTAGAACATATTTGAAGATGTTATTTTATCAAAGGATGATAAATATGATGACTTGTTAATTCTATGTTTAGGGGCCATAGACGGTACTCATGTTCGTGTAAAGGTGTCAAGATCAGATGCTCTGAGATTTCGAGGAAGAAAAGATTGGCCAACTTAAAATGTGTTTGCGGCATGTGATTTTGATATGAAATTCACATACATTCTAGCTGGGTGGGAAGGCACTGCATCTGATTCAAGAATTTTAAAAAATTCTCTTGACCGAGATGATCTGTTGGTTATCCCCCAAGGTGAGTGTGTATGTTGTGATCTTGAAGATTTAATTCATTAGTCACTAAATACCTTTATGTGTACAACATTGAAGGAAAATACTACCTCGGTGATACTGGATTTATGTTGAAAAGCACAGTTTTGACTCCATACAGAGGCGTCAAATATCACCTTAAAGAATATACACGTAGAGGACCACAGAATCCACGCGAGTTGTTTAATCATCGACATTCATCATTGAGAAATGTTATTGAAAGAACTTTTGGTGTGCTGAAAATATGATTCCCTATCATTGCAAGTGGCACTGAACCACATTATGGATTAGAGACAATGACAGACATTATATTAGCTTGTTGTATCTTACACAACTTCCTTCGTGGTGTGGATAACGATGACTCATTACTTGATGAAGTTGATAATGAGTTGAATGAAAGGGAAGAGCATAATGTTTCATCATAAGTTAGAGAAGAGGATCATATGATTGGTTGTAGTATCAGGGATTCCATAGCAAATCAAATGTGGCGAGATTATAAAAACTCGTAGTTATTGTATTATTTTAAGTTGTATAACTATTATGTGTAAAAATGACAACAACTTTCTTTGTAATTATGGCTGTTTAATCTTAACTTGTTACCATTTTTTTTTTATCAATTAGGTTTAACATGAACAGAGGGAAAGGAGTCGCTATTGAGTCCTCTGGTCCTACTAGAGAGTTCATAAAGTGGACAGAGGACATGGACGCACATCTTCTACATACCATGATTGAGGAATCACAGATCAGTAATAGGGTTGACGGAAGCTGGACATCCCAAGCTTATAGTAACATTGTTGATAATCTTCATAGCTCTGGATAAAAAATTTCCCCAATATGGCACGCACTCAACAATCAAACCACTAATCCTAACTTTTAATCAGTTTTCCCTAACTAAACGTTGTGTTTTGATTAAAATAAAGTTTTTTAAAACTGTAAATAAATAAAATCCAGCTCAGACGCTGAAATCCTGCCACGTGAATAAAATTTGCTCAGTCACCAAGCCACGAATCACAATTTTTAATGTCGTCCAGCCTAATTAACGGCGAGACCCAAATTGATTTAATTTTACACAATAAGGGACCTAATTGAGACCATTTAGAATACGAGGACTTATTTCAGACAAACCTACACAAACAGGGATGTGCGAAAGGATTAAATCTAAAAATTACTTTATTATCGTATTAGTGATTCTATTTCGTCTGATAATGCAAACCATCCTGGACATTATTCTGTTCTTCAACGGTTCATGAAAAAATAATAGAAAATTTCTTTGTGTCACCATTTTTTCTTCTACACCCTCATAAGTAAAGTAGAAAGTCAAATTTGTCCTCATTATCTTCCCTCCTCCTCCCCATGTACATCCATACTTTCCTCTGTCTCCATCCCATCTTCTTTGCTTAAAATATAGATCAACCGAATAAGTTTAATAGTATTATATATTTAAAATGAATAACCAAGACATTCACATTTTGCAACAAAATGATGTTCAAATTGACATACAAAAATGGAAGAATGAATCTGCATTGGCAGGAACCTGCTATGGAAAAGTGGCAACTCTGAAGACCAAGTTGGGAGGAAATTCGTTACACAAAACAAAATTGTTTTCATTGTGGTCATTCTCATGTAAGTTTCAGATTCTACCATTCAAATTTGGAATGTAATTTATATTATGGATTATAAAATCTATAAGGTAATAAGATAAAAGAGAAATAGAGTGAGGAAAAATTAGAAGACAGACAATACACTAAATGTTCAAAGATAACTCTATATTATATTTCAAACTGTTATACAAGCACCTTATTTATAGGAATGAAAGAATAGGAAAAAAACATTACTATAGTTTCAATTTTTGGTTTACAACAACATATACACTAACACACCTCTCTAAACCAAAAACTAGACAAAACAAAAACACCCTTTCTTTACATGGAAAGGTTGTTGATTTATTTAACTTAATCTCCAAAGGCGTCTATTTTGACAACACCTATTTGCTTTCTAAGAGATAGAAAATGTTCCCCTTAAAGTCTTGGTTAGGACATTTACAAGTTGATCTTCTGACTTATAGTGTGCAATCTCTAATTTCCCATTGCTAACTTGTTCCCCGATGTAGTGGAACCTTTTTTCAATGTGTTTACTTCTCCCATGAGAAGTTGGATGTTTAGCTAGATCAATAGCTGAATTGTTGTCCACAAGCAGTCTTACTTTTCCAGCTAATTCAATCAAAGAATTTAAGTAGGTTGCCTGACAAGTACCTTCATAGGCAGCTATATACTCTGCCTCACAAGATGATAGAGCCACCACATGTTCCTTTATTGAGTTCCAAGAAATGGGTGAGCCTCCAAGGAAGAAGATGTACCTTGTTGTACTTCTTGTATCCCATTTTTTCCTACACCAATCTGCATCCGAATATGTAGTAATCTCCAAACCATTTTCAACCTTTCCTCCTGGTAGTAATATCCCATAGGCATGTGTCCTTTGTAGGTATCTAAGAATTCATTTAGCTGCATTCAGGTGTGACACCCTTGGACTTTGCATGTATCTACTTATTACTTCAACCAACACTTTAACTCAGGTCTGGCCTGGTGTTACAAAGGCATCTCAAACTCTCACTATCTTCTTATAATTTGTAGGAGCTACAACCTCTTCCTCATGTTCCTTTTCCAACCTCAAACCTACCTCTACTGGTGTGTTGACAACATTGCTCTTGTGCATATCAAATCTTTTCAACATGTCTAGAGCATACCTTGACTGATGCATCACAATTCCTTAGTAAACTCAATTCCCATAAAATAGCTTCGCCTTCCTAAATCACTCATTTTGAATTCATTCAACATTTTAGCTTTAAAAGCTTAAATAAATTCCTCATTGCTTCCTACGATGAAAAGGTCATCAACATACAAACATACTATCAACTTTTCTAGTTTATCAGCATACAAACAACAATGTACATACAATCCATGCTTAGAAACACATTTTTCAAACCCAATGCTGCTCATGAAGCCATCTATTCTCTTATTCCAGACCCTTGGAGCTTTTTTAAGTCCATAAAGAGCCTTTCTCAGCCTATACACCTTGTGCTTATGCTCTTTATTCTCAAATCCTTGTGGTTGAACCACATATACTTCTTCTTCTAGTTTGCCATTCAAGAACGCAAATTTTACATCTAGTTGATGCAATGACCCATGGAAATGTGTTGCCAAGGAAACTACCAACCTGATTGTCTCTATTCTGGCCACATGTTAAAATACTTCTCCATAATCTATTCCATCTTGCTTTAGGAATTACTTGGCTACCAATCTGGTTTTGTGCCTCACAATAACACCTTGTGGATTTATTTTGGACTTATAAACCCATTTTAATGCTATTGGCTTCTTATTATGAGGTAATTTTGTCAATACTCATGTCTGGATTTTCTCAATTGACTCAATCTCTTCTTACATTGCTTTTCACCATCTTTCATTTGTGACAGCTTGGTCAAACTCAATAGGTTTTGCCTCAACTGTGAGAGCAAAGTGCACGAAATTACCTTTAGCTATAACAGTAGCATCACAAAATAACTCGGTCTCTCAAATGTGCTAACAAATGAGTGGTTCTTGATGACCTTCTAACACTGACATCATTGTCACCAGAGTCTTACTACACTTCTAAAATTTCATTTTTCAGAACAATGGTTTATGTTCTCACTCCAGTTGATTCCCAACTCCGTGTTTCAATTTCATCAACAATGACATCCCTGTTGATAGTGATTTGTCCATACTTGGGGTCATAAAACTTATATCCCCCAATGGAGTGGTAACCAACCAGAATCAAAGGTACTCCTTTATCATCTAATTTTCTTCTCAACTCATCTGAAACATCCTTATAACACACATAACCAAATATCTTTAAGTGAGTCATATTTGGTTTTACATCAGACCAAGTCTGTTCAGGTGTAATACCTCTCAACCATTTTGTTGGTAATCTATTTAAGATGTATGTGGTTGTCAATACAACCTCTCCCCATAGAAAGTTTGACAAACTCTTACTCTTCAACATACATCTAATCATATTTAATATGGTTCTCTTTTTTCTCTTTGTTGTTCTATTGTGTTGTAGTGTATAGGGAGGAGTAACCTCATGTACTATACCTTCCTTTTCACAACAATTCTTGAACTTAGTGGAAGTATACTCCCCTCTTCCATCTGTCTTAAGAACTTTAATCCTCTTCTCACTTTGCTTTTCTACCATACTCTTGAACTTTTGGAAAACTTGCAGCACTTCACATTTTTTCTTCAACAAATATGTCCAAATCTTCCTAGTCCAATCATCAACAAACAACAAAAAGTACCTACTACCCTTAGGTGTTTCTGTCTGAATTGGACCACAGACATTTGAGTACATTACTCCCAACTTCTCTGATGTCTTTTGAGGCAAATATTTCTCAAAACTCCCCCTAGTTTGTTTAAACTGAATGCACTTACATATTGTTTGATATGTTAACCATGGGTAAGCCATCCACCATATCTTTTTTGCTTAGTTGACATAGATCCCTAAAATTCAGATGTCCAAATCTTAGATGCCACAATCATTCTACCTTGTTTTTTGATACAGGAAAACATTGGTGTTTGACTATACTCATCACCACCCAAAATGTCCTATTTTGAGACAAATGAGCTTGGAGAATGAGTCTCTTGTTCTTATCATTGAGACAATTGTTCTCCATTTTCATCACAAACCCTTTTTGAAGCAGTTGGCCTAGACTAAGCTGGTTGTTCTTCAGGCCTGACATATGCATAACTTCTTCAATGACCACTTCTTTGTCATCACCATCCCTTAAGAGCACCCTTCCAGACCCTTCTGCTATTAGGCTTCTGTCATCAACAAATTTTATCCTTCCTTGAATAACTTCTTGCATTTTCACAAACCACTCCTTCCTCTCAACCATGTGTTGGCCATTAACATCACTGCCTAAAAATTTGACATTTCATCTTGGGCCAAATGAGCCCTCTTCGTCGGTGTGTTCTTGGCTCCATCTCCCTTCCAACATTCTTTGGCAAAGTGGCCAAATTTTTGGCAGTTGTAGCACCTTACTTTCTTCTTGTCAAACTTCCATTCTTTCTTCCCATCAGAATTGGTGAAAGACTTTTGATTCTTACGCTTGACTAAATCAATAGAATCTTCATCTTATTGTTCATGTGATTCTTTGTGTTTCGTACTACCTTTGCTACCTTTCTTGAACCCCTTCTTGCTTTTGTATTGAGACTGAGCTTGGAATGTTTGTTCTTGGCATTGCTTCCGTTTATTGATGTGATACTCGTGTGCAATGCTGCAATTTTTATATTTCCATGGCCTTTAGATCCCATGTTTCCTTAATAGCTACAACTACATGATCAAATGTGGGTGGCAAAGTCCTCAAAATTTTATCTACAACATACTGGCCTGAAATGACATTCTTGTATGCCCGCATTGCATTTATATGCTCCTGAACTTTGTCAAAATAATTTGTCATTGTTTCATTGTCATCTATCGTCAAGAACTCAAATTGCCTCCTAAGGGTTTGTAACCTCACTTTCTTATTTTTATCACCATCCTCGTAAGTCTTCATCAAAATCTCCCAGACTTCCTTAACATTGGTTGTTTTGGAGATTTTGTTGAAAATCTTTGAGCTCACACATTGATAGATGAGAAACCTTGTCTTGCTATATAATTTATGGTGCAATTTGTAACTTCTTTTCTCTTCATCATTAGCCTTCAAATTCAACTCTCTCAACCTTTCCATATTAATTTTTTCAATATTTTGAAAGCCAAATATGATTTGCATCTTGATACGTCAGTCATCAAATATCTTGCCATCAAAAAATAGAAGTGGCTCTTATATCATTTCTCCAAACCCTGTCATTCCTTTTCTTGATCAAGTCTTGAAGCTTCTTGGACTTCCTTGTTTCACCCGAAACGATTGCGCTCCCAAATAACACTTCTTTTCTGAATTCACACTTTTCAAGAACATGATATCCATTCACAGTCTCTACATAGATCTTGTTAAATTCTTAATACCATATAGGATAATAAAAAAAAAAAGTAAAGAAAAAAAAACCAGAAGGCAAAGAATACACTCAATGTTCAAATGTAACTCTATGTTATATTTCAAACTATTATACAAACACTTTATTTATAGGAATGAAAGAAGAAAATAGTTTTCAGTTTTTGGTTTAAAACAAAATTTACACTAACAAAATCCAAAATATAATTTACATAATTCTGAATTAATTATGTATATTTTTATTATGAATTATATAATTTAAAATATAATATTATATTACAGATTATATAATTTAGAACATAATTTTTATTATGTATTTTATTTCAAAATTTATTATGAGGTTATACAATTCAAATATAATTTTGTATTATGAATTATATAATTTAATATAATTTATATTTTAGATTATTTTTTAAATTTGCGTTATGAATTTTATAGTTTAAATTATATTATGAGTTATACAATCCAAAACATTTACATATTATAACATTTTAAAAGAATATGGAGCTAGAAGAAAACGTAGGAGTACAAGAAAAAACTTCTAAAATAATGAACTTATAAAAATCAAAGACTTTTTTTCTTCCTGCACTTTTTTCCGTATTCCCCAATTAAAATAGATATTTTACCTTGCATAACATGATACCTGTTTTGAAGACTTTTTAGAACAAACATTCTAGAAAAGAAAAATTGGAATAGAATTTCTTAATAAGATTTCTAGAATGGAATTTCCGAAATTCATGAAATACATTTTGAAACAAACTTTCTTGAACACAATGTTTAGAATAAGTTTTTCAGTATGTATATAATCCCTAACAAGCCTTTTAGAATGAACTTTTTAGAATACATAAAATATGTTTTGAAAAGTAATTCTTTTCAACAATGCGTTCGGTCTCTTTTCTTCTTCCTTTACAGCTTCTCGCTCTCTTCTTCTTCCGTAATGATAGCACTGAAAGACAGCGACAACAACTATCATAGTAAAACAGGTATTTTAGGTTTTCTTTGTTAGAGTGGTTCCATTCAATAATAATTGGGGTGCAGGAAACAAAAGAAAGAAACCAAGGAGAGGGTTTGATAGATCATTTTAATTTGGTTTAAACCCTTTAGTTGTTCCTATTTACGTGGATGTTTTCCATTTTGATCACATTCTTATTAGAATCCCCAATTGAGTCCTTATAAGTCGTAATTTGAATTAATTGAGCCCTTGTTGTTAAATTGAGTTAACGAGATTAAGTTTTTGCACAGGTGAAAGGATGACTTGTTAATTTCTTTAAACGTGGCAGATTTAGAGTTGAAATGTGGCATGGATTAGGCCTTTATGAGTGGAATTATGTAAAATGTAATATTATAAAATTAGGGAATTCTAAAATGGGATTTAGGGTTCAATCAAATTGAATTTGGGATCCTCAAGGAGCTCTCAGAATTCATCCTTAAACGCCTCGACAATAAAAGTCCCGTCGTCAAACAAGGTACGCATGCAGCTTTTAATTAATCATTGTTATTACTATTCCCTGGAATATGAATATTAAATATATTGAAATTAGATTTCGATCATTGTGTTGGTTTGCATTTGACAGGCTTTGAGATTGATCAAGTATGCGGTTGGAAAGTGTGGTGTAGAGTTTAGAAAGGAAATGCAGAGACATTCAGTGGTAATTCGGCAGTTGTTACAATACAAGGGTCAATTGGATCCTCTAAAAGGGGATGCACTCAATAAGGCTGTTAGAGACACTGCTCAAGAGACTATCTTTGCTATTTTTTCTGCAGATGATAACATCAGCAAGCCACCGTCTTCGGCTTCTGCGTCCGCTGATCTTAATAGACGGATCGAAGGGTTCGGGAACACCAACTATCT
The DNA here is from genome assembly GCF_016808095.1 of Vigna angularis. Classification (NCBI taxonomy): domain Eukaryota; kingdom Viridiplantae; phylum Streptophyta; class Magnoliopsida; order Fabales; family Fabaceae; genus Vigna; species Vigna angularis. The sequence continues at coordinate 12,020,042 of NC_068980.1, forward strand.
AGCTCCTTCTCAGGATAAGAAATCATTTCTCAATGAGGTTGTAGATATTGTAAGTGCAACCATTAAGCAAGGACTCAGTGCCTTCACACAGGGCCATTCTTCGCTTCCCAAATAGAATCCCAAATTCAATTTGATTGAACCCTAAATCCCATTTCAAAATTCCCTAATTTTATATTATTACTTTTACATAATTCCACGCATAAAGGCCTAATTCATGCCACGTTTCAACTCTAGACATGCCACGTTTAAATAAATTAATACGTTATCCTCCCACCTGTGCAAAAACTTAACCCCGTTAACTAAATTTAACGGCAGGGGCTCAATCGATTCAAATTACCACTTATAAGGACTTAATTGGAGATTCTAATAAAAAGGAGATCAAAATGGAAAAATCTCACATAAATAAGAACAACTAAATGATTTAAACCTTTTAATTTCGGAAGGCGAATTTCGAAATAGTCTTACTTCCGGAATTATATACATAAATGCATCCATTCATTGCAATCCAACCATCACAAAATAATGATTAAAAAGTTAAAAACAAAATGAATGAACAAAAGAACAAAGCAAAAGAGAAATTTAAGATCCAAGAAAAGGTGGTCCCCAACAAATAAAAAACAAAAGAACAAATTGGATTTACTTTTTCTTAATAACGACTAAAAGCATAATTATTATATAACATGTTTATTTTCATTGAAACTTTTAATAAAAATAAATATGAATAACTCAGAAAAGATTTGGATAATAGGGGAAAATCAATATAAACGATAAACAAATATAAAAAGAGTGTAAAACTGACTGAAATTGATCTAATGATGAAAGTTGGAATAATTCTAGTGTAAACTGGCTCAATTATATTAATGTTGTTGAAATATAATACTACAAAACATTAATTCCTCTAAAATGAATAAAGGCAATAGTGTGAGCCATAGTGACAATGGTCATCTAGAAACTTTAAAGTGTATTTATATTATTAAATAAATTTTACCCCTGGTATTCAAGTAAAAAATAAATAATAACATTACCCGCGACTTAAAAATACTGTCTAATTACTATGTATTATTAATTTAACTCTTAATTAATAAAAAAATATTTTAAATATGATTTAAAAAATTGTCAACAAGCTTATGCATATCAATACAAAAACATATTTTATTAAAATTACGAAAATATATATAACCATGCAACATTGTAAAAATATAATTTTGCACTATTTGTAGATTATAGTTAAATTAAAAATTACTCCATTATCGTGTTACCCATTCTATTTCATTTGAGAAATGCAAACTATCCTTTACCTGGGCTTTTTCTCTTCGGCGCACCCCACAATTTTTAAGGCACCCATAAAATTTGAAAATAACTATTTAATCCTTTGCAAGAGTGACTCTTGGATCATCTATTTGAAAATATTTTAGAATCATGAGAATATAATTTCCATAACTAGATTTTAATAACAAATTTTCAAAGCAATATTTCTGGAATGGGATTTCTAGAACAGGATTTCTGAAATGCATAAATTGCATTTTGGAAAAGGTTTATCATATAATAAATACCTTTTGAAACAAATTTTTTAGAATGAACTTTTTGAACAAATTTTCCAGAACATATAAAATGCATTCTGGAAAGAACTTTTCGAAGCAAACTTTTTTCTCTTAAACCCATTCTATAGTATGGGGTGCGTTTAGTAATTATATGTTGCGGGAAGCAAAATACAAAAAACAATCCAAAATTGTTCATAAATTTGTGCTGGCCCAATTGATTCAAGGATTGGGAAGAACATAAATGCATGCATGCAGAAACATGCATTACAATCCAACCATCACAGAAGAATGATTAAAAAGTTAAAAACAAAATCAATGAACAAAAAAAAAAAAAACAAAATGAAAGAGAAATCTAAGATCTAAGACAAGGTGGGTCCCCAACAAATTAAGTGCATGATTTTCTCTGCTTTCTCCGTCTTCTTGTCATCAATATAGTTAGATTCTGTTGGAATATCACTCTTCCCTTTGTTCAAACCTTCCAACATTAACGTTGAAGCCTGTCGTTTAACTTGTTTCTCAGGCAATAACGTTCTCAATGCACTCTCTGATTTGCACATCCTCATGTTACCCTCTTTCTTACAACAAATATAAAATTCTAATGTCAAAATTGCTTCCTAAACTCTCTATCAAAGAAATTAACAACCTATCTTCATACAACGCAATGCAAGAATATAAGTTATATATATATATATATATATATATATATATATATATATATATATATATATATATATAACTCCTTTTTAAATAACTTTGGTCTCGAATTTAATTCGAAAAGTGAATCTTTATTGAAAAAAATCAGGGTTCAACTCTTAGATTTCTGACACTTGTGCCTTTGTAATCCAACTATTTTTGTTTTGTCCTTGTTTTTTGGGTGGGTAAAGGCTAATTCTTAACAAAATTTACTTCTATATATATATATATATATAAAATTTATTATCTATAATATAAATTTTATATATTGTTTTTTATTTTCTTTGTCAAGAAAGTATCATCATGTTAATGTGTGTTTTTATATTTAAAAAGGCAAAATAGAAATAACATAAAAGATATTGTAAATTAAATGCCATTTTAAAGAATCGTGGACTTTTGCTATAGGTCTTTTTTTCGAAACTCTCACTTTCTCTTTCAATTATAATCACTTGACTGTGTATAAGATATTATGTTGACTTCTTTCAGGATATATATGTTCATTGAGGTTAACCACCCTTGTTAATGACTGATAAAATAAAATAAGATAACTTTTTAAATATTATATAGGGTATAAAATGTGTGTTGCATCTTTATATAATTTTAAATAGAAATTTATTTTTTTTGTGTGGATGATAATATGTCCGGTTGTGTAAGGGAAACACGAATTCTAGAAAAGATGCATCAGGCTGTTGAAATTTTGGATAGAAACAAGCAAAAGTGGTTGTTGTTGAAGATATGGAACATGTTATCGCTATCCAATGACGTCGGTAAACAATATTAATTTTTTACTCATAGTTATAAATAATAAAAAATTCATGTACGATCAAAGAGAGATTTTAGTTTTAAGTTGATAAGGAATGATAGAAAATTTACATCAATTAAAAAGAAACTTCTAATTAAAATTTGATTGATGTTGCTATGAAGGAGAGTTATTAATTACCATGTGTAACTCATGATTTAGAATTTTTGAGAATTTTTTTAAATAAAAAATAATAATAAGATTAAGTGGTGGAGACTCATTTCACTCTTGTCATATTCAAGACTAACAAGAAAAAATAAAAATAGAATGTTAAGGTATTGATAAAGATGTTCCCAGATTCATATTAGAGTTTGGTCCATTCATGCTTCTAGAAAGCTTAAGAATTCAGTGGTTGAATACCAATTCATCATGAAAAAAAAAAATATGCCTCACTTTCTTTGTGATTTTCTCTACATATTATTTTGCGATTAATAGATTATATACAAAATAATTCAAGGGAAATTATTATTTGAGACAAGGATATGTATTTTGTACATGTAATATATTATGTGTCTCTACCAAATACAAAATAAATTACTTTAAAAAATACAGGAGAAAATACTGATATATATATATATATATATATATATCTGAATGACCAACCTGCATAATATAACATCCATATAATTTGTATACGACTAAGAAAGAAAAAAATATATCCTAGTATTCTATTATTCAATTATAAAATCTTCACTAGTAAAAGATATACTTTTTATAATAAATTTTTATACCTGTTAAAATTTATCAGGTATGAAAAGTGGCATAGTGACAGTTTTGTAACTACAAGAAACTTTTTTACATCGGTTATAATAAAAACAAGTATGGAAAGAGATGCGGTGACAATATCATAATAAAATATAAATAATTTTATACCAGTTGCAATCATAATAGGTATAAAAGAATTTTTTTTATACCTATTAACTCTAAAATAGGTATAAATTATTAATCTATGCCGGTTAAATATTATACCAGGTATGAATTTTTTTACATATTTCCCGCTGCCTTTTCTCTGCAATTTCTTTTTCTTTCTGGTTCTACGTTCCCTCCACCGGTCTCCTCCATTTTCCCTCCTTCGTTCTCCTCCTTTCTCCTTCATTCTTCCTCCTTCGTTCTTCTCCTTTCTCCTCCATTCTTCCTTATTCGTTCTCCTCCTTTCTCCTCATTCTTCCTCCTTCGTTCTCCTCCTTTCTTCTCCATTCTCCTTCATTACGGTTGCCATTGTTCTCGTTCGGTCGTCGAGGTGGTTGGGTGAAGCTCGACGTTTGAAGTTGTTCGGCATTTGAATTTGTTCAGCGTTTGAAGTTGTTCGGCGTTTGAATTTGTTCGGCGTTTGAAGTTGTTCGTCGTGGTTGAAGTTCTCGGCTATGGTGGGTGAAACCCTTGTCGTGGTGTGATGTCGTCTCGTGGTCTGCCGTGGGTGAGTACATTTTTATAAATTAGGGTTTATTCTCTGACCGATTAGCAGAAGCAGAGACTGTCGATGTATCTCATTTTCTTGATATGTTGAGGAGTGTTTCATCAGATGATAGTGAAAGATCTAATACGTCACACACTGATTGGAAAGTATGTTGTTGACTCTTTGTAGTTTCATTTGTTTTGTTGAAATTTTTCCTATTTATCCCATCTTCCATTCATTCAGATCCTGATTATTTTTTTTTGCATGTTTAATTGATGACTTTCTTTCACAAAAATCAGGAATTCACATTAGATGATTGGCCTAGTTGATTCTCTTTTTTGTCCAACAATATTTCATTGTATAATTAAAGATACTTGATTGTTCATTCAAGTTCTCGAGTGATAATATAACTTATTTCAATAGTTAAAACAAGATGGTGAAGAGTTTCGGGTTATGTATCGCGAAGGACCAGAAGGGACCCCTTTTCATACAATGGTTGTGGAAGGCTTTGTAGATGGACCTGTTGATGTTTGTAAGTCACACTATAGCAACCGTTTTAGTGACAAAAGCTATATTATTGATTTCGACATGCAAAATTTGATGTGTTACTTTCTTTGTTATAGGTTTATGTATCTCATGGGAGACATGCCTCTACAAAAAATGGTGAGAATTATATTTAGTACAATATGTGCCTTGAATTTTCTATACTAGTTTGAACACGAAACTCACCAATATCATCACATTTACGGTTGTTTAATTTCTGTATAAAGTTCAAAGTTATACCACTTGATAAAAACTACATTTTGGTGTGGTTTAGGATTCTGAGAAAGTTATAGTTGCAAGAAATGTATTTTGCATGCAGTTGGCTTCATACTTTTTTTATAAGGCTGTTCTGAATGTCGATGTATTCTTTGGGAGTGGATTTGAATTTGAGTAATATATCGTTAGAACAATGTATCTGGTAATTGTACTTGACACACTTTTCACAATTTCTATTTAGGTGGCCTTAGTCTACTGTTCCCACTTTCAAAATCTTATCAACTGAATGCTTGCAGAAGGCTGGGATTGGGGAGCAGTTATCACTCGTGAGGTTTGTCCTGCCATCATCAATTAAAAACAATAAAACTTCTAATTCCCCTTACCATGCCAAAAGTTTTTGTTTTTAAGTGCTGATTTTGCTTTGAATTTTGGAAGAAAGGATGAAGGTTTCATGGCCTCTGTCTACGAGGGAAGCTATAGTGCACTATTATCTGTTTGAGTACTTTCAAGATGACTTAATTGTTGTTCTTACAAACTCGGTAATCATCTGAATCCATGTTTGTTTTATCTTTTGGGGAAAGCTAATTTTACACTAGTTCAAAAATTGAAGAAATCTTTTCTTGATTTGCTTGTAGGTTTCTAAGTCGAAGAATGCCACGGAGACCCTTTATGGCTTCAACAATGAAGTAATTCCTGAAGAAAAAGATGTTGTGAGAATTGATTTGGTGGGAGGCTTTGTTTTGCAAAATGTGACATCAGAAAGCAGTTATTTTCGGTGAGTTTTAGGTGTATTAAAACATAAAACATAAAATTTAATTGAATGGAGTGACTAAATGAAATAGGAAAACAATCAGCAAACAGAGATCATAATGTCCCATATAAGTTTTGTTTGTTTAAAAAGAGTTGCAGACAAATGGTTGTAGAATATTATAATTAGAATATATGAACTATGAAGCCAGTTCTCCCGTTGATAATAGTGAAAGTATGCATGTTTTTTCTGTTCACTATTTGAAATACTATGTTTAAACAATAACCACTACTGAAGTATTTTTATATTTGTTTTACCAAACTATAATTAGAATCACGACCTTCAGTATGAAGGTATTGCAGTTCTGTTAATTGTGTCAATACTAATGACGTTCTGTAGTCCTCTGAAGCTAACTAAAGTCACTGCTTTTTTAATATATTATAGGGTTTGCTGATTTTTTAGATTAATATTAGAAAGTATTAGTTACCTTACCTGACAATTCTGTATTGATGGCTTTTGGTTTTGTTCTTCTGTCAATCAAATTGATTTTTCTTTGATATTTATTGTGTTCACTTTTTTATACAGTCTTGGCATTGCTTATGTTTTTGTGAATGATTATGTGACTTTTTTGGTTGTTCTGTCTAAAGTTATCTTACCGGCTTCCATTGATTATTAAGTTTCCAATATTCTATTATAATTTACCAGTACATTTATCACTAGCTTCTAAAAGAAATATGAAAGTAAGCTCTGGCTTCATGGATGAATTGTATTGAGTGACATTTTCTCATGTGATTACAAATGAAAAAGGTACCACAAAGAAAATGGATCTGATTCAAAACTTCAAATTTTGTAAAGCTCTTTATCCTTGAATAAACTTGAGGAATATGTAGAACTTATATATTTATAATCCATGCTATGAATCATAAATAATTGAAAACAAATATATTTTAGTATAGATTTTTTTTTACATTTTGTATATGCAGTGAGCTGGATTTCTTTTAACATTTTGTAAATGATTAGATGTATTCAATTTTACATTTTGAGTTTAGGAACCATTTTAAGTGTAACTATGTTAGGAAACATATTTAGGAACTTTGTTAGGTAAAAATATTACATTGAGGAACTATTTTGATGTATATTCATAATAGAAACAATATTGATTATTCTAGGAATAAATTTTATGTAGGTCTGGATATCAATAGTAGCACATACGGATTAAATATTTAAAAAACAACATTTTTTATGCCGATTCAACACCAATAGGTATAAAAGTGAATGTGATTTTTTATACCTGTTCTCCGAATATAAGGTGTTAAAAAAGGCAAACTTTTATACTTGTTAATAGTAGACAGGTATGAAAAGGCGAAAACTTTCTATACCCCGTATTTATACCTGCTCGAAAACCGGTTTAAAAAGCCTTTTTTAACAGGTATGAAAAGCCTTTTTTGACATAGTTCTTCCTTCATTATGCTTTATTTTCCTCTATCCTCTTAGCCCATAGTTTTGTGGTTATATGATTTTAATATCCATCCATTAGCTTTCTCTCAAGGTGTGGTTCTCCTATTTTCATCCTTTTCCTCCATGATTAGAAATGTAACATAGGAGAAATATATTATTACAAGTTTCGACACTCTAACTCCTACAATATTTTTTTAGGAGAGATATGTTGTTTTTGAACCTTTATTATAAAATATTTATAGAATTATCATTGTTCTATCATATGAAGATCTTTGATAGTATTGTCTTATGAAATACTTTATGAGGATTATTGAAGTTATCTTTACTTTGAAGTTGAAAAGCAAATTATAATGTAATAAAGTTTTAAATATATGCTTCATATATTTCACAAGTTGTTTGGAAAAAAAATTGTAAAGTATGAAAGTATAAAACATATCACATGATATTTTTTCCCAACATAAATTTATTTTATATTTCACAACCTTTACAATTTCTCCTAAATCTACATATTCATTGAATTAAAATTTATATATTTTATTGGTAAATGTTAATAGTTAATATATTCAATTTTTTTTATGAAGAATTAAAATATTGTTTCCTTATACTTTTACTACTAAACCAAAATAAATTCACATCTTTCATTTTTTTTCAACTTTGAACACAATTGTAATGTGTTCTCTTAACTTGTGTTAATTTCCACTGAAATTTTCATACATAGTATTTCACCAAAGTTCTATATTGAGTGATGACAAAAAAGATGTAAGAAATTATTGTAAAATGAGAAATTGATGTGAATGTCTTCATTAAAACTTAATAGTTTCCTAAACATATTAAGTAGTTGTGTATATTGAAAGAACTTACACTTTTTTTTCTTGTTAAAATTGTATGTTGAGTAATAAAATATATTGTTGAGTGTGTGTAGATATTGAAGTGTTGAGTTATTTTAAATTTGATTATGTGTGTGTGCTTTTTTTTTTATGTGGATGTGCTCTATTAGAAGATTATTCTTTTATTGTTTGAGACTCAATAGTGACATTAAAGCTAATGTTCAAATCAATGGAGTAAGAAGAACAATTTTACATGCAGAACATAGTCAACATTGTTTGTTGCACCTTTAAAGAGAGAGTAGTAAGAGCATACATAACTTTTGTTGGCTTAACTATCCAATTTTTGTAAGCCACTAGTTTCACTAATATAGAGAGACTATAATAAGACCATACACTACTTTTGTTGGCTTAACTATCCAAGTTTTGTAAACCAACCACTACTTGATGGGTGTGGTGATCAAGCAAGGAATGAAAAAGTACGGTGACCGATAAATAACAAATTTCAACCAAGAGATATAAGTACTATTTAATGCCATGATTGTGGAGAGATATGACATTCATGTGCTAAATGTCCAATATTCAATGAGGATTTGCAATGGACGAAGGAAAATGAGATTTTAAAATGCTCCTATTGAAGATGTAATCAATCATGGAAATGATTTTTTAATGTAAGACTTTTGATGAAAGAAAAATATGTTATTATTAGTGTGTATTCATCTTAATAATATGATCAAGGAAAAAACTTAAAAAATTACTATAAAATCAAGAAATTGATTGAAGTGTTTTGTCCCTAATTCAATAGTTTATTAGGTGTATTAGAAATCGGATATATATATATATATATATATATATATATATATATAAAATAATAATATATATATATTTATTGGAAGAGTTTGTAATTTTCTCTTTATAAAAATTAAATGTTAAATAATAATATTTTGTTTATATATACATAAAATTTAAATATGTTTTTAATTTCTAAATTTTAATTCAAAATTAAAATTTATTCATATTTAAAACTTTGATACATTCTGATTTCAAAACTTTAAAAGTGAATAAATATAGTCCTTTTAATCCAATTACATTATTTTTTTAATGTGTTAAATATGTTTTTTAACTGATATCAAAGTGAGAGCATGTCAAATGGTGTAAATAACTTAATTGTTAACATAAAACACGTTTGACACATAAAAAATAATGTAACTGGATTAAATAGACTACATTCATTTATTTCTAAAGTTGAGATCCAAAATATATCAAAGTTTTAAATAAAAAATTTCAATTTTACATTAAAATTCAAAAACTAAAAACATATGTGATTTTTAATGTATGAAATCATATTAAACTTAATTATGCATTTTAGAAATCCAACCCATACCACATTAATTTATATTATTTATGGTTAATTGTTCATTTCCTATTCTTATCCCAACCTTATTTAATTTGTCTTAAGCTATCTTTTCCATCAACTCTAAAAAGTAATTTCTTAAATATTTCACATAATTCAATAATTGATATCGGTTTACCTTAGTGTAATTTACGAAGCCATTTTGATTGGAAATAAGTTTATTCAAACTTAAAATTCAATATTCTAAATTACGCTTGAAGATAATAATAAAATTTAATTAAACTCTAAACATATTTAAACCTAGATTACTAAAAAACTTTATTGAAATAGCCTAATTTTTTATATTAAATTATTTTTCTTTTAATTCTCTTGAAGTGACTTGCTGGAACATTTGCTAGCAAATTAGCTTATTGAAATGTATTATACATCATGAAAGTTCCTTTTAATAATATTTTATTTTATCTTCACTTCACCGTCTTTGAAAAGTTTGTTAGGATACCGATTATTGGTAGTTAACTTCCTATCAATTTTATATAACGGGAAAGTAAATGAAGTACTTAATAGTAACAGTTCACAAATAAAATAACTAAATTTCACAAAAAAAAAAAAACATATTGATTATATATAGTAAAGAGATACGAAATTTAATTAAATTTGTACTACAAAAAAAAAAAAAATAGAAAGAATTTTTTTTAAATGATTGTTTTATTTATTTATATGAAGCATGGAAAAAATTCGTCAAACGAAGCCACCATCCAGAATAAATGCTTACCACCAGGGGAGAGAAACGGACTGAGGAAAGTGAAGTGGCACGAGTGATGTGTGAAAAAAATGAATAAATTTTTATGTTTTTTTAGAGAAATATTTTGAAAGAAAAAAAAATGTAGTATTATTTAGTCTTAGGTGTTTTAAATTATAATTCATATTTGATGGATATTTTTTAGTTGAATATTTGGTTTTGTTTTTGGGAGTCTTATTATGACATTGGACTAACTGAAAAGGAAAGGGGTTTGTAATTAATTAGTGGGTTGTTGGTTTGAAGGTTTGAGAGAAAAAAAGATGTAATGAAAAAGTGTAGTAAGAATGAGGCTTTAATGGAAAGAAAGGGTGAAAGATGAATGAATAAAATATCTTTGTTGAAGTATAGAAAGTAGTAGGAAAATAATAGGGGAAATGGTTGTTTGTGATAAAGCAAAGGAATGTCATAATAATTCCCATAATCAATTTTCCAACAAACAACAAACCCACACCAACAAACCTAGCCCACATTTGTTAATGCCCCTACATCAACCCACACCTAACTTAATCTCCTATCATTAATGCCTTCACCCTTCTATCCTAACCCATCCCTCTTTTCTTTTAATCATTTTACCCTTTTTAATATTCAAAATATCAATTTTTCACTATTATAACTATGCATTATGCTATTAATTAAAGTGTGTAATATTTCAAAAAGAAAAAACATCTTGGAAGGAATCTATTTAATGCTTAAAATCTATAGGGAGAGTAGTTTGTTGAGACATTGTTTGCAAGCATAATTATATCATAGTAGTAGTGTAAAATAACATTAAAAATTAAATAAATTGCTCTTAATTATGAAATATGTTTTTTTTGTTTAATAATAAGTGAGGAAGAGCGTGTGCATTAAATAAAACGCTACCTGAAGGACACGTTGCGAGTGCAGGAGCGTAGGCATAAAGTCGTCGACAGTGGAAAACAAACTCTCACACTCTTCCTTCTGCGTTTTCTTCTGCAACATTCCAATCCAATCCGTAACGACAAAACCGTGCGTTTCTCTGTTCAATCGCAATTCCTCGCCACTACCTCCGCCGCTCACCGGTCAGTTCCATGGCCATCTCCGCCCGCCAAAACCCGAGCTCCGACGCGCGGCTGTTCAAGCTCTGTCCCTTCTGGACTTCGCGGAACGGATTGTTGTCTTCCAACCATTCCGAAGCGAACGTTCAAAGGTCCTCCAAAACGGTGTCGTCCGTCGCCAGGTCGCTGCTTCCTCCGCGCCGGAGGCTCCGTCTCGATCCTTCCAGTTACCTCTACTTTCCATGTAAAGTCATTCCACTTCCGATTTTGGTTTCGGTTTCTTTGTTTATTTCTCAATTGGTTTACTGTTGTGCTGAAATTTCGTTTGTTTTGAAGATGAACCGGGGAAGCAGGTGAGGAGCGCGGTTCTGTTGAAAAACACGAGCAAGTCTCACGTTGCTTTCAAGGTGCGTACGTACGTGTGGTGTAGTTTGAATGTAAAATAAAATTGTTTTTCATTCATTGCATGCACACCGTTTGGTTGAAACGTGTTACTACATTTGACAGGCGTTTTTAACGCTTCCGTTTGTGATGTGTAATGGAAAAAAAAATGTATCTTCTCGTTGTCGTAATTGACTTTTGTGATGGATTTACTTTTGTTGGTTCAGTTTCAAACTACGGCGCCAAAAAGTTGTTACATGCGGCCTCCTGGTGGGATTCTTGCTCCCGGGGAAAGTTTGATTGCAACTGGTAATTTTTTAATGTGGAAATTGCTTTTCGATTCACGTTGTTAGTTATTTTTGGCCTTATGTTAATGTTTCTTTCCTAATTTGGTGCTCGCTCAGTGTTTAAGTTTGTGGAGCAACCTGAGAACAATGAGAAGTTGTCGGATCAGAAGCACAGGGTGAAGTTCAAAATCATGAGTCTCAAAGTGAAAGAAGGGGTGGACTACGTACCTGAGCTGGTATGTTTGGTACCTTCTGATGTTGTTGTATTGAATCTCCTATTGATGAGAGACCATAGGGGGGAGAGGAGAGAGTGTTGCTTCCTAATAAATTGTACTTTCTGATTATTCTGTTGGGTGAATTAGATGTGAAATTTACTTGGTAAGGAAAAAGTCTCCTTTAATTTTCTGACATATCTCAACAGCCTCTCCCTTCGGGTTGCCTCCTAACTTGTACTTTCTGATTATTCTGTTTGGTGAATTAGATGTGAAATTAACTACGTAAGGAAAACCTCTACTTTAATTGTCTGACATAGCTCACTACAGTGGGTTAACGTGTTTGCTAGAGACAACACGTTAACACGAATCCATTTATTGTTTTCAGTATCTGTCTGGAGGTGGAGTGTAGGTGCTGTGACCTTGCTAAGAAGGGAATTAAATTCACAGAGCAGAAAATTATTAACTAGGTTTATATTATTTACAGCATAAAAGAATTCAGGTAGATATACTTGCCCAAAACTCAAGCTATGTTCTCTCCTTAAAGCCATACGGGGAGAATGGATTGGTTGTTTGCGGTAATAATCGATACAGGACTTGAGTTACATGGTAATACCGGCATGCTTCTCAGAATTGGGCAAATTGAAAGCCACACAGGATGTTTGGGAAATTTGGAGAAGTCATAGTGCACAGGCATTTCAAGACTCCGGTTAATGGAATATCCTTTAAATAGTAGACAAAACATACGATCAAACGGAAGAGTTTAGATCAACAGATACGTGTAGATGTGTTTCATATTCTCAACTGCTTTGTCTTTGGAGTAAATCGGATGTTGTATTGGATGAATTGAACTATCATTACTTAGTTTATCATGAATGATCATATTAATTATCATTTTGGGGTGAAGGGAATCTAAAAGTGAAAAGTAGACTCACATAATAAGAGGAGGAGAAATGACGAGACTTCACATAAATTCCAGAGTCGAGTAAATATGCAGGCAAGAAAACCGAACTTGAACTTCTGAATAGGATTTTAATTTTAGAAAGTGGATCAAGTCTAATTAAACCTCATGAAACTAGCTTGGAAGGTGATGTTTGTAAATATCTTATATATTATTATTTGGTCATATTTCTAGTTATTATGAATCTTCAACATTTATCTCTTCATAGATATTTGTTTATAGGATAATTTCGTTGTAATATGAACTTATGTTTTATTGATTACAATCTGTTTCATTTATTCATGCTTTTGGCAAATGATTTCAAGGTTACTTGTTAATGATAAAATAAATAAATAACTTTGGCCTTTGGGCTTCTGTGACGCAGTTTGATGAACAAAAGGATCTAGTGGCAGTGGAACGAATATTGAGGGTTGTGTTTATAGATCCAGAACGGCAAACTCCGGTAAGTCTAACTTTTCTGCAAATTGTCCTAGCACAGGCATACTGGATTAATGTGCAAAAATAAGTCTGGCGATTTTAGGCTTTGGAAAAACTGAAAAGACAGTTGGCTGAAGCTGATGCTGCAGTTGAAGCTCGGAAGAAGCCTCCTGCGGAGGCAGGTCCTCGTGTTGTTGCTGAAGGGCTTGTGATTGATGAATGGGTAAGCAAAATGCTGAGAATGAATTATTCATTTAAGTTTTTTTTAATGTATTTTTTATTATTTACATCTTAAATTGCTTCCTAATGTTTATAGAAAGAGAGAAGGGAAAAGTATCTGGCCCGGCAACAAGTTCAAGCAGTAGATTCGGTGTAAACGCAATTTGTTCATCCAGCTAATTGTTTTCTTAAGGGAAACACGATCAAGATATCATTGGATGCGCTTCAAAAGAACTCTGTTGGGGGGAATTGTTTGGCATCCTATTGGTAGTTTGAGAACGCAATCTGGTGGAAAGATTCGTTGTATAACTGTCAAAATTCTTGTTCTTTGGAGGATCAGTCCGATTTGTACATAGTAGAGTTTGCTTGTTTGTATAATAAATGCAATTCCTCACTGCCATATGCTTGTGCAATAATCTTGAAAATAACACATCATTCATAATAAAAATCTTATTTTTTGTGCATCTGTCATGATTAAACAGAGATCATCGTCCAATAGTTTGGTGAAAATAGATCATCATTGAACGATACTATCCTTGGTCAAGGTTTACATCATATCTTTGTTCCACCATAGTTTAATTTTTCTAAACTCATGCTACGTATTGAGAGTATGTTAGCAACCTGCAATGGGTATGTGTTACAGAAAACAAAGACCCTGTAGTCCCTGCAACATGTAAAAATACTGAAGTCGATGGCATCTTTTGTGGGTTTGAAAATGCGTCTTTGGGAACTTTTATTAAGTTGTGTTGTACCATGTGGAACAAACTATATGCTATATTTCAGACACAATTAATTTCAATCTTTTTTACAAATGATATCCTAAAATAGAACACATGATGTACATAATATATAAGCCTAACAATGGAACCGGAACAAGATAGTAAGCAGAAAATTACATAAATAATTATTACAGAGTGTCATATATCATCTGGCAGTAGAAAACTCTGTGAACCAAAAATTTGGTGTGATTTGGTTTGAACAAAGACTGCCAGGCCACACCTGGTGCTGTTGAATGTATTCCACAAGGAAAAACAAACCATTCCTGATACTTTCTTCCTAGCAGGGTGGTCTGCCACAGTGCAGAGCTTTTCAAGTTTTCTAACAACATAGTCATTAGACAGAACACGCCCTTTGTTTTCCCCTCTAGGACAGTCCGTAACCAAACCACTTTCGTATAATGCTACCATGACATCTGCTCCATGATTGTCCACATTCGTCATCAATGCTCCATTTAGGCTGACTTCCAGAAAAGATGATGTAGGCCTACTGAAAGTTGCCTGCTAGCAAACAATGTTTCATTCAAAAACACAGTAAAAAAAAGTAACTTTTTTCACATTGGAAACATTGTAAATTGTTGCATTGGTCATTCCCTTGGAAGTTGGAACTTATTTAATTACCTCGTCAGCAAGTGATTTCATGTGAGAAAAAGTTAAATTTTCTTTAATAGAACTTGAAGAAAATCTTTCAAACTAATCAGTAACGTGGCTGGTTTCAAAAAAATGGATGACTTTGATTCAACTTGTTTTTGATGATGAAAAGAACAGAACAACTTCCTAAACCGATGAAACCTCTTTTTGGCATTTATTTATTAGGTGGGGCAGGGGTCTCCCACTTGTTGTGTGATTGAAAATCCTGCATGTCAACATCTGTTTTGAATTTACCACTACTTTCTTTCAGGTTTACCTTATGCCAAAGTCGTATACATGATGTAATCAATCTTTTGGCACCTAAATTCACGAGCTTAGCCAAAACAACGTCAATAAACAAGAAAAGCAGATAAAAAGCCGAAAGGAAAACGCCGCAAAAGTAGCTAGTAAAGGATTTCTCAATTATGTTCTTCCTTTTCTTTTCCCCTATTTTTCTTTAAACTTTGAGTCGCATTTTCTTCCCAAAAATTCACTACTCACACCCATAACATATTATGTCTTTCGTTTTATATTTGGTTGGTCACATTCTCCAGCTTAAATAAATTATACCAATAAATTCTATAGCACACTTTTTTATTAATTAAGTTTTATTACAAAGTATAATATTAAGTAGGCAATCATTAAATAAAAAAATCCCATTAAAATTTGTAATTTTAATAAATTTTAATCAATGACACAGAATATTTTAAAAAATATACTAAAGTATGTCAATGATATTTCAATCTATTGAAAAGAATGAGCTGGAAAGAGAGTCACTTTGCAAACATTATATCATATCCTTTTTTATAAGTAAAAGATGATAATTCAGAAGGGTTCCAACAATACTTTCCAAAACAGGCTTTCTGGTAGAATAGTAGTATGCTTTCTTCTTTGACAAAGCAATCATCCAAACAAATAGTAGATAATGGACTAAAGCATTCACAACCTAGTAAAGCAAATTGTCCTCCCACATCCTAAAACTATTATCATTATCATTATCATTATCATTATTATTATTATTATTATTATTATTATTATTATTATTATTATTATCATTATTATTATTATTATTATTATTATTATTATTATTATTATTATTATTATTATTATTATTATTATTATTATTATTATTATTATTATTATTATTACTGCTGTTGTGTTAAAAAGGGTATTTTTGAATTAGACTCTAGAATTAATCAAACTCAAAGATAACTGATTTTGGAAGACTTAACACTAAAAATTTTATTGGAATTTTATAATGAATTCTTTTGGGTAAGATTGCAATAATGTTTTAAGTGGGTTTAAGCTTATTTTTATTTAAATGATAAGGCAAATTTATATTTAGAAGTGTGCTTCCAAAATATTGGTGAGCATTACAACCATATGAAAACTAGTTCCTTATCCACATAAATTTTTTCAATGTTTATAAATTTCACTATGATTTATTTTTTTCTTCTTGAAATTAGCTAATATACTCAATTACTGACCCAAAACTAGTTGCTTAGTTGTTTTCAAAGCTTTATCCAAGGAAAAAAAGCAGCGGCAAAATCTGTAAAGTCAACTTCTAAGTTAATTTTTGAGAGGTAATATTTCGAATTTGGATTCTATGCAGAATTATTTTTGGTATTGTTTATGTTGAACCATTGATAGATATTGATTTTAATGTTTTAAAATATATTAAAAACTTTTTAAATATACCAACATCAATGTAGTTTGAAAGCTTAATAAAAAGATACTACAAAAAAGCAGAGAATCTGTACTCTAATACAGTGTCATGAAATGGTAAAATTAGAAATTTTTGTATTTTATATGTAAAATTAGAATCTGTATTCATTTAATTCTCTGTTTTTATTTTTGGTTTTGGTAGAAATGTTTAGCCGAACATAAATTTTATGAAATTGTAATTGAAAATTCGCGATGTTTGTAAATTATAAGTTGAAGGAAAAATAAATAAAAAATGGAAAAGCATAAAAGCAAGGGATGGAGATGGTAAATAACCTGGAAGGTGGGAGCAGAGAACCTAGGCGCAGAAGTGATGGCAGAGACGAGGGCGATATCGTCATTTCCAGAGAGTTGGGCCTGACCCTGGACCACAATCTGTGGGGTGTACAACGTGTCAAGCCCAAGGGCCTCAACATAGGCCTTCTGCCTAACGGTCCATTGGCTCGAGCCGAAGGGGTCCTTCCAGCCCACGTAGTCCCAGTAGTCCACGTGGAAGGCCAGCAGCACCACCGGCACTGGCAGCTGGAAGTCACCCCTCCCCAGCCGCGACAGCACCACGTCCGCCGCCGGGGACGTCGCGCATCCCTGCGACGTGAACATCTCCACCAGCACTGGTCCATCAACAGCCGTCAACGCCTCCTCCTCCTCCTCCGCTAAGCCACCGTCGACGTCACGGCATCCGGCTGCGTGCTTGTGGCGGAAGCAGGACCAGAGACGAGGCGCCATCGGTGTTGAGTGGTGGCGGTGGAGCGATGAATGATTAGAATGGGAATGAGAATTAGAATTGTGAGATAATTGAAAAAGAAAGAAAGAAAGAAAGAAAGAAAGAAAGAAATAATGAAGGACGGAGAAAGAAAGGTGGCGAAATGTTTGTTGGGACGACAGGGTGATTTTGTAAGACTTTATTTGTCATTCCATACGTTTAAAACAAATAAGACCTAATAAAAGTTTGTAAGTTAAAAATAATCAAATTAAACATTGAAGTTTTTGCATGTGAAATGAAAGTTACAAATAGAAACAGTTGTGTTAGGACAGCTAGCATCTCCAACACAGTGCATGTAACGAAAGCTTTGAAGCCATAAAACAAGGTACAAGTTTTTTGCATTTAACTCTCATATATCCTTACATTTGCATTTCAACGGAATCTAAGCATATCACACATTTTTTTATTAGTTTGATTGTTTTTTCTTTAGTTTAAAATGAAGCCAAATTGCAATATAAACACCCGTATACTTTTTTTTATTCCCATCTTGAATATAGAGTTGAGATAAACAAAATACCACTTCACTTAATCAAGTCTATAATATAGAGAAATACGTATTTGATGTGAAATACAGACTTAGTAACTTTGTAGGAATGTTTAGTGGATGTGTTTTACCATGAAAAACCTCATATTTTTAGTGCTTTTAGTATCTCTTGCAGTTATTTTTGTTGAGTTTTACTATTTTCTATGTCTTAATTTTTTTTAGAATTTATAAAAGACGTTTATTATTGTATTGTATGTGGTCGAGGACTTCTCGATCCTATCAACTACAATCTTTAACTGAGTTATCTAAAACAATGAGATAATATTGTTTACTGGATATATATAGTGTCAGATAATCTATAGTCCATATAACTGTCAGAATGACCATTAAATACTATATGAAGGATGACTCACCTAGCCAGATATCGAGGATTGTAATACTAAATGAGTTAGGTTCAATGATTATTAGCAGGTATCAAATACCGAATACCAGGTACTATGTTTCTCACACCAAAGCATGCATATATTATTTAAGGTTTAATCATTCACTAAGTCCCTATTTTCGCATGGAATCTCAATTTCGCCCCTTTCTTTCTGAAAATATCAATTGGGTCCCAATTTTATGAAAATTGCAACAAATGGATCCTTTCCGTTAAATAGTGTCAAACGGCGTTACGGTGTGTTTGACGTGGCACGCTGTTGTGGACGTGTTATCTGACGTGGTTGATTCAAGCAGGAGCAGTGGGGCACGTGGAAATTGAATATTTTATAAGTAAGAAGAAAAGAATTTTTCTTCTCCTCTTTCGCCATGGTTCGAGCTCGTAAAGCAGGGAAGCTTCATTCCCTTTTCTCTTTGTCTCACGCTGAACCAAGAACTCAAGCAATGGGAGTTGCGGCGTGCACGGGAAAGTTCTTTCCCTTACTCTTATGGGTTCAAGGCTCGAATCAAAATAGGGAACTTCCCTCTCTTCTTCTCTGATTCCAGCGATTTCTCTTTGGGAGTGGAGATCATGTTTGGTGGCTCAGGCGCGGTGTTTCCGCGACGTGTGGGTTCGCTCTCTGGCGTCTCTGTGGCGGCGAAGGTCTCTGCTTGTTGGCATTCTCGTGGTGGAGCATGGCGTTCACGTTAGGGTTTCGATTCGGGGATTTTGAGGTTTCTAATTTTGTGATTTTGGGTTGAGTCACGAGGAAGGAGACTACCGCGTTTTGGGGATTTCTGATCATGTTCAAGAATTTTCTTTTAGGTGTTTTGTTCTTGTTTTTCAATCTGCATTTTGAGAAGTTCCATTCTTGTTTCCCAGTTTACTTTTTGAGTGTCAAAATTCTGGTGTGGGAAATCTTGTGCTCTTGATCTAGTCGCGTTTCATTTTGAGATTCCATGTGCCCACTGCTCTTGCTTGAATCAACCACGTCAGATAACACGTCCACAACAGCGTGCCACGTCAAACACACCGTAACGCCGTTTGACACTATTTAACGGAAAGGATCCATTTATTGCAATTTTCATAAAATTGGGACCCAATTGATATTTTTAGAAAGAAAGGGACGAAATTGAGATTCCATGCGAAAATAAGGACTTAGTGAATGATTAAACCATTATTTAATAACAGAGCTGCTCACTAAGCCAGGATACCGCCTACCGGTACCTCATTATGTCTGCCAAAGACATTCTCGCATTGAATAACTTAGCCAAAAAAACAGGTGCACTTGCTCACAAGTAAGCTAGCTATTAGGCTAATGGGCCTATGACTCTGGCCCATTCAGATGGATCCCCATGGTCAACAAAGTATGCCTATAAATATTAATTTAATCATACTTTGACTTCACTTTTTGTATTAATCCAAATTTGACCAGAATCTCTTACTAAGTATTAACTTAAGCGTTGGAAAATCTTCTACAAGCACCCCACCATTCGGTAGAGGACAAATGAGGCTTGGAATACCGAATAATGAAGAGTTTGTTGAGTGAAAGGAGACTTTACTGGGTATATTCCATTCCACAAGAACAATTATTGTTATATATATATATATATATATATATATATGTATATGTATACATATATGTATGTATACATATATGTATGTATACATATATGTATGTATACATATATGTATACATACATATATATATATATATATATATATATATATATATATATATTTACATTATAATAAACTCAACTTTTTTTAACAATAAATGAATGAATAAAGAGATCATTTGAGTTCTTTAACTTTTTACAAACTTAAAAATATTTTGAATTACACATATCAAGCTCATTTAATTTAATACATAAAATAGAAAAAATATGTTAATTACACTACTCTTACTTACATTCCTTGTATTATATATAAAAAAATATGTTTGTAGTTGCACTTGCGTTCCTTTACCGTTGTGTATGTTTGAAGTTCATTTTTCTTGTTTTCCTGTTTTATTTATAGGTTTAATAGTCTATTTTATCTCCATTTTTGCTGAATAATGTCAATTTCGTCCCTTATTTTAAAAGTGTTTAAAATTGGTCATTACTTATTAAATTTTGCATCAACATCGTCCCTTCCATTAAATATGCATGAACGGCGTTAACTTTTTTTTCTTTTTCTTCTATTTTTTTCTGTGCAAAACAACCTTTTGTCAGTGTTCTCCAGTAAAAATAATTACTTTCTCAGTTTTGAATTTACTTTTCAAGGCAGCCTCTTTGTCTCTGTTTTACCAACAACCAACACACTTTGCAGCCTCATGGCTCTCCCTCCCTCTTCAGTTTCCACTACATTCTTCATCACCTCTTCCCTTCTAATCGTTCTCACGGATCCCTCGTTCTTCGTTTCCCCTTTCTTTACTGCGTTTAATTTAACCGTTTCTCCTTTCTTTACTGCGTTTAATTTAACGACTCACCCGCATAGACCAATTTTATTAATTGATCACTGTAGCAGAGGTTTCATCGCCTAGGGTTTTGTACACTGAGTTAATTTTTTTTCCCAATTATTTTTTCAATTATTATTCAATTTTTGGTAAACTAAATTTATTCATGGCGTCGAGTTTTGACCGGTGGGAAAAGGATCCTTTTTTTAACGCCGTCGAAGAAGTTCAAGAGTCCGCAAACATGATGGAATCTACTTATAGGATATGGTTACACGCAACAAAAGATGTGTCTAGCATGTGGAACTCTGATGAAGTGTGTAGAGATCTACATATTGCACTTGGCACTGCCAAATGGCAGTTAGAGGTATTTGAGCGGGCAGTGATGTCAAGTTATGGCAAAATTTCATTGATGAAGCGAGAAGTAGGCACATTCGATAAGTGAATCGGTAAGCAAGGCATCTCTACCTTGGTTGTGTTTAGACGAAGGAGAACAGGATGAGCTTGCTTTGTTTCTTTCGGGAAAACCAGAAAGTAACAGCAGGGACATTGAAGATTCACCAATGACTAATTGTTCGAAGGATTTTCATGTTTCTATGGATGGGGTGAACCAAAGGGGGAGATATCACGTGGGCATCGCAGGGAGATATCATGTTTCATATTTATTTTCATGTTTCATTTTGGAAAGTTTCAGTTCATGATCAAGTGGTTCTTCTGGTCTAATGCATAATAAGGCTCCCAGTTTATCAGGATTTCTTAGTTCAATGGAATCGGTCTCTAAGTTGAAGTGGTCTTTCCTGAATCATCATTACCATTTACGCACCTGGAGAAAAGAAGAACAAATAAAAAAAAAAACCAACTCCAAACCAGATGAAAGAAAAGAAATGAAAAAGGGTGAGGCATGAGGGGGCGTTTAGTGAGAGAGAAGAGTGAGGAAGAGAGAGGCATTAGAGCTTATAATTCAGTAGCATCTAATTCTCTGTAATATTTTTCCAAATTACTTTTCTTTTTCTGGTGTTTATGCTGTTTTTTATTCTTCCATTTCTTGTTTCTTTAACAGTATACTTTCAAAACCAGTTTAGGGGTGACTTTTAGCACAACTCAATTCTAGTTTTAAAATTGAATTTATAATATTTTTAAATGAATAAAATATATTCTGCAACAAAATATATTTATGTTTGAAAATTATATTTTTAGCATGAGGAGTTGTCGTTCAGAGCTTTTTTAAATTTCTACAACATTCAATATTTTATTATTATATATTAACTACCGTTATCACGTGAATGTATTTATAAAAGTTCTGGTAAAATAATATTTTACTTTAAATATTAATGACTTAAATTTAGTAAATAATTACAATTGTTAAAGACGGGACAATGTCATTATTATGTCCTTTCCACGAAAACATAGACTGACAAAAGAAGAAAAAGGTCTGCTGCGTTGCAGAGATACAGAGGAGAGAGAAAAAAGGTTAACGCCGTTTATACGTATTTAACGGAAGGGACGGCGTTGACGCAAAATTTAATAAGGAAGGACCAATTTCAAGCACTTTTAAAACGAGGGATGGAATTAACATTATTTAGCAAAACTAGGGACAAAATAGGCTATTAAACCTTGTTTATACTATGTTCTTGCATATTAGTTATTAACAAAAGTCTTTTAAAATATCACACTAGTGTTTCTTTTCTCGACTATTACTACACCATGTTTCCCTTGTGTTTCTCTCCAGACTCTACATACTATTTGCATTTTTTTTACATATATCAGTAGTGCAACAGAGGACTTTGACACTAATTTATTTGTTATTATACTCATATACTACAACTAAAACATATCCAAGAAAATTAAAAAATGAGAGTTTAAGCTTTGGTTCGTAACCGAAACCTATACTTCAACAATAGTCTTCGATTAGTAAGACGACCGAAACATAAATCGGTTAAAAATAAAAAAAATAAAAGCAATAGGTTTCAGTAACGCCACCGAGAATGAGATTGAGAACGAGAGAGACTAAAACCAACTACTTAAATGGAAACCAACAACTAAGACAACAACAATGTTGTGGTGACTCAAATGCAACAAACCAAGACCAATACAAACTTTCAATGTTGCGACGTCCCAACGCGGAAAAATGACAATGGCCACAAAAATACAACCGAGAACGAGAAAGACTAAGACCAACTGTTCAAACACAACCCAATAACTAAGACAACAACAATGTTGTGGTGTCCCAAATGCAACAAACTAAGACCAAACGAACCTACAATGTTGCGACTCCCCAACGCGAAAAAATGACAATGACCACAAAAATGACAATGGCAAAAGACGTTGACACCAAATTATTTGTCATTAAACTTTAGTTCTACAATCGAAACATATCAAGGCGAAGTAAAAATGAAAATTTAAGCTTTGGATCATAACCGAAACCTATACTTCAACAATAGTCTTTGGTTTGTAAGACAACTAAAACATAAAACGATTAAAAATAAAAGGATTAGGTTTCTGTAATGCAATCAAGAACAAGAATGAGAGAGATTAAGAACAACTGCTTAAAAGCAAACCAACAACTAAGACAACAATAATGCTGTGGTGTCTCAAATGCAACAAACCAATACCAACACAAACCTGAAATGTTGCGACGCCCCAATGTGAAAAAATGGCAATGACCACCATGATGAAGCGACAACATCAAAATGAGAATAAAAACAACGCTTTGGGAAGGAAGATAAAAACAAGAACAAAAGGAAGAAATGGACAAGAAATGAGAAGGAAGGTAAATAATAATGAAGACAAAAGCATTCCTCAATAAATATTATAATGGAAGAAAAAGCAAAATTACAGTAATAGAGAAGAAGAATGAAGCGACCCTATGAAACAAGACCTTTTACGAGTTGGAAACAAAGCACTCAAGGAAAATTTTATTTTTCATAAAAACCTCTATGATAACCTATTATCACTAATGATAATTGAGTATCCAATTAAAAATAATTTTTTGAGAAGTATCTTTGTGATAATCGATTACCACCTTCTGTTAATCGATTATCATAGTGAGAAAATATTTTTTTAAATAGTTTTTGGAATGATTGATTACTACTTATGATAATCAATTACCAGTAGTAGTTGCGAATAGACTCTTCAATTTTGACCCAATTGTGAAAATAAGACTTTATATATATCTTAACTAAACCTAATTTCAAATGAACTTTTTCACTCAGAGATTTAGAGTTGTGACTGCTAGAGAAACTCTTTTTATTTGTGAAAAGGGGCTTGAAAAACTTAGTGTGGGTAGAGCAAGAACTTTCACTATAAGTGCATCTTAAGTGATTGAGTGCTACTGTTGTTGCAAGGAAAGTGGTTCATCCTGTATGTGTCAAAGGAAGTGTTGTTCATCCTTTGTGGCAAAGAATGTCTTATTCATCTCTTGTGTAACTTTCTCTTTTCCTACACTCTTTATCTTTATTATTTTTACTTATAAAGAATCAATTTTTATTTATTATAAAATGATTTTATAAAAAAGAAAATTTTTAAAAGACACTGTTTTTACTAAGCAAACTAATTCACCCCCTCTTGGTTTTTGTCCGCAAGTGAACATTTCAAAAACACGATGACATTTTTAAAATTATTGGCACAATTATAGGCTTCAGTTCTAAAATAAACGAAGTCTATACTTATAAGGTAAAGGTATAAGCTTCAGTTATCTTAGAACCAAAGTTTAAAGCCTATACTTAAAAAATGTCACAATGTTTTGAAAGAATTTTTTTTTCTTGAAACTTAAGCATATTAGGCAAAGCTAAATATTTTATTTGAACTAATGTCTTAGTAACTAACAAAATTCTTTCTAAAATATCACCCTAATATTTCTTTTCTCGGTTGTTCCTACAACATGTTTCCGTTGCGTTTCTCTCCACACTGTATGTATTATTTGCATTTATTGTTACCTCTTTTGAATTTATGGGCAGAAAAACACATTCAGAATTTCACCGCCTATTCTCCATGCGTTCTCTCTTAACAATCTACTTCACATAAAAATTCAAGTTTCATGTTTAGTAAAAAGGAATTTCAGTATCTTATCCTTCCCTTTTGGATCCTTCCATACCATTAACATATGAATTTTATGTACTAGATTGGACTTATGCATAATTTTGAATATGAAAGTTTTTAATTTTGTAATTTTGTATGTTATGCATGTCCAAGCATTTACTTTGGTTAAATAGAAAATCTCATTTGTATTTACATTGTCTAACCTAAAAATGATGTTTTTACGCTCCCATATTTTCCAAACCATGCCTACCTAAACACATCTCCAAATCATGTTTTCTCTGTTTTTTTGTTGTAATCCAAACTGATGAGAAATATTGTATAGGTAGGTAGTCTTTATTGTTATAATTACAACTAACTTAATACATATATCACACAATTTCCTTATCACTCTACACTCGAAGAATATATTACATTATCTTGTGACTCATTCAACTCATAAAACAAAGTAATGCGAAATGATTACGGAGAAAAAGGACGAAAATCCTTACCCTAAGTAAAAATTGTGTGTAGCGGAAACGATTCTTAATCATGGTGAAACAATATATTACATTTTTCTGAATCTGTATGTAATATTCGTATGTAATACTCACATTACATATAGATTATTAGTAGATAAAAATTCGTGTGTAAAATTTGTGTATAATTCATTTTCCTAAATCCGTATGTAATTCATTTTCCTGAATTTGTATGTAATATCCGTATGTAATACTCACATTACATATAGATTAAAATTCGTATGTAAATATGAGTAAATAATTTCAGTTTTTCTTGTAGTGATGACTTATTGTTTCTTCACTACATAATACATATTATACTTCCTATATTTATCGTTTTATGATACAAATTATCCTTTATGCATCATTGTTTCAAGCAAAGGGTTATGTTGATGGAAGTACATTTAGTTTCCATAGCATGTCACATGTCTTAGCTTCTTTCCCTAAGGTCCTTATACTCAAGCTTTATAGTTATACATGGATGATTCATCTTTCCTCCACAACCATTTGTCTTTTCTATGCTTATATACTGCACTATTGGCAAGTTATTGTTTAGATACAAATATTTGACTTCTCTTTCATTTAAGTCAATCTCTTTTCCATGTCAATTTCTACTTTCACATATTGTCATTCCAAGTACTTATGTGAGTGAGTGTGTTTTTATTTAATGAGTTTTTATAAAGTCTATAATATTTGTCAATGAGAATTGGGCCATCTGACTACTTTACATTATATTATAGGAATATAAAATTGCAATTGTTTAGTATGATGAATGTTAGAATGGTTGTTTCCAAATTTAATATTTTTGAGAAATATGATAAGATAAAATATTTTTCAGATTTATCCTCTGAAGAAATATGCAACTATCAATATTTTATAGAATTAGTGTTTCTTATAGAGATTATTATTGGATGGGTTTGTGCGGGTTTAGGCCACAAATTTTAGACCACATTAAATCATCGTTTTGCAAACAAAAATCTATATTCATCTAATTGCATTATTGTATTTATCAAGTATCAGATTTGAGATTTCAATATGAAAGGGATGGGTTTATGCAATTTTAGGCAAAATCTAATTCTAGTACAAATAAATTTTTAAACTTTTTTAAATTTACCTTTTTATTATAGTTTTTAAAACAATTTAAGAGAAAATATTTTAAGTCAATTAAAACGTTCTTTTAAGAAACACAACAAAAATTTCAGGAAAATGAAAATTGAAAAGAAAATGTAAGTTGGATTGTAATAGATTTAAGATTTTGTATTTTAATGAAGGGTGTTACTTCATCCACCACCACCTACTGCTTCTGCACCTCCCCAATTCCTTTTTTGTCCTTAATTAATATATTAACGGATGTTTGCCCTTAATTAATATATTAATGGATTGAATATATATATATATTGAATTCTTAAACGAATGTCACAATCCATGCGCGAATATGGACATTCGTCTGATGAGTATTTTAGCCCAAAGAGGTTCTATTTTACTCCTGTAATTAGCATGGAGAAAGAAGTACCTTTTGGTCATACTTCCACACGAAAGAAATTGTTTTCTGGTTATCTTCACATTTCCACTCCATATAACATCCCTGCTAGTTGGCCACTGGAAGGGAATTTTATAATCCATAGGAGGACTAACCAAACACCTTTTTGCTTCTGTTAGTTCACAATGCCTATCAAACTCTTCTCCTTCTTTGAAACCTGCTACCAAGTTGGCTGGAACATTGTAACAAGACACAAAATTCTCTCTTTCCTTGCCACAAAGGTGAAATTCTCTTGGCTTTTCGCGAGAAAACAATGTTTAGTCTAATGCTTGAAAATAATATTGTCCACTGTGTTGAGAGAGTAATAACGCATCTAATAACTAATGTAATGATGAGGGCTTCTTTTGATGGGTTCTTGTTGGTTTTGTCTAGTACGAGCTTTCTCTCTTGAAGACCATGTTATAATTGATGAGGACTTTAAGTTTCTCAATGATTTATTATGGTTAAACAGATGTTGATATCCATGCTCGGATGTTGACATCCGTTTATGAATCATATCCATTTAAATATTACTGTTGAAGGGCAAAAAGAGAAACGGGAAGGTACAGGTAACATTATGTGGTGGTGGAGGGAGTAACACCCTTTATTAATGAACCACTGCAATTTTTATGGACCCATATCTCTATTCTGATAATCTATATATCTATTTTTCTGCACCTCCAGAACTTCTAACCGCACTCTCATAACTTTTAAACGACCACAAGGCGTTCTAGATTATCACTTTTGAAAATCTTTTACAGAGACTTTTTTTGTCAGAACAAATTTTTAGAATTAGTTTTCCAGAACATATGAAATGCAATCTAAAACTAGCTCTTTGAAACACAATAAAATTTTTGGAATAAGTTTCGAACCAAACTACCGTTTTACTTTCTTCCTTTTAAAAAGTGCAACGATAATGAAAGCCACGACCACAGTAACATGATTTCTAATGGGTTTGTCAAATTCAAGTCCAATTGCAGGTTTAAGCTAAACCTTAGTTCCAAGATGGGATCTTTCTTCCTACACTCCCCTTTTCTCTTTCATCCACCCCATAAAAGTAGTAGTCCTCAAATTATCTTTCATTAAAATTATAAAAAAAATCTCTACACACTTCCTATTTGTAATATTTTTTGGATTGGATTTTTGGGAAGCTATTTTCAAATTTGAAAAAAATTCTTTCGAAACACTCAATCTAAAATTGAGAGTTCTGAAAGGTATTTTTGAACTAGGAAATAGCTTTTGGAACATCTAATATGAAAAGTATCTAAATTTTTGAAACAGTTAGAAATACTTTCTAGATCACTCATTCAAAAAATTATTTTATATTTTAGAACATTCAATTTGAAATATAAATAATAATTTAAAATGAGTATTTCAGAATGTATTTCTAGTTTGAAAAATATCTTTTAGAATATTTATTCAGTTTTTTTTTATACTTCGGATTAGATGTTCTGAAATATATTTTCAAATTAAAAAATATTTTTAAATATACTTTTTTATACTTTTGAGAGTAAATATAACTTGGACTCTCCCCTTGGCTTGAGTCATATAGTTTGGAGGAACTTATCCCATTATTTAGTAATCATAACTTAGCTTATTTTTGTTTGTCCTTATGTTTTCCTAATCTTGTCTTGTTGTAGCTATCTTGGAATGGTTCAAATCAACCTCCCTTACACATAAAAATAGTTATTGTAATAAACATTGACGATTTTCAAAATTAAAATGTATCTAGCTCAGAAGTAAAAAAAAAATGTCTATAATCACTTTGAGTCTAGTTTTCAAAAAAACAAAAATAAAAATAATAACATTTGGAATTTTATGAAGAAAGTTATGAGCAAAATAGTCACTAAAGGTTAAAGTTTTCAGAATGTTGTCATCAACGTTTTCCAGGTTCTGTTTTGGTAATTTTGGTTACTATTTTGTTCCTTTTAAATTCTTCTAAATGTATTGGATAACATGTTTACATGTGCTTATCTTTTTTTTTATTCATATTTTCCATTCAGTCATATCAAATGTTTAAGTCATTTTTGTTTTCAACTTAATCTATGTTGTCTACGGTTTGTCTAGTCCTTTATATGTCATTACTTCTTAGTCAAGCTTTTAAAAAATCTCAAAAATGTGTTCAAGTGTGTTTTCAAAACTGCATCATATATGTTCCTTTGAGTGTTTTTATTTTGAATTATTGAGTTCATACTTGTTATTAGTTTATTAACATAGAGTTAATTTTTCATTGTGTTTTGTTGAGTTTCATATTCTACCTTTTTGCTTTCATTAGGTTTCTTTCCATTTGAAGTTACTTCTTCTGAAAAAAATGTGTGAATATTGTGGAGTAATGGTACTATTTTGGTGTAGGAAAATTTTTTAAAAGAGTTTTAGAGGAGTTAAAAGAAAAATAGAAAAGAAGTGTAAGAAAAATACATGAAAAATATGTGCACATGACCACTACTACCAAGTGTTTTTGTGTGATTCAATTTCTTGAGTTTGGAACCTTTTTTTGGTACAGTAAAATATATTTTTCAACAAGCATTGTGTCGTTTAAGCTAAAATAGTGATTATATGCACCATTAATAATCAACCAAAGAGAACAAGAAGCATGACATTCAATTTCTAGTTGTTTTTTATTTTTTTCATTTATTCTAGTGTCTTTCCTTAGGTGTTTGTTTTTGTGTCCTTAACCTTTTTTCTAACCTTTAATTTCTTGATTTTCTTTCTTGGTTATTCTTGGTTTTTTCATATTAAATTCCTTTAGAGTATAACTTTCATTCTTTTTAAGCCTTTTCTTGCTTTCTTTCTTGGACTCCTTTCGATTTTTGGTGTAGGCTCTCTTTTGAGGTGAACCAACCTTTGAGGTAGCATCTTAAGGGGTAGAAACCTAAAGTGGACTTGAAGCTTTGGCGAAGGAGAAAAGGAAGAGAGAGACACTTGGAGAAGAGTAGCTTTGCTTTGTTTGTATTTGCATATTTATTTTCTATAAGTTGTAATTTACTTGTTTTCCTTCTTGTAACCTTGGCCTAATTAGGTGTCTTAAGGGAGCCTTTGGTGTTCAATCTCATCTCTTAATTAGAAATTTAATTTCTTATAGTAAAGCACATCTTAGTTAGTAAGTGCTTTGAAGGTTCTAAGTGCCTTCTACTCTTACCGCATAATTTAGCTTATTTGCTTTCTTTATTTACTTATATTTTTGTGTGTGTCCACTTGTCTTTCAAACTTAATTTCCTTTAAGAATTTTGGTGCAATAGGGCTTGAGGTGAAATTTGGCAAGAAAAGACTTTTTTAAGTAATCCTTAATGATTCACCTCTTTTTCCTAAAAGTGAACTTGAACATTCTTGCAAAATTGATAGTGACTCTAGTAAAGAAGCTCCATAAAGTTTAAACTAAAATGCTCAAGAGCTAAAATCATTAAAAATTTAGAGAAAGCAAGAGGTTATACAAAAGGAAAAGGAGAAAATTAAAAGAGACCCAAAACTTACCGTTCTAAATAAGGAACTTAGAATTCTAAAACAAAAAAAATGAAAGGATAAAAGAGAAGAAGAGAGGAAAATAGGAGAAGGAAGGAAGAACAAAGGGAGAAAGAGGAGCAAGAAAGAAAAAAGAAAGGGAGGAGGAAAGAAGTAAAGAGTATGAAGAGAAAAAGATAAGAGAAAGGAATGAAAAAGAAAAGAGAGAAAATAAGAGATTGAGAGAATTGAAGAAGAGGAAGTGTTACTAAAGACACATACCACTCTGTCAATAATAGTTGAAACCAAGATGATAAAGGGAGTTTTACAATCTTTGAATTTTTCTCAATTTATTATTAGACCATCTTTCTTAATTATAACCTTACTCTTGAAAAGTTTTCAACTTTAATTTTCAAAATCACATTTTAAGTTAATGTTGCCTCCTAGGTTACGATTAACTCAAAGTGGATAAAAACATTGGGAAATAGGCCTTGAAAATTCTGAAGAAAAGTCTCTCAAAATTAACCTAAGGCCTCCATATAGTCTTTTATTGAGATATATTTTTCTTATGAAACAAAAATCCATTGAAATTATATTTGCTAATTACTACAGATGGATCTTTGATCTTGGAGTAATGATACATAAGTTGACCAATAATAAGAAGAGGTTATTGTAATGAAGAACACATGAAGATTTGAAGACAAATCCTTTTCAAGAGAGAGTGAAGGATGACATACACCTAGTCATGGCCAAACATACTCATGAAGAGTTGGAGTCATCTTTAGAAGGTGGGCATTAACTATTATCATCATGAGCTATTAGTGAGTTTTTAGTAGATTAGGTTTCTTTTGGGCCTTGTATTTGGACCTTGGGTTCTAACGTAGCATTTTGAGCATAGAGGAGATTGACTCTAAGAAGACACATGAATTTAGGATAAAATTCCTAACTTGGAGGTCAAACCTTTTAGAAGCTTATGGGCCTTTGGCTTGAGTGGTCTCTAAGTTACTTTTTTTTTGTGTGTGAGACACATGCTATTGTCATGCGACATGCTCATAATGGAGAGGATTTCTCCTAATTAGTAGTAGTCATGTGTCATGTTTCTAATGGAGATGATTTCTTCTTAGTAGTGATCATGTGTCGTCCTTCTAATAGAGGGAATTTTACCTTGGTCTCCAAGTTAAAATATTAGAGTTTTGTTCCTACAGTTTAGAAACATTTTTAGAGTTATCTAAACTTATCAGTAGAGATGTCTCCTCTTGTAAATTCACTTTTAAATTGAATATTATTCAACTTATATCACTAAAACTAGAACACCTTATCTAGGTTTGCTCTAACCACCATTTCTTAAGAGTTGACTTAACCTTTTTTGAGAAAATTTAAACATCACCATACCTTCTCCCCATGCTTGAGACATATAGCTTGGAGGATGAACTACCATCTCACCACACTAAACCATCACATGTGTACAATATTCTCACCACTATTAAACTTCCGCAACCATCAATCCATTTAGGAATCTCTCTTTAATTTGAGTCATATATATAGCTTGAAGGAGCTTATCTCATCATGTACACGAGGGCGAAGGGCTGCCATTCACATTTTTCATTCACCTTCGTCTCCTTTCATACTCTTCTCCATACTCTATCTTCACCTTCCAAACCACTCTTTTCCCTTACAGTGGCACCCGTCTTGTATTGGGAATGCATGCACTGCTTCTTTTTACAATTTTCGGACAGCCAGAGGGGCACTTCCTCGTCTATTTTCTATGAAGCTGTGGACTTTGAAGGTGTATTGATGTTCCGCTATGGAAGAAGAAAAATTGCCAGATATTAACAATTAGGACATTTTAATATAATTTAATTGAAGGCTACCAATAGTTTAAAGACTTAGTTTTACTTATATTTATGGTGGTTAAAATTAAAAGTGATAATATTTTCGCTTAAAACACTTTAAGTTAAATTTCAATTATGTATTTATAAATAAATAATAATAAAATCAAATCTACAAATATGTTAATTTTCTAACACATTATTTTCTCTCCACACGGTGAGAACAAATGCTACTGAGAGTCATATGGGTTAATGCAACTAAAAGGGGTTTAATGCACCCAAGAGAATATAGACAACCTTTGAAAGATAAGTTCTTTTGCTAATTATGAACTTTCCATACATTATGATCTTAGTTAAAGTTAGTTAACTCTTTTATCAATCAATGTTAGAAAAAAATATGTTAAGGAAGCAATAATAACAAATAATATTAATGTTAATGATAAAAATATAATCATTGGAAACATTAACAAACGAATTAATAAAAAAAACAGTTCTTTGCAAAAAAAATTAGCCTCGATATTGCAAAGAAATCCTAATTAAAATTAAACTATGGATAATAATGATTTACAATAACCACAAAAGTTATTTTAATAATATAAATAAAAAAGATAACTTTTCATCAACCACAACAACAAATTATTAATCAAACAAAAAAATAATCATTCTAGCAATATCTTGATTTTAGTCAAATCAATAATATTTTAACCAAAATCAAGTTGAGAAGAAAATACTAATAGAAGACATTTGAAAATATGAACATACTAACATTCTTACTTTTTTTAGCTTACTTTTTCTTAGGTGATATTTAACATTTTCTAATTTCAAGTAATCTAATTATCTTCATAAAGTTTTATAATTTTTTTAAAATAAAAATGGTAATGGAGGTCGATCCTTCCCATTTTGGTTCATTCCTATTTGATATGTAAAAAGTGGATCGATCCAGGACTTTTCGTATAAAAATACGGACTAATTTTTTTATCCAACGATTCACGTAAAAAGTTATTTATTTATATATATAATACTATGATACAATATTTTTATAATTTTATTTTTATTTAATTAAAATAGTAGAAATAATAATTTTTATAAGCTCATTTATTAAAGTAAGTAATATTTTTATAATTTCTAATGTATGGTATACGCTCAGGACCGAACGGTTAACACTAAATATCGTTCGGTCCATCTGCTACATCAATGTTGGGCCATAATTGGGTCGACATTTAAGTTATTATTGTTTAAATCGTTATTGGACCAAAAGTCCAGCAGACGGTTAAAATGACCAAATATATCTTATTAGAGATATTGATAAAGCCGTTTATGAGTAACTAACCAAATCTCCAAGTAAATTTGTTTTTATTTGGTCTATGAAACACTTATAAATACAATGATAGGACCAAAAGTCAGGTACGTTTAATACACACTCTACGAGACTCAAATATTCAACTATGATAAACAATTTATTAAACCGCTCCTAACTTGACAAGTCCAGACTGACACGGTTCAGATGATCCAAGCGTTCAGAAGCAAGAAGGATACGTCAGAAAGGTTAGTCTCTCGATCTGAACTAATCCCTATCAAAACATCTAATATTTAAATATATGTATATTGAAAATAATAGAAGAAATACAAATTAAATAGTTACTTTGTGTACAATATTACTAACTTTATAGCAAAATATTTACCTTAAATTTAATATTATCAAACAGTTATAAGAGTAATTTCATTTAATTAGAGTTTTTCTTTGAATGGCTTCTTTACAATATTTTATTGTAATTCATTTCTCAATCGATAAGAAATATGCATCTAAGAGTCTCACATTGCATGTTTTATTTTCTTATTGTTTTCATTGTTTTAAATTGAACGAAATCGAAAGCAATTGTGTGTACTTTATTTTTACTATAGTTTGAAAGTACATAATTTTTACACTATTAATTAATCATAAATGGCTCTATCTATGAATTTTAAATACTTAAAAAATAATAGTAATCTCACAGTGACAATTTACGATTAATAAAAATGTAAAATATATTCACGCTATAATACATTCTAATTTAACTATTCGTCTTCCCTTTTCTCATCTCTTCTTTTTTTAAAAGCGTTTCATACTTATGATAGTTAGAAGACAAGCTTTTTACTGATGAAAATAAAAACACTGTTTTGAAAGGTCCCGTTGTCTATCAAATAAATATTTTAATTTTTCCCTAAAATAAGTTATAATTATAAGACATATTTTAAATTTATAATTAACCAAATTTATTTATTTTTAAATCAAATCTATGTCAAACAATACTCGTCAGACTTAACTATTTTTATGTCACAAACTTAAATAAATTAATAATGAATTAATAATGATAAATGACATATTTGTATATTAATTTAACATATAGTATAAAGATAAAATAATCAAAAAGTAAATTTTTGTATTTTTTTTAAGAAAAGAAGAAAATAAAAAATAATATCAATTGAGTGTAAAATATTTATGTGTTAAAATATATTTTTCTTAAATAAATAGCTCAAATGTTTCATATGCACCCACGTTTTATACTTTCAAGTATAATACGGGTAAAAGCAACTTACACATAAGTAAGAAATTAAAACATAATGCTGTTCCATTTCAAAGCGCGTTTTATACTTCTGGCTAAATTTAATACCGTTTCAACCATCTTCAAAACTAAAAGCTCTTCTTATTTTTCTTTCTTCACATTCTTATTATTATTTTCTTTTCTTTTTCATCAGATAAAGTGGGGTCACCAATTTGACTATTTAATTAAATACGTATTATACGTTTAATACGTTTAATATGAAATTCGTAAGAGCTTCTCTCTCCCCTGTTTCATATACTTCCAATATATATATATATACAATGCATACATAAACTTTTCCAGGTATCAAAGTTCAGAGCACAAGGAAAAACCCGTCAGCCATGAATTCTGGTCCTGTGAATCCAATTCCGACAAGGTAAGTTATTGATCACAGTCTTCTGCTTTCTGCTGATGGGGTGTTCTAACATTGTTCTTTCGTGTCTCAGAGAGGAAGAGGTGAATCGATTCATGGAGTTACGAGAGATCTTAGAGAAATTGTTCAAGTGGTTGTTTGGAGTTACAGTTTTCATAGCCACGCCAAAGGGAGAAGCTTTAGTAACAGAACACCCCAATCTGATGACGGTTATGGTTTTCATGATTGTGCTCTACTTCTTAATGTGGCTGCTGGGAACAATGCTTCCAGACAACTTCATGATAATCTTAGTCTGCATCATGGTGGTGATTGCAAGTGTTTCTTCAGTTTTGGTTTTGACCACTATACCTATACCTTCACTCCTTCTTTGGCTTAGTGTCATGGGTTGGGTTGGTGTTTTGGCTTTGATTGTTTATGTCTGTTACCAAGAGCTCTATAGTTTGGTTGTGCGAGCAATTTTGGGTTGTGTCAAGAATTTGATTGATGGTTACAGGATGCAGGGTTCGAGGTTGCCAGTCTAGGAAGAAGATGGTCTTCATTTTCATGGTTGTAGGTTACCAGCATACCTTTGACACTTTTTATGATAGTTTCTCAAATACTATGTTGGAGTTGCAGCGATTTTTGTTGTTGTTGTTTGCATATTCAGGATGTACCAAATACTATGTATTTTTCTTTTCTGTTTTGATACAATGTAACACTTGTTTGTATGAAAAACAAGGTCAATAAGAATATATTGTTTGTGTGAAAAACAGGGTCAATCAGAATACTCTGTTTGTGTTTGAGAAAGCATGTTTCAAGTCGATTGTAAAATCAGTTTCACGGTGTATCAGACACTACTTGATGCATTCCAACATCTATATTAAAGTGTTGATTAAAATTTGGTACAATATTTGTCTCAAAACTTTTTACTCCCTCGGTACCAATTGAATCATGGAAAACGCAGCAAACTTCAAAGAATGAGACCATGAAATTAGGTTGTCTTAAAAGAAGAATGATGCCACTTTATTTTTTAAATATTAAAGATATGTTATACAAAAGAATTATTAAAAGGGTAAATTATTTTTCGAGATAAATTTGACAATTTTATATTTATACAAAATTGTTTTTTAGGACTAAGATACATCTTAGAACGATGCTATGAGAACCACTTTTGAACGTTTTTTCTTCCTTTAGTCTAAGATATACTCTTCTAAACACTAGTGTAAGTTAAGATATACAAGACAAATATGTCTCAACGTCTGGGTAGAAGGTGATGCATGCAAAAACTTTCTATTGTTCAAGGCAAATATGTGTATGAGAACCTAGAAAATGGTTTAAGAATAAAGGTGGTTTTTAAAAGATGACAGTAGAATATTTTAATAATAAAAGGTTAAAACTATAAATGGGTTTTTTTATCAACAAAAGTTCATTTTTATAAAATCCATCATCTCTCTAAACTTATTTCTAAACTTCTCCTCTACCTTCTCTTTAGATTGTTGACTTCATCCTTCGTCTGTTTGAAGATTGAAATATACCATAAGACTTTTGACATCGAGGTCTACAATCCAACTCGATCAAAATCTTGAATAAAGTAGGTTCATATTTTTCATTTTTTTTCTTTTAAGAAATATGTTGCATGTGAAGGGTGTTTTTGGGCGTTGAAGGTGTCAAGATATGACAAGTTCGTCACAAGACATGTTCGTTTGATAGAAACCTTGGTTTTGAAGTTTAACTAAAAAACATGAAACGAAGAAGTCTTTGTGTATAGAAAACTCAAAGATACTACTAGATTAGAAAGCTAGGTTAAAACCATTAAACTCTAGGTGAAGTTAGAAAAACACTAGGCTAGAAAACCATAAAAGCTAGAAAGGTCTAATAAGATTCACAACCTCACCAAATAGAAGAACATAGAAACAAAGTGTTTAAAACACTAGGGCAAAAACTCTAAGATAGAAAGATCATACCCAAATTCATCAAGAAGAAAATATGTGGATGATCGTCTGGGAAAAAGTCGAACATAGAAACTCATAAAAAGGTCAAACCAGGCTAAGGAACTTAGGAGAGAAGCGAGACAAGAAGAAAACTCAAAGCACTAGCTGAAGACAAACAACTCAAGACTCTAGAAAATAGGAAAGCAACTTAGGATGAAAACACAAGACTTAGAACCGAAATCCCCAACATAAAAAACCTTAGGAAAACACTTAGGTTCTTAGGAAATAGAAACACATCTAAGCCAAAACACTCAGACGTTGTGTTAAACGGTTATTACGCCTAAAGCGTCTAAGAGAGTTAAAGTTAAACGCTTAAAGCTTATCATACCCAAAAGGTATTCAATTTCGCTCCCGAAAACAAAACAGTGTAAAGACGATGTCTTTGACAAAACACACTAAAAGATTAAAAACATAAAACAGTAAAAGAAAACAAACAAAGCTAAACGATGTATGTCTAAAAAGACTATATCACAAGAAACGTTTACTTGTCTAAATGATACCATGAGCTAAACCAATACTTCGTCCAACGATGAAGTCTTTACTCAACGCTTGGTATCATTAAAGAAATAGCTTAATTGCCAGATGCTACCTTAATAGTAGGAAATCAAAAAGCACTTTATTGTTTTGAGCAAGCATTAAATGACATTAAATGTTCAACGTTCAAAAACAACAAAAGTTATATCTGATGAGTGGATTGTACATCAAATCCAATCATATCAGTAGTAGGTATATGAAAGACATTTAGGAAATAGTGACACAATACCTATGTCAAAACAAATCATGAAATCATAAGTAAAACACCAACCAAGAAGTCACTTACGGACTAAACAATACTACTTAATCTCACAAACACAAAAACATTAGAAAACACATAATCATGAACAAATGATAAAAAAAATTCTAAAACACTAAAGTAAACAAAAATAGGACATACCTATTATACATGTTTTTATCTTTTGCAAGACAATTGATACAAACATTCATCAATCTTATCTCATACGTATCAAAATGAACATTGGAAGAAAAAAATAAAAGAAAGGTTGAACAGGTCAATAAAAGTTGTGCCAAAAAGATAAGTCAAAACTGCTTTTGATAAATGATCTGAAAAGCATGTCTGCTTCGATAAAAGACATCATCCTATGACTGAAACCTACATCAATAGCCAAAAAAGAACAAATCTCAAGATAAGCTTCGTTAAACGGTCATATTATCAAATCTCAGAACAAACATTGTCGTAATGGTTATATCATCAAGGTGTACAAATAAAGACGAGAAGAAAGAAAAATATGACGATGAAGAGAGAAAATATAAAGATGTGAAGATATTTCATCATCCGTTAAGCAAGGAAATCTCTTTGACCTATTATAGCTAAACTCCTTTAATCAAAGGAAAGAGAAAGATATAAGAGCTCAAGAAAAGAAGAATATTCTCGAGCTTCATCAGAATATCCACTTGAAGAAAGAGAGAGAGAGTGAAAGAGTGAATCACAGAAAAATATCTCTCAAGCCTCAATGCAATATATCTGCTTGTATTTGTATCAAGAGAGAAGAAAGAAAGAGCAAAGTAAAGCATCCCTCTAGTACTTCATTGTATTATTTGCTTACTTGTGTAAGATGAGAGAAAGAGAAAAGAGAGAAACACCTGCGAGTTTTCAGACTACTTTGTATTGTAATTATATCCTTTCTGCAAGAGTAATAGTCTGAACGACTTGTAAGCAACCATTGATTACAATTTTGGAGAGAATCAAAACACTTACAACTTAACTCTAAAGAGTTCAAGAAATCTAGGAAAGGTCGTCTAGTACCAGGAGTGGTGCGAATACTCAAGAAAATATAGACAAGGCTGCTTAGTACCAAGAGTGGTGCGAATACTCATCTAGTCAAGGGTAATTAACAACTACTTGTTGACTGGGAAACCGGGAATGGTGCGAATACTCAACTGATCTATGGTAACTATAGGTTATTCGCTAATCAAGGATACCAAAAGTGGTGAATAATACTTCAGAACCAGAAGTGAGGGAAACTAAACTAGACGATGTATCACAGTTTCACTAGGAGTGTCTAAGGATACCAAGAGTGGTGAATAATACTACGCAATCAAGAGTGAGTTAAACTCAACTAGTCATAAGTAACAATGGTTACTCAATAGGACTAGGAACACCAAGAGTGGTTTAAAACACTCAACTGTAATTCATTGAATATCTAATGGAACCTTCTAAGTTAACTTAGAGAAGAACTAGACATAGCCCTAACAGGTGAACTAGACCTAAGTTTTATTATCGTCTTTTCAGGAAAGTTGGAGTGTAACTGTTACTACAGTTAGTAATTCTACAAGCAACAACAAGTTGAAGTTTGATAACATTCGTGACTTGATCTTAAGCGAAGATGTTGGTAGGAGAAGTTTAATGGAATCTTTCAGTTCTAACTTTTGTTAAGCATTGAGTGCTAAAAATAGAGGAAGAAATAGCCAGAAATGTCGTAATCAAGGCCGAGGCAAATCAAAGCTTAGAAGGAGACCACAAAGAAAAGTACGAAATGATATCACTTGTTGGAATTGTTAGAAAAATGGTCACTTTACAAATCAATGTTGGGCTTCAAGTAAGAACAACAACAAAAAGAAGCAAGATGATGATCAATCAGCAAATGCAGTAATAGATGAAATTATAGATGCACTATTATGCAGTTTAGATAGTTCCATTTACTCATGGATTATGGACTCAGGTGCGTCATTTCATACTACACCTTCCTTATAATTGTTATCTAACTATGTTTCTTGAAAGTTTGGGAAGGTTTACCTTGCAGATGGAAAATCTCTTGATATTGTGGGAAGAGATAATATTAACATCAAAACCTCTAATGGAAGTATGTGGACTTTGAATAATGTCAAACGTATTCCTGCCTTAAATAGAAACTGAATATCTATACGACAGTTGGATGAGCTCGCTAACTTGTTAGTGTTAGGTGCCACCAAGGGACGACCATATGAAACTCATGTTTTAAAATCCAAGGAGCACCAAGAGATTTGATGCTAGGCACCACCCTATTTTAAGCCTTGGGCAATTTTGTGAAAATTACGATTTTCGCTTAATTAATTGTTTGATCAAATTAAAATTTTGACATCTGGTTTTAGACATATGAATCTTTACTTTCACCATTAAGATCTTTGATTAGTGGTATGTGGTTAGAGAAATGCTTTTTTGTAGTTTTATATATAATTATTAGTAATATTTTAATTGAATGTTAAGCTAATGCAATATAAAATAAAGGATGAATTATTAATATTTCAATTGAAATAAATAATAGGTGATTGATGTTATGAGAATGTAATGTATGAACTACATGTAATGTAAATGAATTGAGAATATTCTATGTATGATTTTATGCTTTAGTGGATAATGTAAGAATTTTCAAAGAAGAAATACTACATCGATCTTGTGCTAGGTAATGTATTGAAGGGGATTTAAGTGTATATGAATCTACTAAGCTAATGCAATAGAAAATAAATGATGAATTATTAATATTTTAATTGAAATAAATAATAGCTGATTAATGTTATGAGAATGTAATGTAGATGAATTGAGAATATTTGTATGCATAGTTTTATGCTTTGATGGATAATGTAGGGATTTCCAAGGAAGAAATACTACATTGATATTGTGTTAGGTAATGTATTGAAGGAGATCTGAGTATAGTATGACTCTACTAGAATTATATTCATATAGAGGAAGATGTTTAATTATAAGAGTTAAATGAAGTTCTATATTTATAAGCTGTGGTAGTGAACCAAACTTGTAAATTGGGATTTACTCATTCATGCTAAAAGGAGAGTTATCTAACCTTGATATATAACTATAGCACCTTTGAAACAAAATATATATATATATATATATATATATATATATATATATATATATAATCATTGAAAATAACTATATATTTCTACTATAAAAATTTATATCCTGGTTCATGACATATCTAT
Organism: Vigna angularis; assembly: GCF_016808095.1. Lineage (NCBI taxonomy): Eukaryota > Viridiplantae > Streptophyta > Magnoliopsida > Fabales > Fabaceae > Vigna > Vigna angularis. Next base: position 12,061,354 of record NC_068980.1, read on the forward strand.
TGAATTTTACCTAGACAAAATATTTGCAATTGTGAAAATGAAATTAAACCTAAACTCAAACTTAACTTTAGAAATAAAGGTGTCCAAAATTTATTTTTGACCAAGAATTTATTATATGACCTATAATTATGTCTCACATTTAATGTAAACATAGTAATAGTAGTCATGATTGTGTTTATTATCTATTAGGCTATAACAAAATGAAAATTTAATTACATGTCATAATGTACGAGTAAGAAGTAGTGAATAAATAACTATAAACACCATATGGAAGATCCTTTCCATCTTAGCAGAAAATCTCGCAATCACATTACTTTGTTTACAATTCCTAAAACTTCAAAGTGCGGTGAAATTTTGTAGATTTTTTTCAACATTATTACACTGTATATTTGCGTAGGATGATGCTACTTGATGTAAATATAGAGTTTTATATCAAACCTCAGTCTTCCATATAATAAAAAAAAGATTTAAATTTTGAACCATGCTTTTTTTTTTGGTTGTAGCTTGAACAAATGACAAAAAATTCTTCTTCCTTCATTGGTCACAAAAACTTATCTTTGGTGGTTCTTCACCCTAAGCATGTTCTCTTTACATCTCTTTGCTCTGTTTATCTTGATGGAGGTTTTTCTCTTTTCACTTTGGAGCATCTCTCGGAAAACGTACTTCATTAAGGTTATTACCATATTTTTGCAATTTATTATTCAAACAGAATTTGAGGTTGTTTTTGATATTTCAACCACCATAATCCATGAATTTATCCATTCTATAGTTGTTGATATAACCATTGTTGATAATGAAATTTTTCTTTTTAAATTTGAAGCTCAATTTGTTATTTAGTTATGTAAGTTTATAATTATAAAACTATTTTGATGAGATGTTTGAAGAAAATGATCCTAAAGTTGCATTACTTGTTATAACTTTTATTGCATATGCTTTTGCGAGTCTAAAACATAAGAAAATCAAAATAAATTTAGTTTAACACAACCTGATTATAACCTCAATCATTACATTTTTTTTGAAAGTTAAAATATGTTGTAAAAGGTTTTAAGTTTGTATTAATGAATTAAGATTCTATTTAATTGATTAATCTTTTATCGTTATGTTTCCATATCAACTAATCAATTATTAGTTTTGATAATGGATTAAAATAAAGAACAAACAAATGTGTTTTTAACCGATCTCCAAAAATAATAGATTAGCATATTTAAATAATCAAGTAAAGTGTTCTTAGTTTTTTAAAATAATTGATTAATTGAGAATGTAATCTATTAATATATAGAACACACTTCTTTAAAAATTAATTTCTTAGAATAATCTATTAACAGCTTAAATCAATTAATTAAATGTATCAGAACTAGTTTTCAAATAGTTTTTGAAAGTTCAATAAATTCAATCCTTGATTCATTCTCAAATACAATGATGACATAAAGGATAAGACCTCCTAAAGGACCGCGAAGTGGGCTTAGAGCTAACATAGGATATTTTTTTGTTATTTTTGGGTAATTTTTTTGTTTTTGGATGTTATACTTGTTTTTGTCTATTTTTTTGTATTGGGTCTTTGCTGGACCTTTTACGTGCTTTTGAGAGTTGCTCCCTCCACCACCACGCATCACTTCCTCCACCTCCCTCATTTTCTTTTTGTCCTCAATAATATTTAATTTTTGTTTTTACTTTGTTACTTAACAACCAACTATTTCGTTAATGGTTATCAATGCACCTCCCTAACAATCGCTGATTCCGTTGAATAAAATTTCTTTGGATCTTTTTCTTCCTCTAATTTTTGTTTGCAGAAACTATGGTGGTGTAGCATGGGGATATTGTGGTGTGTTTGGTTAGCATTGATTCGTGGCGGTGCAAGAAGGTTCTCCAGTTATTAGAGGAAGTAGCAAAAAAGCTTTAGAGTAATGCAAGAAAAAGAAGGTGCAGGGGTGGGAGAGCTTCGTCTGGTCGTTGAAATTGGTCCACGTTCTTCATAGGTTTTCTGAATATATAAGCCTATCACTGTAACGGATGTAGGTATTCGTTGGAGTCTTAAATGGATGTCAACATCCATAGACGGATATCAAAATCTGTTCAAGGTCAAACGGATATGCCACATCTATTGAGGCCTGGCCGGTTATCTCTTCCTCTGCACACACAAAAAAAGCACAACGACCAAACATAAAAAACACACAGGCCAGCGACCAAACTTACAACACACAACATATTCCAATACATTAAAATTAAAATGAAATATTTATCATGACCAACCTCTCTCGTGGACCAAAGAAAAAATGTACACAAATAAACGAAGCACCACCACCGCACAATCGGGAGACCAAACCGGAAAAGAAAGAACGAATGAAATGGAAACTGCTATGGAAAAAAAAGGTTGGGTAGAAATGGATATGGAGGAGAAAAGGGATTCAGAACAGATATGGAGAAGAAGAAAAATTTGAAAGTGAGAGTTTTGGAGGGAGGGGGGAGTGGGGGTTGCGCCACAATGAGTGAAAATGAGATAAGGATTTAGGGTCTTGATAAAAAAAGTTAAAAAAAAAAAAGATAGTTTTATAATTAAATTTTTTTTGAGGAAGTATAGGAAGCTTTTGGGGCAGTGGAAAGAACAACTCTTTGTGCTTTTGTAATGAGTTCATTTCTTGGTGTGTTAATTACAAAGGACGCTTAGTGTAACAATCTAAAATTCCTCTTTTATATTAGTAACACCCTGGTTATAATGGTTTGTATATACATAATTTATAACACTAAAAATGAAAATGTTAATAAATATTTGTTTATAAATTATTATTGTAAATATAAAATATAATTAAAATAAATGTTTTATTATCTATCATTTTCATATGAATTTCAACTCTTATGTAGAATTTTTATGCAGAAATCATATCATTTCAATTAATTGAATTACATAGTTCTGGACTGTGGATACACTTAAAACACGAACACGGACCAAACAATGTTATAAACTCACTTAGGCTTAAATGTATAATATATAATTCAAGTAAGTATGAAATTAAATCTACATCGAAAAGAAAAAGTTATTTAAATCAAATACAGTTTACTATTTGTTAAATCAAATAAGTTATATGCATCAAATATTATTTTGTTTTTTTACTTAATTTAGTTTTAACTGTTTTTTCTTTTAATTTTCATCAATTTTATTTAATTTAATTTTTTTGATAATGTTGTCTAAATAATTAACAAATAGTAAACTGTATCTTTCATGTATCGCTCGTATCAGTACCGTATGTCAAGATTGACGTTTTATATTTAATTTGATTTCTATATTTTTTATTTTTTATTTTCATTTAATCCCAACTTTCTTTAAAATAGAAAAAATTATCCTTCTTCAAATTACACTAAATTTAACTTTTATATAAATATTTTTAATAAAAATTCATATTTTTATTAAATATTTTTTATTTTGGATTACAGTTGACTTAAAATTAGAACGAAAATTTTAAGAATAAGAACTATCACCGTTGATTTAAAATTTTAAGTTAAAAGTCATATAAAGTAATAATATTACTCTCCACTTTTTAATCTCTTAAACTATTAAAAATCACATATAATTTTTAACCTTTCAAAAATTTTAAACCAATGGGATTACTTTCCACTTTTAAATTTTTATTCTAATTTTAAACCAATTCTAACCCTAAATTAAAAATATTTAATAAAAATATAAATTTTAATAAAAATATTAATCAAATATTTATATAAAAAATAATTTTAATCTCAATTTGAAAAATAACTAATAATTCTTATATTTTAAAAAAGTGAAACTAAATTGAACAAAAAGATCACAAAAATATAGATTAAGTTAAATATAAAAAATATTGACCCTATATTTCTCATCCATGATTCAATATTAACTTAAACATGAACATTTTTAAAAAATTTAAAAAAATTTAAAAAAAGAAAAAAGAAAAAACACAAAGGAATATACGCAATTTACTATTAGTTAATTATTTAGAAAATATTAAAAAAATCAAATAAATAAAATTAATAAAAATTAGAACCAAATTAAATAAAAGAACATGTTAAAACTAAATTGAATAAACTCCTGAAAAATAAAAATGATTTAGAGTGTTTCTCCTTACACCACCACATGTTTCTTCCTACATCACCACATTCCACAAATACCCCTCAGTAAAAATTAAACTACCGTGATTGTAGGAATGAGAGTTCCGTTAATAGATGTCCACATGACGGATATGGTTTGTGCTAAAAAGGCATTGTCACACGTCCTCTCATCAATCACACACACTGACACATGTCATAAAGAAATAATTTATTGAGAACCTAGTAGACCCTAATAAAAAGAAACATAGGACCTGCTGGAACAACAAAGCTGAGGTCCATGTAGTAAATTACAAAATGTGTAATTTTTTTCTATCTAAATAGAGCATATCAAAAGGGTGTATATACATTAAAAAATTTGTTCACTACCAAAATTGGACGACTCCAGTATGCAAAAATATTCATAAGGAGCCAAAGCACAGGGATTTAAGTAATCATCCCCTTATACTATCATAAAATGACCTTGAGAGGAAACAATATGAAAAAATTCAATTTCAATGCCTTATCAATTATGCAACTGAAAAGTTTCCCAACAGGAATGATATTGGGTATGCATGTATCTCCTAGCTTTCACAGAACTTGGCTGCTCAAGCCACTTGTCATATAAGCCTTTAATAATGGGATTTTCAAATGGTGATGTTGCCAAAACATTTTCCATGTAAACTGATTCTAACAAATACTCAGTTCTTTGGGAGACTGTCCTGAAATTGATTTAATTTGACCTCCTCCATTTAAGCAACCTGAAGGGCATGCCATGATTTCTAGGAAATGATAATCACATTTCCCAGTTTTTAGTTTTCGTACAATGTTCTGTAGGTTTCGGAAACCATAACACATAGTAAATTTCAACAATGTTTTTCCCTCAACCTCTAGAATCACTTCCTAAAAATCTGAATTCCTGAAGTGTCTAAAGGTCAAAGAATCATCCATTTGTCTTCCAAAAAGCGTTTTAGCATCATATCGGAAAATTGTTTCTGCATAAACGAAAAAAAAAATTAATATAGAAGGTCAACGAATATGAGGATCCATTTCCCCTTCAACGGATACCCATATCCGTGGACGGATATCCAATATTAGTTCAAGGTCTTCAACAATCTCTTCTCCTATTTTTTTCACATAGACCTCCAAATACAGCAAACCAAACAAACATAAATTTAACATGTTCACACAGCACCTCAACAGCAACCAAATGCATGCAAAATATTAAAGAAGAAGAAGAAACCAACATGATCTCCAGCCACGGAACAGAGCAGGAAAGCTTCAAACGACTGCACCCTCTACAAATGAATAAGTCACATCTTCAAGGAAAACACATCTCACCTCTCGATGGATAGAAGCACCGAAAACAGAAAATAAATTACAAAAAAAAAGGAAAGGAACAAGGAAGGGAAAGAGAGAATGTGGTGTGAGGGTGGAGGAGTGAAAGAGAGAATGTTGATTTGTGGTGGTATGTACACGGCTAAAGAGTGAAAGGGAAAGTTAAAAGAGAATTAAGGTTTACAAAAGAAAAGTTAAAATTTTAATGGTAAAAGTAAAAGTTAATTACCTAAGGGTATATTTGAAAAATAAAAAATTGGGGTGGTGGAGAGAGAAGAATGTTGTGGTGAAGGGAGTAACCCTCAACGATTTAAGTCTAAAAACAATTTACAATTCGTGGCAAGCTATTATTTTCTGCATCCCACAATTACTAACCGCACCCTGTAATAAAACAAAAAGCTTCAAACTTCCTTTATGTCTGTACTGCACGCCATTGCTACATGGCTGCTATCATCGCCGCTGTTAAAGAGGAAGAAGACCAAAGATCGCTGCGTGAAAAGAGAAAGAAAATGCAGAAAAAAATTCATTCATTCCAAAATAAAATCTCATTATAGAAAACTTATTCCAAAACGTATTTCATGCATTTAAAATTCTATTCCAAAATTCGTATTGTAAAAATGTTGTTGTGTAAATTCTGAAAGGTTTCTACAATATATAATCTAGAATTCACTTTTTCAAAAGGTAAAATGATGATTTTGAAAATAGGGAGAATGCGCGAAGAAACTGTGGAGGTGCAGGAAGTAAAAGATCACTTTCTAAGTTATGTTTACTCTTTGTAAAAAATAATCGACCCTTTAAAACACAAACCAAATGGAGTATTCCTTCTCATTTACAATTTGTATACAAACAACGTAAAATTATTACTTGTCTCCATATATTATATACTTGGAACTTCACCACAAATATTTTAGGATATTTGTATTCTAAAACATGATTTTAATATTTTGTTATTTCCGTTATCATTAAAATAAATAAATTTAATCATTTTTATTTTCATCAATCACTTTTTTTACTGAACAAGATACTTCTTTTAAACAAAGTCAATTTTTCTAAAAGAAAAAAAGTTGTCAAAAAATTTTATTTTCTTAAAACTAAAACAATGAAAATTGACAAATAATTTCCAACTGGTTGAATATATTGAAAAACTGTGCATCATATTAATCTATCTTGTATTGAATATATACATAAGGAACTCTATTTATAATAGAATAAATATAGGTTAAGCACGAAATACAAATAAAAAATAATAACAAACTAACTAAAGATAAAGGATAAAGGTAAGATAAAGATAATATATCTAAGACTTCCCTTAAACTGGTGTATACAAATTGTATTTACCAAGTTTGTTACAAATATAATCAATTATCAGTCCCCGTAAAGACTTAGTGAAAATATCTACTGACTGATCACTTGAATTAAAGAACTCAATCTTGATATCTCCAAATATAATCATCTCTCGAATGAAATGACAGTCAATCTCAATGGGTTTGGTCCTCTGACAAAAGAAATAATTAGAACTAATATGAATAGTAGTCTGATTATTACATATAAGCATCATTTGAGTGACATCTCCAAACTGTAACTCTCTAAGCAATTGCTTAAACGAAACAAACTCACAAGTGACTGAGGTCATAACTCTATATTTTGCTTTTGCAATAGAATATGCAGCAACACTCTATTTCTTACTTTTCCAAGAGATCAAGTTACTACCAATGGAGATACAATATCTAGATGTAGACCTTTTATCATAAAGAGATCTTGCCTAATCAACATCTGAATAACAAATCACTCTTGTATGGTTATTAGAACCATATAACAACCATTTTCCAGAAGATCCTTTAATGTTTAATATACAAATAATTGTATTCCAATGATTTTCACACAAATAATTAAGGAATTGTTTACCACAACCTGCAAAGGAAATGTTAGGATCCATAGGTGTGTCAACAGATTTTGAATTCATCAACCTAATTTCCTCCAAAATATCTAATGCATACTTCTTTTGAGATATAAGGATACCATAGTTGGATTGTGTCACCTCAATATCCAATAAATATTTAAGTTTGCCAAGATCTATGGTCTGAAAATAGCTGTAAAGATGTTGTTTCATTAGAGAAATGTCATGACTGTCATTGCTTGTAAGAACAATGTAATTAAGATATACTATCAAGTAGACACATCCAACATTCGAGTGATGGTAAAAGATTGAATGGTCTACCTCACACCAAGTCATACAAAATTGTTGATCAATGTTACTAAATTTTCCAAACCAGGCCCTAGGAGACTGTTTTAGGCCATATAAGGATTTACAAAAATGACATATCAACCCAAAAGACTCTCTCTGAGCAACAAATCCTTGAGGTTGCTCCAAATAAATCTTTTCATGCAAATCCCCATTGAGGAATGCATTTTTGACATCTGGTTGATAAATAGGTCATTGTTGAAGAGTTACCATGACTATAAGTAAAAGAAAAAATGTCATCTTTGCCATTGGATAAAAAGTATCACCATAATCTAACCAAAACATTTGTGTGTAACTTTTGGACACAAGACAAGCTTTGAGGCAAATAATAGTTCCATCAGGACCAACTTTTATAGGAAAAATCCACCTGCAACCAACAACAAATTTTTCATACGGTAATGGGACAAACTCCCAATTTCCACTATTCTTACTTAGTTCATCTAGCATGGCTTGACACCAACTAGGATTGGCTAAGGCATCAGTAACACATTTTGGGATGGTTACAAAAAAAATAGATGAAAGGCATCAATAATTTTGATTGTTGTTCTATTTCTTGGACATGAGTAGAGGGATGAGACATTAATTCATTAAATTCATGAAAAATAGCATGAACTTTACTCGTATAATCAGTCATAGAGTCCTGATGCTGAGGAACAACAACATTGAAAAGATCATTGGTGTATAATAATTTGGCGTGTTCTTAAATTTCAAAACATGTTTCATAGGAACAAAAAACTTGTTTTAAAGAAGAGTGAAGGTTACCTTTGAAAATAATGCATAACTGAGCATCAGTTTTGAACCAACGAGTAATCGCAACGAAACCAATAATTGTCACGTTCTGAGTAATATGGTTAACATACCCTGACTCTTAAGCCAAAATTTAATGTTTGATGTCCAAGTTGCATAATTAGTGTCATTTAACTTATCAATAAATAAATGCACATTGACATAATATATATGGACATGTCAGACATATTGGTGACGGAGTCAGATATACTAGTGACTAAAGAGAGGTCATAAGCTATAAACAAGCACGAGATAAGAGGTCGCGAGGAGTCCAACGAAGGTGGTTGGCATCGGAGACAACCACACACATGTACCCACGAGTGGCTAGAAAGTATGACAAAAGCAAACTATGTCGTGAAAGTGTGTTTGGACTCCAATGGTAACAATCTCGAAAGCATTGTTGTAGCTTGGCCGAGATGCGCAAAATTGTGATCACCAGTTGAAACTAATGCTCTAGCGATGATGACAATAGCAGCGACAGCGATAACAACGGCGACGGTGGCTTTAACGGCGGCGGTGGTTGTAGTGGGCAAAGGCGATAGATATTTTTCTAAAGTACCTTAGGTTCTAGATACTATGTTAAATATATTGTAAAATTATGTATAAAATTAATCTTTCTTATGTTGAATATACACATATATTCTATTTATAATAGAAGAAACATTAACTAAGTTTAAAATACAAATAAGGAATAAAAACAAACTAAAGATAAAAGATAAAGATAAACATAATATATCTAAGACATTTTTATATTTAAGTTCTTAAAATTTAAAAAAAATATATTTTAAGTAAAAAATAACACCCTAAAGCAAACAATTAATTTATGAACACCGAAGATGTATTTACACCTTGTCGGACAAAAAAAACAATTATTAGTTTACAAGTTATATGATATGATGTGATAAGAAGAGAAAGATAAAAATATATATAATAGTTATAGATAAACATGATACATTAGCCCTTTAATCTTATTTAAGTTAAGTGGAGATCCATGTACATAAAACTGCATTGCAGTTTGCATGGTTATGATCAGGAGTCAAAGTGATCCTGATTAGGCTTTGGTGAGGTTAACAATGCCGTATACAGACGAAGTCTATCCTCCTCCATGGAAGTGCACCTTGAGGCAGGTCTGCGAGGCCTTATGAAGGACAAACATGTCAAAGTCAAACGGTGCTTATACCTTCTCCATGCCAATTGAATGGCCACTGCAGCCCAAGTTCTCCACCCTGGTGAGTAATACCTTGCACTTCTCTTAACCTTTTCCTTCACAAATGTGTACCTGAAGTGCTGCGTCACGTACTTCACGTCCTTTGCTTCTAGCCCAAATGCCTCCGTCGCTTCAAGTGTTACCAAAGTGCTTGATGACGGTGGAAGACGCTCTATGAACGGCCTTCTCATACACCATGAAAGAAGCTCGTCGCCGCTGAAGTTCCCTGGCCCTAACATGCAGTAACTTTTCACCCCGTCTCGTAGAACTTGGCTGCTTTGAAGGTGACCTCTTACTACAAATAACATTCTTTGAACTGGGTCTCCCTCTCTCGTTATCTGCATGTACCATGCATAATCATAACCTAATTTCCTTCTTTTATGTAACACATCATCTGATACACTCTTTTTTCTAGGTTATGGTAGAAGCATTTGTACAGTAATGTTAGAATTTAAAGGTTTTTACAACTCACTGTTTCTCCTTTTGGAAATACAAGGGACTTCACACGGTCACAAATGTTCTCTAGCACCAAATCGTCCATATGCTGAAACAGTGGCACCTGAGCAAATGTTATAAGTATGAGAAAGACAGAAAAACATTAAAAAGCAATAAATTACAGTGCAAAAACATCATGGTAACTAGTGAAAAGCATGACAGCATGGTTTATAATGAAGTGAAAAGATGAGATGAAAGGTTTCTGAAGCTAACCTGCCTCACCAAATCCAAACAGAGATGGTACTTGATGTCTCTTCTTAGTCCCTCGGGGAGATTCTTTATCATTTGGCATTCATCAACCCCTCGCATGGCAGCCCAACGCTGCCTCTCATAGTTTCTCACGCGCTGCCTGAAACTTTGTGGTAACTTCCTTTTGCTCATCCACCATTCAATGTTCCTCATCTTCAGTTGCATTGCTTGCTTCTTTGATGTCGTCGCATGCAAAAACACCTACGTACCCAAAGATAAAACATTCAACTCTCTCTCATCACCAACCAATAATTAAACAAACATGCATGATGAACAATAAAGTAATCAACAGTTGAATTGTTTTTATATTGTGTTTTAAAACGTGCCTTGATGTTTCCAATCAGCATAGTCACTAGAAGGAGGCCACTAGTCAGCACAATTATGTTGAAAATCACTTCTAGCCTCTCCGGTGTGCTCTCTAGGTTCCCGAAAGTGCTGGTCACATCAAACATTAAATTTCAGTTCTCTATGTTAGTGAGTAACTATGAAGCAACAACTATACACCAACGTGGATAATAGTTCTCTGTGATTTGATCTTTCTTGCGCTGAAATAAATGTACCATGTGCAATGTCTGTGTTTTCTTTTGTCGACCATATTATCATCGTATATACCTAACAATTGTGTGACCCCAACATCAATATACATGTTTTTTTGTTATAAGAACCCTATTATTTGTGACACACTACAGGGTGGTAATAATTGAAATAGGAAAAATATTACATATATTACTTTTAGTTTTTGATAATAAATTTCTATTGTAATACCAACCTCTAATTTTTTTTATAACTAAAAACGTCTAGTAAAAACTAGTGTAACAATCAAATTTCAGTTTGGAAAATTTATTGAATATTTCTCTAAATTCAGAAGCTACAGTGCCAAAACTTTCAAACTGAGAGACTACAATAGATATTTAATCAAAAAAACTGTTTTATAATCAAGATTTGAAGTGTCAGTTTGAGAGGTGATGATGAGTCGAGAAAGAGGAAGATAAAGGTATGTAAAAACAAGAAAAGGATGGTCAAAAGAGGACAAACAAAAAGCATATGCGAAATGATGGAGGATTGGACCAAAAAAGAAAAAGAAAAATGATAATTTGACATTTTTACTTTTTACTTTCTGTTTTTTTTTAAATATAAAAATTTACATTTTTATCATCAATTTATTCTTCTAGTATTCTTCTTGTATTATATGTAAAAGTGTGTGAGAATTTTGTTATTAAAAAAAATGGTGGTAGGTACCTGAGAGTCATTAGGCCCCAGAAGATAGGGAAAAGTATTTTTTCCAATCTGCTATCGTTGGTGATGAGTTGAACAGACCATGCGTATGCACCATAGTCGTAGTTATCAGCAGTGTCCAAACAAGTAGACCTTGCTTCCCTGTTTGCAGCCCATGCCAATCTGGTTTTGTCCCTTACAATGCTACTTCCTCCATAGTATATAGGCTTTTTGCAGCAAAGTGTTCTCAAGCCACAACCTACTGTTTTTGCACACTGTTCTTCCAAACACTTTGCTGCCCTTTGCAACCCTAACAAGTACCAACACGCCCCTGCTGCCTATATACACAAAACTCGAACTAGTTAAGAAAAAAATACCATGCATCTGAAGAGAGCAATGCTTTTTTATAATAGTTTTTTTTTTCGTTTGAAGAACTTTGGAAGGGTAATAAATATTCAATTGGACGTTGATTCTATAGTTGTTTGCAAATAATGGCTATCTGCTTGTTGGCCTATATGGGGAACATAATCCAAGGAGTTGAAAATCTAATAAGATGTGATTAATCTCAGCTCTATATCCCCTGCTTTTCGGTGAATTTTCGTTTTTATTTGTTGATAATTTAGTTAATAGTAAACTCCTCTAGTATTGTGGAAGCCTTTTTTCAGCAAAAAAATTGTTACTAAGAAAATGTTCTAAGTGTAAAACTTTTGGAAAATTATAAGGGGGTAGAGCATTTTTTTTATCTGCAAAAAAGAATTAAAATATAAAAACAAAATATTTATACATATATGATAGAGAAAAATAGAGACTTCGTTTAAAACGCTTCTTAAAATAAAACATGAACGATATAAGATATAAATTGATGAATAATATTTTATGTTCTTTGGTCTTATGGTCTTCATTATGATGATTAATTTCACAATGAAATATAAGAAACATAATTTTTTTAATATAAAAACGCTTGCTTCTTTAAAGAAGAAGACGGATTTACATACTTAAAAAAACGTATCTATAAATTTAAGAAATTTTTTAAATAATAACTAATTTTGGTGATAAAAAAATATGTTTAAAAATCAATCTAGAGACTAATTTTCTAATTAAAAACTATTTTTTTTGAAGTCAAAACTTTATTAACTAATGTTAGTGACTAATTAAGAATTTATACTAAAAATTATTTTAGTTACCAATTTAAAAATGAATTATAATTTTTTTATTCATAATAAAATTATTTTAATTACAATAAAATTTTGTATATAAATTGGTATTTAAATTAATAATTATAGTAACTAATTATTTTTAGTCACTAAAATTAATAATTATTTAAGAATTTTCTTGTAGTGTTTAAAATTGATTAACTACAAGCTAAATAATTGTTTTATGATGACTAAACTCACAAAAATAAATTAAAAGACACTACTCTTTTTAATGTTTTAGCTATATTTTAAGCTTATTTTTCCAAAACTTGAAAAAAATACCTTTTGTTATAATACCAAAGTTTGCTTATTCTTATGTAAGTTAAGAAAAATGCTATTTTGATGAGTAGTGAGGTAGATGTGAAAGAGATTTTGATTTTGTGAGTATATAAAAAAGGTGGCCGAAAGCTAGCAAAAACATTGTATACTATATATAGATAAACATTGCATGAAAAGAAATTAAGGTGCATGACACTTACATGGGAAGCTACAAAATACGCGATCATGTTGAGGGCGATGCCCCACCAAACGGTTCCAAAAATGTAGCCAGAAAGATTTTGCATGCGACGCAAGAGGCAAACGGAGTGATAAATTTTGGGAAGATATTGAAAGAGAAACATGATTAAGAACACTGTCATCACTAACGTAATTGATCCTTTCTCCAAAAGAGACGGAATTACCACCCATAACACAATCTGCATATCACAAAAACATTATGGAACTATATATTAATTTGGAAAATCATAATCACTATCCGAAACTTCAAGAAATATATACAAATTCTTATATATACTTTAATAATGCAAGTGAGAACTTCCTTAAATAACACATGTAGTAAAAATAAATTTTGGACAGAAAAATATCTGAAACATGCTCAGTGTTAATGCAGCAAGCTTGAGGTCCACGTGTCCTCTAGAGAAAAAGCATGCAACTATTTGGTGCTAACGTAGTAGGTGATTACACTATGCTAGAAAATAAATTTTAATCATTTTAGATTTATTAACCAGCTCATACGTTGTTCTTATGTGCAATTATAAAATAATTAATGAACATTTAGGTGGATTCATTTATTGAAATCGTGATGATTAGATTAGGACGTTCACAGAAATCATTCCAGAATAAAATAACATTTATTAGTAATGTGAAGTCATATCTACAAATAGAATATAACTTTTTTTAAAGAAGGAACAAATACAAACTAGGCAAAGATACATAAGATAACAGCTAAGAAAATTAACTCCGAAATTTAACAACTATAGTCATTATGTTTAATTTGTATTTCCAAGGCACCCATTGTCTTTATTTAGAAAGACATATTTTAATTAATTCTATGGATGTACAGTTATTAGAGGAATCACTAATCATATAATGAAAGGGGTAGTATTAGAATTTTAAAGGTGCAGAAAGAATATTTGGAGGTGCAGGGAAAACTGGTCTCAGTGATATACCAAAAACACCTGTGAGATTAAAAACTGTCACGTGCAGACATGACATGAAAAATCATTCACATGATGAGGTGTAACGCCGGTAACCATCGCATTCGCCATGCATAAAAACAACAAGCGGTTGCATGCAATTTGTCGTATCCTCTATCCCTTGCTACTGTCCCAAACCTCAAACTTCACTCCCCTCTGAAATTATCACTTTCTTAAAACACTCTTCGTTAATTTAAATACAACATTTAAAAATAATCAATCATATTGTTAAAGTAAAACCATAAAATTGTTAACTATGAGTTAAAAGAATATGATAAAAGGTGATAATTAGTTCTACATTGTTTAACCTTCAGCCATGCTAAACATGGAAGAAGAGAAGAAGAAGAGGGGACTAACCTGGGGAATGGGGAAGATGACGAAGAGGTCGAAGAAGAAACCCCTCTTAGCCTTGAGGTAGCGAAGAGCATAGCCACCGCGAGAGGCGTGAGAGTCTCTGGCGTGAGAAGAAGAGCGTTTAGCCATCTTGAAATGGAGCCACATGTTCCACACGTGCAACGTGTCGGTCATGCACCGAAGCACGGTGACGGTGACCACGAGCCAGCCGTCGATGAAGATGCACATACATGTGTCGCTTATGGACAGCGCGTAGAAGAACAGCGGGTCCACGAAAAGCCCCGTGGTGCTCACCAGGAGGAACACCCTGTTCCACTCTTGGACCCATTTGGCTCGCGGATCCAGCACCACCCCGAACTCCCGCCAGAAACTGCTGCCGGAAAAGATGTCAGGCTTCTTGGGCTCGTCTTCGGCACCAACATTAATGTCGTAGAATTTGAAGTCATCGTCTTCCTCCTCTTCCTCCTCATCATCATCATCTTGGTCGTCGGTGGAGGAGTAGTGCATGCGTGAGACACGTGAGTCTGAAACATAGTGAGAGGTGGCCATAGGAGAGAGAAAGTGAAGAACTGAGGTGAGGTTTCTCTTGAAAGAGAGAGAATTTAATTAGCATAAGAGACATAAATAATAATTGAAGTAGGAAGGTGGGTAAGAGAGAGAAGTGTGACTATTTGACAAACCATATTATATTCATATTATATTAAACCAGTTATATGGAGTGTAAAAATTTAAATATTATAATATTATATTAGGATGTTTTTAAGTTATATTTATTTAAATTTATGTATGATTATAAATAATTATTTAAAATTTAAAAGAAATAATTAAAAGCGTAAAATTGGAAAATTGAATATTTTTAAAACTTAGAATATAGATATAAATAAAATAAATTTTAATTATTAAAAATAAAAATATTATAAAGAATATTGTGTAAATAAATTTTTTATTGTAAGTAATTATTTAAATTTAGAAAAATAGTTACTAAAATAATAAAAATTATAATAAATAGTAATTTAAATTTAAAATATAATTATTCAAATAATACAACTAAAATAATTTTTTATTATGAATAATTATTTAAATTTTAAAAATAGTAATTAAAGAAAAGAAAAAGTATTTTCCCCAGGAAACGGAAAAAGATAATGATGCCAGTCTGGCTCCTTTCTTGAAGTGAAGTACAGATTTTCATATCTTGTCAACAACAAAGTATATTGATAAAAACATTATTCTTAAATATAGTCCGAAAACCGGAAAAACCTCTAGAAATTATTGTTATCCTAAAATGAATTGACTTAAGTTAAATAAATTAAAAGTGTAATTAAATTTTAATAGCTTCATAAAAATGATATTTTTATTAAATATTTACTACAAATAATTTTGTTAAATGGTTCAAAATAGTTATTATTTTATTTAAATATTATTACTTAAATCTTGTTGTTATAAAAGGATGAAGTATTATTATATTAATATTTTTAATTTCTTTAATTTTTTATTTTATATATTTATTTATTTTTAATTATAAGTTAAATTCAATGTTAAAAATAATAATAATATTTGACGATAAAAAATCAAAAGTAAAATATTTTAAATATTTTAATAAAAGTTTAACTAAAATATCAAAATTTATTAATCTATTAAAAATTAAGTAATAAAATATTACAACGAAATCTATAACTTTTAATAAAAAAATTTATAATCAAGATGTTTTACTACTAGTTTTTTTATTAATGTAAATAATTGCTTTACATATTTTTTTTCTTTCTAATTTTATAATTAAGTTTTAATTTAAATAATTTATACTTTTATATATATATATATATATATATATATATATATATATATATATATATATATATATATTATACAAAAAATGAGGACATTATCGAAGGCGAGAATCCTTCAATAACATCCAAAAGCTGTCGATAATGATAATTTATCAAGGGCTTAGTGACGACTATTAGACCGTCGGTAAACATGTTGTCGTTAACCATTACCGATGAGCTATGGCCTTCGGTAATTACCGAAGGGCAGAAGTCTTCGGTAATTACCGAAGGCATAAAGCTTTGGTAATTACCGAAGGGTATAAGCCTTCGGTAAGTTTCACGCAAATGTCAAGCAAAATTGGATTGGTTATCAAATCAAAGAAATATGTATACATTTTTTCACAGCACAAACTGACCTGCATAACATTTTCTAACAACATACAGACATGCATAATGTGCATCTCAATCATCCAATCATTGATTAAAAAACAATATAACATCTGAATCATCCAATTATCCATAGAACATGTATTTATAAATAAAACATAAAACAAAAAATAATCTAACATAATGTGATATATATATATATATATATATATATATATATATATATATATATATATATATTATAACATCCCATTATATAGTATTAGATTATAACTATCACATAATTAATAAAATAGAAGAGTCAATCCACATAAATATAAAGTTATTTACTATCATCTAACATAATCATAAAACAAACTTTATACACAAGTCAACTAAGCAAAAACTATACATTTTAGTTATTTTAAGGAAAACTAAACATATGTTGGTTCTCTCTCTAAAGCTTGCTCTACAATCACCTCATTGTCCTCTGCTCACACCTACCAGATGATCATAGTCAAGACCAAAGCACAAGAACATACAAACAATACACAAACAAAAAGGGTAAGCCAGTGATACAAAAACAATTCATATAATACATTACACTAACACGAAAATAACTTTTAACGTCTATTATTTCAGGCTTTTGACGTCTGTTAAATGTTCGACGTCATAGCAGGAGGCGTAAATTAACATCAATTGTCTTTGAACAGACGCCAATTCAAGTCTGTTGCATTCATAACAAATGATAATTGATGTCTGTTGTAAGAACAACCGACGTTAATTTATAGGTTTATTTTTTAAAAAACATTTTGCCACCGTGAAGGTGAGGGAGTAGACAAGTGCTACTGTGAGGGTGAGGAGAAAAATGTGCACAATAACGATTCAAAAACCGCCGCCACAATTGTCCTAGAATGCGTCCAAGAACTACACCAAAAGCCAATGAAAACGAATTTTAATCGATGCAAATGAAAGATAATAGTTCCAAACGTAATATAATTGGTGCAAAGTGGAAGAAAACTTGCTTGAACGTTAATAGCGAACGAGAGAAAGCTGAGGAAGAAGATGAACGCAGCGAGAGAGAAAACGCGTAACTGGCAAACGCGAACGAAGCAAAAACTCAAATGAAATCGCGAAAGAAAGTGAGGCTCGCATTCTTAGTGTTTGGGGTTTGAAAGGGTATTTGACGTCGGCCACCCTCTAGATCCAACGTCTAATTGGTAAAAAAAAATCATTTTGACACTACTTTTAGGATACTTTCGTAGCTTATTGACGTCTATGAAGGGGGATCCGATGTCTAATGTGTATTAGACGTCGGCTCCTACTATGTTTGACATCTAATGTCTACAAAAGTGACCTTTCAATTCTGATTTTGCAGCTTCTGGCAGAGGATTTGACGTCTTATCTGGGGGGCACCGACATTTATGTCATAAAAAAAATTAATATTGACGCTTAAAATGAGATATTTTCGGATGTTTTTACCGTCTGATCTGGGGGGCCCAACGTCTATGTCGTAAAAAAAATTAATATTGGCGCTTAAAATAAGATATTTTCGGACCTTTTTTATGTATGATCTAGGGGGCCAACGTCTAAAGAACGATTAAATGTCTGATTTGGGGGGCCGACGTCTATAGGAGGATTTGACGTCTGACCCTGGAGGAACCGACTTCTATAATGACATTTTATTTGCAAAAATGCTACCGGTCATTTTTTTACTTTGGATTTTTAGTGGTCATACATTATACGCGTGATGTTAAAGGCCATTTCTACACTAGTGTTAACATCTTACTCACTTAACATGATTCACATATCATAATCCAATCATCTTAAACATACCAAGACCTAGACTAGACTATCCGGATTTAGTATGAATGTTCAACTATGGCGGGTTGTGCACTTGTTGTGGCCTCTACTACTTGCAAAGTCATTGTCAATGAGTTTCATCCTACCACACTCACAAGGTTAATCTGTACCGCGT
Source organism: Vigna angularis (assembly GCF_016808095.1). NCBI lineage: Eukaryota > Viridiplantae > Streptophyta > Magnoliopsida > Fabales > Fabaceae > Vigna > Vigna angularis. Next base: position 12,080,068 of record NC_068980.1, read on the forward strand.
CTTAAGCCATACTAGAAACACCTAGACTAAGACCTCGCATTATTATCACCACATGTGTCAATCTTCTCTACTTGAGAATGAATGATTATTAGAGTGTCAAGAGAACCCCAAGACTAAGCTCCCTACATTCATACTAACAATACTATATATAGACACACACACACACATAAACCTTCATATATCACAACATAACCCACATGAAACCATTACACACACATCAAAAGATTCAAAATAGTGCATCAGAAATCACTGAACAATCTAAAACTGGAAAACCCAAAAAGCCTAAAAAAGGGCGCCCAATGCTTGGAAAGGGGTGCTAGGCGCCAGAAATGGACCTTATATATATATATATATATATATATATATATATATATATATACACACACATAAATCTTCATGTATCACAATATAACTCACATGAAACCATTACACACACATCAAAAGATTCAAAATATTGCATCAGAAATCACTGAACAATCTAAAATTGAAAAACCCAAAAACCTAAAAAAGGACGCCCAATGCTTGGAAAGGGGTGCCAGGCGCTAGAAATGGACCTTCTTTTAACATGTTGACTATTTTATTTCTAATAATATATTCCTAATAATATTTATTAAGTTAACCTATTGATCCAGTGGATGTTGTAACTCAATCATATCCGTTAGTTATGTGTTCCTAGATCAAATTTTATAATTGTATTAATATTTAGTTTCTTATGTTTTTTAATTTTATAAAATTGTATGTACTTTTATTCAATTTTGATATATAAAAATGTTTGTTATATTAACATTGTTTTATAAAAATAATAACTTATTTGATATTTTTTTATTCATGATTCTTTTGAGAAAAAACCATTTTTTTAAAAATGAAATGTACTTATTATTATTTTAGATGTGAAAACTAAAAATAAGTTAAAAGTTCATTTATATATAATCTTTTTTAAATAGTTTATTAAAATAAATTTATAAAATATTTCTAAAACAAAAGATTTAAAAGAAAATGTGTTTTTACTTGTATTCAAATATAAGTAATTTTTGGGCTTATAAAAAAAACTTATTTTAAATATATTTTTCTTTTAAAATTACCTTATTTTAAGGTTAAAATTTAACATGTATTATATTTTCAACTTTTTAAAATAATGAAATGATATATCTAAAATATGATTATAATTAAAATATTATTTTGAATAGCTTGTTATAAAATCAATATTTATCTATTTATATTTTAAAAAAATATTAGAAAAATATCATGCAGAAACTATTATTATAAAACATGTGAAATGAATAATTAAAAATACACTAATTTAGCTTTGAAGGGTCAAATCTACTATAACCCTATCCCCAACTTACTTTACGTGGAGTTTTGAAGACTCAGGCGTTTAAATATATCTTCTCAATTTTTTTTATTTTTGTCTTTGATGTAATATAGTTCATATGTTTATATAATAAATGTTTCCGTCTCCAAATTATATATTATATTTTATGATATAAAGTAGATAAAAAAAAGTATATATATATATATATATATATATATATATATATATATATATATATATATATATATATATATATATATATATATATATATATATATATATATATATATATATATATATATATATATATATATATAAAGTACTTTTTTACATTAAATTCTCGAAAGCAAGAACAATATCCATATGTATAACTAAATCATAGACTCATATATGTTGTTATTAGGATTTTACGTTAACACATTCCCTGTTTGATTACCATAATATTAAGGTTGGCATGTTATTAGATTTTTTTAAATATAATAGAAATAAAATAATGTATATTTTATGCAAATTAAACATAAATTCAATTAAAACTATTTTTTTAACTAAAAGGTTTATTAACAAATAAAATAAAAATTTAAAAATTTAAAAATTAAATAAAAATTAACTGAGATGATTCCATCTAGCATTCAACCATTTTTAAACAAACTTAAATGAAAAAATTACAATATATTCTAAATAACAATAGACAAAAAGAAAATGACTGGAATAGGAATTGCTTGTCACATTGAAGAGTAAATAATTTTTACAAAAATATTATAAGCTTAAACATGTAAATAATGATTAATTAATGCTTTAGCAATCTCAAATGGAATAATAATAGTAGAATAATAAAAAAGTGGAAATGAATATGTTGAGTTACGTAGTAGATTATATATATTAATTTTCTTATAAAAACTGTCTAACTAAAGTATAACAATTGCACTTCCCTATCAAATTATTTGTGATAATGTCATACAATAAGTTAAGAATGATAAATTTCTCACATATCAAACAAACTATTTAAAAGCTGCACACATAGACATAAAAGGTGAAAAACATGTTATAGGCAGAATCCTAACTCAGTCCCACAAATAGGTCAGTCGAATATGCAGGAAGAATTAATTTTAATTTTAAATTTGATATCAGGATCTAAATGGTGAACAAAAAAGAAAAAGTAAACAATGTATAAAAAAATCTATAAATTTAAAGTTTTAGATAAAAGATGTAGTATTTTATATGAATTTGTTCTTAATTCATTGATTTCTATAAATAAAAATAAAAACTGTGAAATGTGAAATAGAAAAAAATACGTGTTGATTATAATTTATTTTTAATTTAAAAATTGTAAGAACCTGGAAAATAGAGTATATAAGTTGATTAAAATAATGAGACGAGTTTCTTGATTTTAAAATAGTCGTATAATATAGATATAACTTACTAAAGCTCAGTTCATTATCTAAATCACTTCATCTTTCTACAACCTCCGTTCTCTGCCTTCTCTCTAGCTTTTCTCCTCACTAAGATGTTGGATTGACGATCAGGAGGTGCCCAAACGTCTACGGCGTAGAGTGCTTCATAACTGACCGATCAATTTCTCAATTCTAGCGGGTAAGTTGTTCATCCCTATTTCTCCGCTGTTTCTGAACCTAATCTATGCAATCTCTGCTGGTTGCATGTGTTTTGTGCGTTTTCTCGTCCATTCTCTATCCAATTCTAGCTCTTAGAGCTGTTCTTGATCACAAATTGGTGATTTGTAGGGTTCTGTTGAGTTTCCTTGCGGTGCAAGGTACTGTAGAGGTGATCCGGTGAGCTGTGCTGTGATCTTTGAGGTAAGGAGAGCTAGATTTCTGTTTGAATTAGTAGTTTGATAGGTGTGTGTAATGAACTCTGCATTTTGTTGCTGTTTGAGTTGAAACGTTGTTCTTGTGTAGTTTAAATAAGGTATTATTTGAAATGTTTATTGAGGAAACTGTGAAATGTTGTTTGTGAATTGATTAGATGTGTGGTGCAACTGTAATTGAGTAAGTTAGATGATTGTATTTTGTTATAGTAGCTATTAGAGAGAAAGTTCAGTGAATTGGTAGTGTTTTAGGTCATTTTAGAGGAAGTGAGGTAGTGAATTTGAGAATTAGAGATTAGGAGTTAATTTGGTCTGTTTAGGCATTTTGGGTAAGTCATTTGTGACTTGTGTGAGTCTTGTAAATGGTCAAAAACCTGTGCAAAGGGGTATAATTGAATTTGGGTCTCTAAGTTGTGGAATTGAATGTTTTAGAGTAGGAATTGGTTCATAATCTCTTTAGATAGGTGGTAGACATGTTTAGAATCACTTAGACAAGTCTAATTAGGTGTATAATACAATCTAGGAGTGTTAGAAGTTGAGGAAAATAGTTAGAATAGGTAATTGGTGTTTAAGTTGCATAAATCTGCAAAATTACGTTCTGCAGATTATGCAGACTCGTTGTGCGAATAGTTTCGGATAGCGAGTCGCTATGGCGAGCTACTCTCTGCCAAGGGCATTCGCACAACGAGTTGGTGCGCTGTGCGAATGACTTGAGAGATTGCTCTCTGTTTGGACATCCGCACAACGAGTTTAGGCGTTGTGCAAATGGTTGGGTGAGTTACTCTCTATCTAGTGATTCGCATGACGAATCAGGTCGTTGTGCGCCTGGTTGGGGTCTGGAGTTATTCCTGATTTTATTCGAAGGGCGAAAAAGGTCGAATAGCGAGTGAGTTGGGAAGGTTGGTCTCTGTTTGGACTTTCGCATGACGACTTGGAGCCGTTATGCGAGAGGTTGAGGTCTGGTACCTCTGCGAGTTAATTCGCATAGCGAGACAAGTCGCTATGTGAGGGACTCCTGGTTTTGCCTTGCGAATTGGGTGCGCAGGGCGAAAGGTTTAAATCAGTTGTTATTTAATTACTTTGTATTGAGTTTGATTAAACTAATTGTAGTATGTATTGTGAATTATGTTTGAAGGTGGATGTTAGTATATAGTTGAGTATGATTATGAATTCAATTCCAAATAAAAGTATGTGATTCAAAGTGGTGAAAGTAAGTTTCATGGTAGAATCTCTTGGTGAGATTCTAGGTTGTTTAGAATGAATGCAGGAGCTCAGTCTTGGGGGTCATCCTGAAACTCCAATGGTCAATCATTCTCAAGTAGAGAGGATTGAACCATGTTGTAAAGAGTAGCAGGAGGTCTTAGTCTTGGGGGCTTCCAGTATGCCTCAAGGCCCGGAATAGACTAACTTCGTGAGTGTGGTAGGGTGAAACCCATTGGCAATGGCTTTGCAAAGCAGTAGAGACCACCACGAGTGCACGACCCGCCATAGCTCGACAATCATTCTAAGTCTGGACGAGTCGTGTCTAAAATATAACATGTTAGGATGTGTGAACTAGTATACGTTGTTGGAGTGAACTTTGTATGTTATATGTTATTATAATTGTATGATCTTTGAATATCTAGCTCACCCTTCTGCTTGTGTTTCTATGTTGCTCGTGTGGTGTTTTCTTTTGCAATGATCATCCATTTGGATGTGAGCAAAGGTAGATGAGGTTCCTTTGGAGCAGGCCTTGGAGGGTGATGACGCTGCTGTTTAGTTTAGTGAGGATCTTCTAGTTGTTTTGTATAGTTTTGAAATACTCTATTGTAGATAAAATTTTAAATTTTATAGTCATTTTGGATGACTGTAAGATTAACTCCTTATTTGCAAATCTTTAGCTATTCTATCATATTATGATGTTGACTACTAATTATATAGTTTATACTATATATTTTGGGATGTTAAAAAATACTCTAGCTATATTTAATAAAAAATATTTTCATTCTCCTATTATCAGTTTTATTATTCCCATCTTATTACTATCATGTTAATATTATTGTTATTTATTCCTATAATTTCAAACAGGATCATTACTATCATCAGTATTATTATGGTTTTTAACACTATATCATTTATACAATATATAATTAAATTAATTCAAACATGAAAGCGAATCTTGAATCTAATTTATTTTAAAACTAAAATTAGAAGAAAAAACTAATTCTTAGAACCAAAAATCATCTTAAATTACAATTTTTTCTTTTTGTAAAAACTAAAAAGTAACTTTACAATTTTTTATAAATACAATTAAAAACCACCAAAGTTTAGAAGAATATTAGCATTCACTAATGTTTGACTGAATTGTTGTGCACACGTGGTTGCATGAGACTTTTATCTATTTTTCTAAAAATAAAATAAAAATACGTAGTTGCACATTAATCATTAACCTAACATACCTAAATGATCTCTTGCATAAAAGAGATCGTTGAAGGCTACAATTAAACTAACAATAACATAAATTTATTGAAAACAATTTTCATTTTGACTTTGAGTAGATGAAAATGAAAGTTTAAATTTGTTTTTTAATATAATAATATTAGAATCTATATTAATGAGAGTGGTTGGTTCTATGATGTTATTTACTATCAATCTATTATCAAATTATTTATATATCTAATCACATGCACTTATCACTTTCTAAAAAAGTAATTACTTTCACTATAAAATATTCATTATTAACCACTGGTCAATCAAGAAGAGGGTGATGATAACTAGAAAAAAAGTAATACGCTGATACAACCTAAATCTTTTAAGGTTATTCCCAATTAAAAAGAATTTGTCTTATGTGTTGAAGGTTGTACTTTTTTGTGATAATAGATTTTGCCATGATGATACAAGTGTTTGTTCTGTAGTGTGGTTAATGAGATTGAAGATAATATTTTGCTTTATGAGATTGAACTTGGGAGTAGGATATATTTTTGTCGAATGTGAAGCATTATTTAACATGATATTCTTGGCTTTTGTGATTGTGTGAAGCATTGTTTAAAGGTGTAGCATCTTTGTAAAGCATTAAATCAATCAATCTATTTTTCTTTTTCAAAATCATCAATCAACTCTGATTGCATGTAATATAAGATATTAATTTTGTTGGCCTTCTATAAACATCTAGTGATATTTGCATCAAATATTAAATGATTTATGTGCTTAATTATTACACTAAAACATGAGAAAAATATATATAATAATTCAATTTGAAAATCTATATATATATATATATATATATATATATATATATATATATATATGTAGATATTGTTTTGTGTGGTATAAGAAATCAAATAAATTTAAGTGGTATTTTAATTAGTATGAAATTATATATTTTTCATTTGAGTAGAAAATATAATAGTTCAAAAATGTTATAGAAAACCCTTGGATATAGTTGTTCGATCTTTAATTTAACATTATTATTTTATATGAATAATTATAAGTTATATATTAAAGATATTAAAGGCAATAAGTTTTATTATTATATTAAATTAAAAACTTGATTGTTAAATAATATTAAAGCATTTTAAATAGAGATGTAAAAATAATCACATGTTTAAACTAGAAGGGGGAAAAATAGTTTTTATTTACATGTGGGTCAAATTCAACCAATTCATTTAATTTGCAGGTTAAATGGTTTTTAGTCAGTAAAAGCTTTTATTATAATTATTTATTATTTTTAAATATATGAATTGACAATTTAATCTTTTTAAATACAGAAATATTGTTTAATAACGTTTGAATATTTTTTTGATTTTTGATTTATTCATTTGTCAAAGTTATTAGATTGAGACTTTAATTTTTAAATTACTAACTTTATAATAATGTTTGATAAAATAGATAAACACTTTAATCGTAGTGTTAGAAAATAATAAGTTAAGTCAATCCATTTTGATTATACTAAAATAAATATGTTAAATAAATTGAAAGAACAAAATATTTTTAAGTAAGTCAATCTATTAACCCATCACTTATAGTGTGTCTAGTGAGTTACAAAATTTTGACTTACCAAAAATTAAGTTAGGTTGAGTTGATTCATTTTTAGTCTAATCTATAGTGAGCCAACTCATGTGGAGTTGGTTTGAATTGACTCACTTTCACACCCCTAATTTTAAATAGTTATATAAAAAATTGTGAGACCTTTAATATGTGGTGATAAAAAAGTAATTATATATTGTAATGGATAAAATAATAAAACTATTGAAATATTTACTTGAAAATGCGATTTAGTGAAAAGATATTGGTGACCAGATCGATCTTATTTTTGCTTTGGAGGTGTCTCCTCCTTTTGAGGTTTGAATTCCCCTCCGTACATAATCCATCATATATGTTGCTGAGGACCCCTTTGAACTCTCTAGGATTTTAGTAAATTTGATCAGCATGTTGGTTCTACTCTTAGTTGGGGTTATTCCTATTGTCATCTTGATGTTTTCTACAACTTCTACCTTATAATCCAACATTATACCATATGTCATGTCTTCTACTTCATTATCCCTATCCTTAACCTACTGCATTGTTTCCATTTTGTACAAAATGAACAAGATCTCTAGAGTGCATGGTGTATGCAATTATATCTCTGACCTTGTAACATTATTTGGTTATGTGCTTGATGTTTTGATGGCATTTGCATCTCTTGTTGAGTTGACATTTATGGGAGAAGGGAGACTTAAGGAATTGGTAGTAGCTTAAGGTTGAACTTTTCTTGTATGATGGCGTCTCAATTTATGTTGAGTGGAATAATTTTGTATCTCATCGTTCATTGTTGTTTTGACTCTACCAAATTTTTGTGCATTTGAAGAGAGGGATCGGGCATTCTTTCTCAATTTATTTCTCATCTTGAGATTATCTTCTATAGTCATGTGCCTCATTGCTCATTCTCGTATATTGTCTTTATCTTTTGGTAGGTTGGCAAACAAGTTGTTCAAGAAAGGAGTTTGACGTATGATTGTTAGTATTGTGTATGTGGTGATGGCTAGATGAAGGTTGATGATTACAAAGTGGTCCTTCTTCTATTAGAGTAACTTTATTTCTTTTTGTTTACTGTTTTCCAATGCCACCATGTTAGTTTCCATTAGCTTATCAACTACAATTTTTGTTGTAAATATTGCACATAATATCTCAAATGAATCTATTAAATTTTGTAGCAAGGTGCAATACCATTACAAAGCTAGTCCTATTATTGTGGTTGGAAAGATTATGCAATGTACAACGGGTTCAAAAAATTAGATTGAACTTGGTTAACTATGCCTTTAAATGTACATTTAGAGTCATTGTACAACTCAATTTTGAGACACTTCCACTTGGGTGGAAGGTTAATGATCAAGCCCTCGAGAGTGAAAGAATAATACCTATCAATAATTTTCTTTGTGAAGTTGTTTATTAAGGGGTTGATACTGCTGTGGATTGTTCCTTCAGTTGGACAACGGTGTGGTCAATGGTCTACTTCTAGGTGTGAATATCTTCTCAAACTTCGAATTCATTGCTTGATTTTTCAAGGATCAAGACTCTAATGATTGTTATTAGTTTTTGTTTGTTGATAAAAAAATGAGTTCATTTAGCTAGTCATGTAGACCATGTACCTTAGTCTCATGTTGTTGAACAAACTCTAATTTTTGTGTGAGTTGTACCTAAATTTGATAATTTTCCCAAGTTTTTTTTTCATGTTTGTTATTTAATTTTGGATTATTTCCTTACTTTAGGAAAAAGTTTTGTATTTGTATTTTTAGGTTATTAATTGAGAAAGAAAGAAAAATGGTAATTTGACTTCTAATAAAAACCATAAGTGAGATGGAACTAAATGTTTTTATCAAATAAGAATCATTTAAATGAGGTGTGAGAAGAATAAAAATTACTTTCGGAACTTTGTAGACTCCTTAAAGATAGACTTCAATTAGATTATTGAAGACTAAAGAAAAGTTCAACTACAAAAGACCTTCCATTTGAGTCAATAAAAGTTTAAGATAAAAATATTAAGTAGATATAAAATAAAATATGTAATACACTTTTACATCTGGAAAATTAAATTAAATAATAGAAAATATATTTGGTTTATTGAAGGTTTAATTAAGTTTCAAGTTCTTAATAAATTTAAGTATTTTTAATTGAGTCTTTATTAATTCCTTTTTGTCTATTAAGTATTTAAAAAATTTATATTTTTAATTGAGTATTTATCTTTTAATTTCTTTGTTGACTAGATGATATGACTATTATCTTGCCATATATATTACCTTAGTTGTCTCCACATTTTATTTTGTGTTGTTAATATGAAACGAGTTTTGTGGTTAACATAATAAGTGATTTGTATTATGATAGTGAGAAAAATAATATAAAAACCTAAATACAATATTAAAAGAATAAAAAAGAAGCGTGAGATTGAATAACAAAATGAGAACAAACATGAGATGAGATTCAAAAGGAAGTGAAAATGAAGACGTCCAATATAGTTTTTTTTTTTCTCTTCTTTTTTGTTTACCTTTGTTTAACACGTTCTGTTTTCACTTCATTTTCAATTTCATTCCACACTTATTCAACCCCATGCTTATTCTATTGTTCTTTAACACCATGTTTAAGTTTTTATTTGGCTTCTCTTCAATTAAATATCAAAGTTAATATTAAATATGAGTATCTTGAAATTAGAGTATACCAGAGAAAAAAAATATATATATATATATATATAACTAATTACATAAGAATATATTTAAAAATATATATTATTTAAGTAATATAATTGATTACATTACATGCTTAACTTTTTTTTATGATGAAAAACAGAGTTTCATCACTTTTACTGAACAGCCCTAAAAGTAAATCCTGACCAAAAAAGTGCTGCCAATTAGTTCATGAGAATCCATCAAAATAAACTTTTTCCACTTCAATTCATGAAAATCATCACTCGAAGTCTGTTGTGATTTTTTCATTCTCCCCCACCAAATAATTTAAAAAAGTAAAAGTTACATGTTTAATCAAAAGATTCTTACTACCAAAGGGGTCCAGCCACATTAATAATTCATCACTCTACCATTTTCATCATGTTCATAATTGGCCATCATCAAAATGAGAGTTGAATTTAGTTAGCGTTCTGCCTAAACTGCAAACTTTGTATCTAATAATTTCTTTTCAGAATATAAAAAAGAGAGGTAGCAGTTTCACTGAGAAAATCCTCCATAGTAACCTTTTCTTACTGATCAGGTTAATTAATGCTTATCAAGAGGAAACAAACAGAAAAAGCTAGTTTGAAAGTTCTAGCAACCATCTTTCACTGTTGGCAAACACATTATGCACGTTTTTTCTGTGTTTATGGCAATCTCATTTGGAATATGTATATTAATTAGTGTAAACATATAGTACTTGAGGTGTTTCCATCTTATTAAGTAGATAAAAATGATTAGCGAATAAAAAAGGGATATTTAACTTTGGATAATGACCCCACCAGAAAGAAATTAAGTTGTGAGTGATGAAAGGACAGTGGTAGTTACGTTTGAAAAGGGTTGAGCACATTCACAGATAAGTTCGACAGACTGAGGTTCGGAGCAACTTCATCTTTTGTTTGTTTCTTCATTAGTTGTGTTGTTTTCATCCCTACTCTACTACTCATTACCCTGTATAATTTATAAACAACAGTGTTTTTCATATATGCCAGCTCAAGTTGAAGGTCACATTCATACTCTTCAATATGTAGCTTTGTAATAATACAAGACTTCTCATATATGTTTATATCTGTGCATTGTTATGTACAATCACTCAACTTTCACTATTCTTTATTCAATAATTTAATTTGTGTTAATTAAATATCTTAATTGACCATTTTATCGTTAGAAACGATTGATAATTATGATAAAAAAAATGTAATATAATTTTTTAAAATCAATTTGTGAAAAAAGTGTTGTATTCAATTAAAATAATATTAAGAAATGAATTATAAATATAACTTAATTTTATAAAATAAGCCTATGAAATATAGTTTGTTCTCATATATATATATATATATATATATATATATATATATATATATATATATATATATATATATATATATATATATATATATATATATATATAATGGTAAACTGATTATATTTATAAGATTTAATTTATTTTCTCAAAAATGATAAAAATATTAGAAAGTGAGTTTTAAGTCTAACTCATTTTCACAAAACTGGCTTATAAGATAAGGTTTGCACCTCACTTATATATTATAAACTGGTTTTATTTCTAGTCGACGTGAAACTTCTAAAAAAAATGTTTATATCCATAAGTACCTATATATAAAATTCATTTAATAAGTGAATATTTAAACGAATATTTAAAAATAGTGAATAACAGATAATTTAATATTATATATATAAGTAAATCAGGTATTATATTATTTTTATTTATATGTAAAAAATTAAAATGAAAATATAATTTATATTTTAAGTTAAATTTAAATAAAATTTAAATTTAATTTTGTTTTATATTATTTTATTGGTAATTAGTTTGTTTATATTAATAGTGGAAAAATTGAATCCAGAACTTTTTCTTCCAAATTCACGGATCTCTAAATTGTTAATGGAAGAAATTGAACTTCCGATCTGTCTCATTCTTTACCTACTTTATCTCTAAATCATCTTTATATGATTATAGGTATAGGTATGAAAAATCCTATAAACTGTCATCGACAGAATTTATTACTGTATAGTCTATTTTCTAGTTGAAAACGAAGCAATACGTCTATTGTCTATTTTCTAATGATGAAGGAATATTTAAATGACTGGTCCTAAAGTTTATGAATACTTTTGTGTAGAGATGTTGTATATATCTTGTAACCAGTTTAATTTCATTAGAGACTGAAAATTTTAAAACATACAAATAAAATTTTCAAATACTGCAGACCTTCTATCTTTTGCCACAAGATAATTATAACTAATTTATACTTTTAATCCTCCAGTCCATTAATATTTTAAATTAATATTAAATTTTATTTTTAATAAATAAATTATATAATTCATTATTTAATATGTTTTTCATAGATATTTATGGCCTTTAGTTTTCTCTTTTAGCTGGCTTTATTAAAAGTAGCGTTATCCACTACAACTTTGTATAAATATGGGTGTGGTTTGATTGAAACAGACGAGGGACATAAAAGCAAGAGAATAAAAGATATGTTAGAAAGAGATTAAGCAAAGTAGTATGCAATAATGTAATTTGTTAAAAAAATTATGATATTTGTTTTTTATAAATATCAAGTTAAGATAATAATATTCTATTTTTCTTCCTTAAATTTCTCTCATGCACGGAAATAATAGCAAAAAATAAAGAAATAAATTGGTGTACTTTTAACAAGAAAAAAAGAGTGTATAATAAAAAAAACTAAACATTAAAATGAAGTTTTCATGTGAGATTTTGTCTAAATTAATAAAATCGTTTTGTCATGTTTTATTAATTGTTATTCATGTTGTTTATTTTCTTTGATAGATCATGTAGGATCAATTTAATATTTAATATTTTTATTGATATTGACTACTTTGTCATCATTTTAAATTTGTGCATATTTGTATTTTCAAAGTTTTCGTTATCGTTATGAATGGGTGGATATATTTGCATTTCTTTCCTCTACAACTTCTTATTAGATAAATAGATAATTTGTGTATTTTGTTTGTGTGAAACCCTGAATATTTAACGCACCAAATCCCACACTCTGATCACCATTAAATGCGCCGTGCCACGTCAAAACCCTCTCACACCCACTCTGCATGCGTTTGCCAAGTGTCACGGCTGGATCATTCTAAAAACGGTAGTGGAAGACAAGTGGCATGATGAGAATGGACGTTCGTCCTGCGTGGGAAGGGAAATGGTTTTCTGGAAAACCCTTCTCCACTTTTCTGCATGCTTCACCTTCTTCCCTGATTTCTGATTTCAAATTCTCTACCTTCTCTCTAAAACCGCTCCATCTTCTCTCTAAGATAACTCACCACCAACCTCTCCGATTCCATTTCAGAAACCGTAGGATCATTCACGGCGTCGTGAGCTCTCACTGGAACCGAACGCTTTAGAGTTTTGTAACCGGTAAGTTCTCAAACTCTAAACGTTCCTTTCTGAGTTACATGCGGACCCTGGTACCGCTGCATGTTAGAATATAAACTAAGTTCTCCTACGTTTCTTTTGGTTAGAAGTAGTGAAACATTTGAGAAGCACATTGAGTGTAGAAAAACCCTAGTTGGACGAGTCAAAAGCCATTGTATTTGGAAGTTCACTGCTAGACCAGGTAAGGAAAGCTTTAGTAATTTAATTGATACTGTATAATGTGTGTGAAAGCATGAATTGTACTGGATATATGAAATGCATGATGTTTAACTGTGATTGAACGAACCCTGTTGTACTGGTTGTGTATGAGTGATATTGTATGAACTGTATGTTGAGACTGAAACGTATGAATTGGAAAATGGATGATTTCTGTAAGTTATGTATGATAATATGAATTCTGTAATGTATGAGATTATGGTGGGGATAAATTATAATATATGAATCGTATGAAAAATGTGAAGTTATTGTAGATGAAAAATCTGGAAAATATAATAGTCCTTACTTTGATAATGCACGCTCGTCATCGAACGGTCTTCTACCGTTCGGCTTTTCCTGAAAATGATTTAGAATAAGAGTTCTTTCATTTGGAAAGGATTCGGCTTAAGAACGAGCGTCCTCTAGTGAAAGTCTAGGTTTGAGCGTTCGGCTCATCCTAGTGGTGTCCAACGACTTTAAATAATTGAACTCAGATTTGTAACGCTCGGTCTTACATTGAGCGTTCGTTCTAATTAGTGTTCAGTCATCTACTGAGCGTTCGTCTAAATGGGCTCTCGGTCTTGTATCGAGCGTTTGTCCTAAGTGGCGTTCGGTCTCAGACCGAACGCTCGTCCTTTCCGTAAATTACAACGAGCGATAATAGCGTTCGTCCTGAATTTAAATAGCGTTCGTCCTGAATGGAAATAGCGTTCGTCCAAACAGTAAATTTATATCCGCTACCGCGTTCGGTCATTGACTGGCGGGTAGTACCTTTTATAAATTCGTATCCGTTTTAATATCTAAAAGTCTTATGATGTCTTTATTCAATTAGATTTAAACTAATGTCCTTGAAATTTAAGTTATTCTAAGTATCAGTTGAATCGTTCTAGACTCAGTCATTTAACTGATTCAAGTGTTCATGACGTCCGCCATTGGAAGGACGTTCGTCTTCCTTCTGTCAGAAACGAGTCTCTCTCTCTGTACTATATTAATGTTCGTCCTCATTACGAAGGGGGCTGAACGTTCGTCTTTTTATGAAAGTGGAACTAAGAATGAAAATGTGATTTAAAGGGGATTATAAAAGGTGTGAATCATGTATGAGATGAAACTGTGACTTTGGAATTTTAACGAGCGTTCCAAGGAGGAACGTCTCACTGATTCGAATATGATAAGTTGTATAGTATGACCATGGTAAAACTGCTGATGGCTGTTCATCCTGATATTCCGTGAGTGCTCGTCCTCACTTAGAGGTGGGTAGGTCATGTGTGGGAATGGCAGGAGGTCCTAGTCCTACTGAGTACTTTGGACTGATAGGGCTAACCTCGGGTGGCAACTGATGAGTGTTTCCAGTTACCACACCACCCGAGTGAACGAACGCCTGTAGTTACATGGATTCATACAGTCCAGACGATCGGTCTTATGAGAGTTTGGATGATTTATTTTATGCTTTGATGTATTGTTAATTGTCGTGTATGTTAATCGCATATGTTAAATTGTTATATGGGTTGTATGGATTAAATTACTTAAGCTTACCCTGTGTCCCTTTCTTGTGTTGTCGTTCGTCCTTGAACGTTCGTCTTGTCTGTGCAATGATCATCCGTGTGGATGTGAGCAGACGGAGAGGCGTTGCTTGAAGAAGCGCTGGAAGAAGAAAATTTGGAGGACGCCAATCTGGTTGAAGTAGAGGTTAAAGCCGAGCCCTAGAGCGCTCGTTAGTTGTAGTTTTATGTTCTGCTAGATTTTTGGACGTTCGGTTAAAGTTTGTAAAACCGTTCGTCATTAAATTTTGAAATACTGCTGCATGGTATTTTACCCCTGTACGTGGGAACGTTCGGCTTTGTTTTTTTCGTGATTAGTATAAAACTGCATGTTTTAACTGTTAATTGTAATTAATTCTAATTTATGGTAATTACTATATTTTGGGATGTTACAGTTTGTGAATAAAAGACAATATTACTTACAATATGCAAAACAATTTCATTGTCACACAATTCAATAATATAATATTATGTTACTTGTGCTCAACTTCGTCTATTAACTTTACGGGTGCAAAAATAACATACAACGTCGAATAATTTTGGCTTTTAACAATATATTCGTGTTCGACGTCATATTGTGAGACGTAATTTTGACGTCAAATACCCACCGTTCGACGTTACACTTTTATATCCACTAACGTCTAATATCTGAATAACTAGTTACATTTAATGGAAGATTTGGCGTCAAATATATGGGGAGGGGACGTAAAGTTGACGTCAAAGACAAAGATGTATGACGTAATGTTGACGTCGATTTGTTTAGGGCGACGTTATATACACGTCGAGTAGCAGAGAAAGGACATCTAATATTTGAATAAATATTTATAGTTAAATGAAGATTTGACGTCGTACATGAGGAGGCTTGACATAAGTTTAACGTCGAACTAGTTTATGCTTCACGTTACCCTGTTGAGCCCTGGAGTTTCTCGCCCAACGTTGCATTTTGATTGTTACATCAACTGTATTATATGAACGTCAATCAGTGCATAGTTCGACGTTAAGATTCAATATGAACGTCGAATAGTGTATAGCTAGACATCACGTTTTATTTTTTTTTTTTAATTTTGTTCGTTATAGCTCATTTTACCAAACCTAAAATACAGAAACCAGTTTTCCAATTCATATATTCACAGAATTAATTAATTAAAACCATGCTATCATCAATTCCAATTAAATAATAAAACTAAAAGACACTAATGTTATCATCAAAACTTAAAAGAATCCAGTTTTCCATTCATTTATTCACAATATTCATCTATTCACAATTTAAACGATGTTATTATCAATTCATGAATTCAAAAAGCTACACAAGTAAAACTAAAAGCTAAGCAAATGCTACTATCATCAAAGGAAAAACCTAAAGTTATAGTTATTTGATGGAAACCAATTCCCAGCTGGAAACGAGTAGGAAGAGGCTCCAGACCAGAGGAAACCAGTAATGAATAATTGTGCAGCGGATGGTTGAAATGATGCAGTGTTTGAGGTGTTTTAATGGAGGAAAGGTGTATGGGTGAAGCCTCACAGCTCAGAGGGCCTTCCTACAGAGGAAGGAAGCTTGAGGAAAGGAGAAGAAGTAGTAATTCAAAGGTGACTTAAGAGCACAAAAGCTGGAAAACCAATTCTGCAGCATATCATTAAGCTCAAAAGTGAATCAATACAAGGAAAAGGCCCTCTTATTTATAGGTGAAGAGGAGCCTAATTTCTAATTCTAATTCCCTCCTAAATTCAAATGATTCAGATTTATTTTGATCAAGCAAAGTCCATGCCTCTTTCCAGCTCATCCAGCAAGGTGTGTGTTCCTTCCACATCAGCCAATTCACGTGGAAAATGCTGGTGCATGTCGTAAGCACCTCCTTTGCTTTTTGGCTCCTTTGCTTGGTTCTTCTTGGATGGCTCAATCATAGTCTCCAAGATTTATTAATTCCTACAAAACAAAATATAAGTGCTTTAGTTAAGAGAAGAAGGATTTTTATAAGTAACCTTCCATAGAAGTAAAATGTTAGATGATCCTTCTTCTTCTTGAATCTTCCTAGCCATTGCTCTAGTAAGAGGTCCAATGTGATTTCTTGATGATTTTCCATCATTATTTAAAATATTTATTCAAATATTATGCCCATTCCTCTCTTATTGTTTTTATTACTGCATCTGACAATGTAGAGGTAGTGTTGAACTGCTGCAAAATTAAGGAAAATTTACTATTATATTCATTTTAATGTGAAAAGTTTATTGATATTTGTAAGATTTTCAAATGTAAATTTCTACCTCAGTCCAATCTCCTCTTATTTCTGCTCGGATGATTGCCTTCATCCATGACATGATGTAGTAGCCACATGCCCATGAATCATTCTGCTTGTTACACTAAACATGTGAAAGAACTTAGTCAAATGTAATGGTTTAAATTTGACTACAAAAATTAATGGTTAAAGATCGACGAATTCCAACCTTGGGATATATAATTTCAATTTGTTGTCCTCTGGTCCTAGCCATAACTCTAAACAAATTTGAAACATTAGAAACATAAGTTAATATATTAATATCATCATGAATTGTTATAAATGAATGTAATACTTACGATTGTAACAAGGACTTCAACCCCGATTTCATCTTCCAATGAAGAGAACAAAACCATACAACTTGTGCTTTTTTTGGAATGATCACCATTAGTTGCCAATGTCCCCCATCATGTACCAACAAGTAGTAAGTTTATTGATTAAAATTTGATAAAAGTTGACAATATTGGGAAACACATACGCATCAATGTATGACGCGATATACATCTCTCTATTAGACTCAATCATCCATGTTTGCATATATGATTTTCTGGACTCTAATGTGTTTCCAGATGGTTGAATGGTCTAAGGTTCAAGAAAGCCATAAACTAACGCCCGACCTGATTCCACTACAACGGTGTCTATGTACCTATAACAATAAAGTTAAGTATATTTATTAAAAAGTAATAATACTAATATACAAATTGGAAAATAATAATTAAAAAACTTACATACATCATAGTTGTATGCATGAAATGTTTAACATTGTTTCTCCATCAATGATCTCGAATGCATCATTGAAAGCAATATACAATGGAATATGGCACTCAAGGCCAAATGTTCTTAACTCCTACTCCATCCCTATCGGTCCTTTTCTCAACTTATTTAATCTCGATATCAATATGGATAGAGGATCATCATCGTCTTATGCTTTCTCATGAGCCTCATTCACAGGTTGAGGCATTGGTTGTTTCTTAGGACGATAGACCTGCAAGTCACATTTACAAAAGCTAGGAATCATTTAATTATAACTTGAAGATTTAATATAATAAAAATAAGAATATAATACCGCTGGTTGGCCAAAATATGACATGATCATAGCCTTAGGCCAAGCTATAAATGTGTCTATGGCCTCCCCCACGAATTGGATTTCAGATGTAGGCATTGGCACGAGAGCTGCGGGTCTCTAACATCATCAATCATTACCCACGCGTGAGTGGGCAATAAAGGAGCACCATGAATGGTCTAGCCTCCTACAATCTATCGTCCCACGGCCACTACGCACGAAGGATCCTCATCAACCAAAAACTCATACTGAATAGTGTAATTAGTACGATCTACAGTAGAGCATGAGCCTTTGGTGCTCACACAAGGTGCGGTAGGATCATCTTTTGGGACATCCTCCTGTTGTTGTTGTTGTTGTTTGGAGATCATCGCAAGTTTTTCTTCGAGCGTTCTTTAGCGTTCATTCATACGCTCCTCTATCTCGACTTGCACCTGTTGCCTGAGGCTACTAAGCACTTCCTGGCTCACGACTTCTGTGCTTCTTGGTTTAGGGCCAAAGTAGTCCCTCAATCCAGTAGCTCCTCCAACAGTACGTACACGACCTGGACGATCTAGCTGACCTGTGACTACTACTAGGAGGTCCTCCCTACCTTGTGCTACAAATGTGCCCTGCGTCTGTTGCTCAACCAACTCATCCTGCATAATGAAGTTAGACACATAAAAAAGTTTGTTACATAATTTTTTTATGAAGTATGGTAATTAGTTAAAAGTTTCTACTTACAATTCTCTGGGATATCTCCTGAGCAGACTGGGATGTCATCTGGCCATTGGACTTGGTCCGTGCAACCTTCCACAATTCATGTCTAACTGGTGGAGGTGCTAGGTCAGCTGACACAAGACCTAACTCCTCAACACGACGTTTTCTCATCCCTTTTCTCTAATAACGCATAACCACCACGTGACAGTACATGTGGTGTATCATTAAGCCTCTGCCTCTATTGGGCGGCTATCCTTTTCACCTATGAAAAAATTAAAATTATTAAGCATAAATCACAAATTAACATCTTGTGTGACTAGAGCAAAATATTAAAAAACATACCTGTCAGTCATCAGAAAGTCTAGTTGCTTTAAACTGCACCTACTCCTCCTCAGTTATTTTATATTTTGAACAAGGAGTGTCGTTCTATTTAGAGCCAAAGACGTATACACGTGTCATTCTCGTCTTGAAGTCCCTCCATCAGACTGCAATGTGGGATAAAATCTTCTTCCTTATCCTCTCATCATTAGGAATATCCCAATTTTTCTGTTAAAAACAAAATTAATGTTAAAGCATGTTAAACAAAAATAAGTCAATGATGGAAGTAAAACATCTTAAACATACCAAAATATCTTATCATAGTATATTTTTATCAAGCCTTGGAACATCATCCCAACAGTTAGCGACAATAGGGACATGTGTTTTTGCCAACACGCCCAAGTAACTCCTAAACGATGTTGCATGTGCCCCAATAGGAGCAAATGATCGGGGATCAAACTCCATCGTCATTGGTTTCTCATTAACCCGACGGGATGTGACATCAGGCATCCGAGTCATAGATCTACCACCTCCTCTCGTCGGACCTGATCCAGAGCTTGTCATACCTGTTTACAAAGTGTTAATAAATTATAGTGTTTACAGACAAAATAAATAAATTGTACAAGTAATTAAAACAATATAAAGACACATATTTCTCCCATATGCCTTCGTTGTGATCACATCGAGTTGCATATATTTCATCGGGTACATCATCAACCTTATTTTCAATGGTTCTTGATGTGAAGGAGCTTGTCTCAAGTATATCTAGTGATTCTTCATCATCAGTTGTGTGCATGGCTCTACCTTCCAATACCATTGACCATTTGTGATTCACTGGGTTAGTGACATATAATATTTGTCTTGCTTGACTAGCCATAATAAATGGTTCATCCGTGTAACTCATTTTGTTAAGATCCACCAAAGTGAATCTGAGGTCTTCTGTCACCACACCAGAATTACCATCAACCCATTTACACTTGAAAACTGGAACTCTAAAAGTGACATAATCAACTTCCCAAATTTCTTGTATTATTCCAAAATAACTCATTGATGCTATAATTGGATTCTTATCCTTGGAACTGGAAAAGTGTACAACCTCAGCTTGTAAGGTAACTCCATTATTTTGAACTCTACTTTTATTGTCTTCCTCCTTTGAATAGAACAAGTAATTGTTTATGTAATAGCCGCCAAAAGTGATCACATCGGTGTTAGGTCCGCGAGCTAGTCTCAATAGATTTTCAGAAACATTCGGAATCACGTAAATCTTTTTCTTAAACCAAGCTAAAAAGGATTTGTTATGTTCATGAAGTGTTCACTTTTCGCTCATATGTGGATGTGCAGACTTGATTTCATCAATGTGTTGTGAAATGTAAGGAATAACATCCTCTGTGTTGTTTAAAATGTACAAATGAGCTTGATTAACTTCTTTTCCACTAACAGTTTCAATCTTCACTCCTCGAACTCCCTTTCCTTCACGTCTGTGTTCATGTCTGTTCTTTGGAAGTCCTATTGGTTCACAACTTGGCATATAACTTGAACATAATTCAATGGCTTCCTCTGCAATGTAGCACTCTATAATCGAAGCTTTCGGTCTCAATTGATTATTAACATATCCCTTTAAGATCTTCATGTATCTTTCGACTAAGTACATCCACCTCAAGAAAATCGGCCCACATATTCGAATTTCTCTCACTAGATGTGTAAGACCCTTGAAAATATTTGTAATTTAGATACTAGAAAAAAAAAGTGAATAGTAAAAAGTGAATAGTAAAATGTGAATAGTAAAATGGATAAGTATTCCACGTATCCTTGAGTCATTAGAGATCAGAATTCATCAAATTGTAAATAAAAAATTATTTTTGTAATAGTAAAATGAATAGTAAAAATGAATAGTAAATTTTTTTGCTATAAATAGCCAAGGGGGGAGGCTTAAAATTTACACCAAAAATTTAGAAAAATTTTGAGAGAAGAGAGTTGGAAGAATTTCTAGTTGCAAAGGGGAGATTCTGGAAGTTTTCGGGGAACGAGGAGATTAAGTCTATAATAGAGGTAAGGGAAGCCACTCTTATATTTTGCTTTTGTCTAATCCTAAATCTTGAATATGGAGTATTTCGTTTCTGTATGGTCTTGAATTTTGAATGAGAACATGCTTCTGTGATGAGACCCAAGTTTGATGGTTGTAAAATGTGATGTTGATTCTGTTATGCTAATTGTACGTTATTATTACTTAGAACATTTAGTTATTTCTTTTACAATTTTGGAAGGATGAGAAGTTGTCTAACCGGCTCTGCCAGATTCAACTTCTTGTTTCCCCATACCTTTTATTGTTTCTTATCTCTTTATATTGTATTTTTGGAAGGATGAGAAGTTGTCTAACCGGCTCTGCCAGATTCAACTTCTTGTTTCCCCAGAAATTTTATTTTTTATCTATTTTTTTATTGCATCTTTCTGGAAGGATGAGAAGTTGTCTAACGGGCTCTGCCAGATTCAACTTCTTGTTTCCCCTGAATTTTTATATTAAGATTATTTTGATGGTAGGGGAGCTAATCCTTTCTTGTTATGATCATGAATATGAGTATGAATATGTTAAAATTTTGGTAATGGTAGTTATCTATTGACTTGTGTAAATTTGGTTTTCATGATTATAAATTCTTATTTTTGAGTTACTGTGGTGAAAATTTTCTATTAATTGTTTTCACCGTTGGATTTAGCTAAAATTTTAATATGTGAATCCTAAGACCTATTACTACACTTTGATCGTTCGGATTTAAAAATAGAAGTCTGTACTTGGAGAAATAAATCCTACATGTTTGAGTAAATTAGTTACCCCTGTAGTTCTGTTACTAAGTTGTCTCGGTAAAATATAGATTCTGTTCTATTTGACCGTTAGATTAAGCTGAAAATTTGATATATGATTCCTAAGATATATTTCTATAATTTGACCGTTCGGATCATTAATTAAGAGTCTGTACTTGGAGAAATAAGTTCTGCATGTTTGAGTAAATTAATTACCCCTGTTATTGTGTTACTGAGTCCTCTCGGTAAAATATAGATTTTGTTCTATTTGACCGTTAGATTAACCTGAAAAGTTTATATATGATTCCTAAGATATATTGCTATAATATGATCGTTTGGATTTGTAATTAAAAGTCTATGTGTTGAGAAATAAATTTCGAAATTTTGAAAAGTGTGATGAACACTATATTTTTGTTCTTGAGTTAACATGGTAAAAACTTCATATATATTTCATTTACCGTTACATTGAGCCCAAACTTTAATATGTAGTTCCTAAGATATGTTGATGTATTTTGGCTGATATATGACCTTTGATTGGTGAAAATCTGTTGAGTTACACTCGTTATGGGAAAATTGAGTTTATGATATGAAGTATGATATTTGGCAATATGTTTAATTTATTGACACCAAAATGGGTTATTGTCAATTTGTGATTAAAGAATGAACATGATTGAGTTAGGTGGATAAGAGGGTATGAATTGTTAATTTTATGAAATGTTGGAGTGGATATAAGAAATCATTACTTGTGAAATGATGTTTACTACTGGGAGTAGTATGTTTGGTTTATACCATGAGAGCTTGATATGAGCAAAGTAACACCCGAGGTTTATGAAAGCAGACAGAAAGTGGTCTGACCAGAAGGTGTTGAAATAAACATATGATTCGTAAGTTTTATGAAAGCAGGCAGAAAGTGGTCTGACCATAAGACTTTGACATAAACATATGATTTGTAAGTTTTATAGAAGCAGGCAGAGAGAGGTCTGACCATAAGACTTCATAAAGTAAGACATAGTATACAAGTAAGGCTTAAGGAAGCAGGTAGAGAGCGGTCTGACCATAAGACTTCGTGAGTAAGCATGGTATACTTGTAAAGTCTATGAAAATGAGAAAGATGATTTTGAAGATGTTAAAAAAAATGAATTAATAACATCAGGATAATGGTATTTATAAATTGCAGAAATACATGATTGAAACATTTATATTATAAGTAAGTTTAATGATTGTATGATATGGTTGGCTTACCCTTATTTGTTTGTGCTATGATCATATAACTCATGTTATATGTGAGCAGATAATGTTGCAGATGCGGTTGAAAAAGCTTAGAGATGTTGAGAGAGATGCGGGAAAAAACTTTCAGGGCTTTTTATAAAAAGAATAAATTTGTATTGGAAAAATACGTTGTGTAAGACTTATAAGTTTAATGTCGAATTTATGATAAGTGGTGAAGACTATATTGTTTAAAGTGTGTAAGTTTGGAATTGTACTTTGGAAGAATTGAAATAAAGTTTGATTGTTTATATCAGATATCAAATTAATTTAGTCTTTACTACCAGTAATACCCTTTAAATTATTTGGGGTGTTACAAGATGGACAATCAAATGAACCATGATATCAAAAAATGAGGGTGGGAAATACATTTCCAATTGGCACAATAGTCTGATGGCCTCATTTTGCAAATCATCTAACTATCGAGGATCAACAACTTTCTTGCAAATGACATTGAAAAACAAACTTAAACGTGTGAGAATACCTCTAACAGAGGTAGGTAATATGGCTCGAATAGCTACTGATAAAAGTTGTTGCGTTAAGACATGACAATCGTGAGACTTTAAACCAACTAAATTTAAATCTTTCATAAAAACAAGACTACTAATATTCGACGAATAACCTTGTGGAACATTCACATTATGCAAACATTGACAAAAAAAATTACTTTTCTTTTTTTGAAAGAGTGTGACAAGCTGGAGGAAGATAGGTGCGTCTTCCTATGGATTGCGGATGTAACTCATAACGGATTCCCATGTAAACCAAGTCTTGTCGTGCTTTCACTTCATCTTTTGTCTTTCTTTTAACGTTTAGTAAAGTCCCAACAACACTATGACATACATTTTTTTCAACTTGCATCACGTCTATGCAATGTCGCACATCAAGTTTACACCAATATGGAAGATTAAAGAATATTTATCGTTTTTTCCAAATGTTTTTCTCAACGGTCTTCTTTTTATGTTTTTCGAATACAACATCAATGTTCCTCACCTGGTTGTATACTTCTTCCCTATTACGGGGTCTAGACACTACATCATCCTCAGGACTTCCATTAAACGCGTTTTTCAATCTACGGTAAGGGTGATTTCGAGGAATGAATCTTCGGTGTCTTGTGTACACAGTTTTTTGCCCATGCTTCCGTTGAGGATAACTAGTATTTTCTTCACGAATCGGACATGGAAAATGACCTTTAACACTGTAACCACTCAAGTTCCCATATGCTGGGAAATCATTTATGGTGCAAAACAACATTGCACGCAAACGAAAGTTTTCTTCTGAATATTAATCGAAGACCTCGACGCCCTCTTCTCACAACATTTTTAAATCGTCAATTAATAGTTTAAAATAAACATCAATGTCATTTCAAGGTTGTCTAGGACCCGATATCATCATAGACAACATAATGTATTTTCTCTTCATGCACAACATAGGAGATAGATTATAAATCATCAACATAACTGGCCATGAACTATGTTTTCTACTTAAGTTTCCATAAGGATTCATACCATCAGTAGCAAGTGCAAGTCTTAAGTTTCTTGGCTCTGCACTAAATTCTGGAAATGTGTCATCAATGTTCTTCCATTGTGGGGAATCAACTAGGTGTCAAAGAAGATTATCACATTTTCTTCCATCAACGTGCCACATAAGATTCTTCACATCTTCTTTAACAGAAAACAATCGTTTCAACCTAGGTACTATAGGTAAATACCACATGACCTTTGTCGATGGATCTTCATTGTGTTCATCGTTATTTCCATGAAGTTTCTTCTTAAATCGTGACGAACTACACGTAGGACACACCTTCATTGAAGTATACTGATCTCTATACAATACACAGTCATTGGGACATGCATGTATCTTTTGGTATTCCAAACCCATTGGACATACAATTTTCTTCGCGTCGTAATTACGAATAGGTAACGTGTTATTTTCTGGAAGCATCTCCTTCAGCAACTCCAACAATTCCATGAAACTTTTTTCAGTTCATTCGTTTCTTGCTTTCAAACAAAACAATTTCAAAGTAGCCGATGACCTTGTAAATTTGATGCATCCTGGATACAACTCTTGCTCTAAATTGTTCTTAAGACTATCGTATAAATGAGCTCTTCCCAAATTTTCTTCACCAACGTCACGTACCATTTTGTCTAAATGATCACTCATCCATTCGTTGACATAACGTTGTTTGCTTATGTAATACTTCCCCATGCTAAGTCCAAATTGTATAACTTCTCATTCTTCCATAGATGAACAGATGATCACGGATGTTGTCACAGTCTTGATATACTTGATTGAGACAACGAACACAAGGGCAAAAATATGCCCCGTTCACTGGTTCTGCGTGTTCTTTAACATATTCTATGAACTCAAAAACCTCTCACAACATAACCCACATGAAACCATTACACACACATCAAAAGATTCAAAATAGTGCATCAGAAATCACTGAACAATCTAAAACTGGAAAACCCAAAAAGCCTAAAAAAGGGCGCCCAATGCTTGGAAAGGGGTGCTAGGCGCCAGAAATGGACCTTATATATATATATATATATATATATATATATATATATATATATATATATATATATATATATATACACACACATAAATCTTCATGTATCACAATATAACTCACATGAAACCATTACACACACATCAAAAGATTCAAAATATTGCATCAGAAATCACTGAACAATCTAAAATTGAAAAACCCAAAAACCTAAAAAAGGACGCCCAATGCTTGGAAAGGGGTGCCAGGCGCTAGAAATGGACCTTCTTTTAACATGTTGACTATTTTATTTCTAATAATATATTCCTAATAATATTTATTAAGTTAACCTATTGATCCAGTGGATGTTGTAACTCAATCATATCCGTTAGTTATGTGTTCCTAGATCAAATTTTATAATTGTATTAATATTTAGTTTCTTATGTTTTTTAATTTTATAAAATTGTATGTACTTTTATTCAATTTTGATATATAAAAATGTTTGTTATATTAACATTGTTTTATAAAAATAATAACTTATTTGATATTTTTTTATTCATGATTCTTTTGAGAAAAAACCATTTTTTTAAAAATGAAATGTACTTATTATTATTTTAGATGTGAAAACTAAAAATAAGTTAAAAGTTCATTTATATATAATCTTTTTTAAATAGTTTATTAAAATAAATTTATAAAATATTTCTAAAACAAAAGATTTAAAAGAAAATGTGTTTTTACTTGTATTCAAATATAAGTAATTTTTGGGCTTATAAAAAAAACTTATTTTAAATATATTTTTCTTTTAAAATTACCTTATTTTAAGGTTAAAATTTAACATGTATTATATTTTCAACTTTTTAAAATAATGAAATGATATATCTAAAATATGATTATAATTAAAATATTATTTTGAATAGCTTGTTATAAAATCAATATTTATCTATTTATATTTTAAAAAAATATTAGAAAAATATCATGCAGAAACTATTATTATAAAACATGTGAAATGAATAATTAAAAATACACTAATTTAGCTTTGAAGGGTCAAATCTACTATAACCCTATCCCCAACTTACTTTACGTGGAGTTTTGAAGACTCAGGCGTTTAAATATATCTTCTCAATTTTTTTTATTTTTGTCTTTGATGTAATATAGTTCATATGTTTATATAATAAATGTTTCCGTCTCCAAATTATATATTATATTTTATGATATAAAGTAGATAAAAAAAAGTATATATATATATATATATATATATATATATATATATATATATATATATATATAAAGTACTTTTTTACATTAAATTCTCGAAAGCAAGAACAATATCCATATGTATAACTAAATCATAGACTCATATATGTTGTTATTAGGATTTTACGTTAACACATTCCCTGTTTGATTACCATAATATTAAGGTTGGCATGTTATTAGATTTTTTTAAATATAATAGAAATAAAATAATGTATATTTTATGCAAATTAAACATAAATTCAATTAAAACTATTTTTTTAACTAAAAGGTTTATTAACAAATAAAATAAAAATTTAAAAATTTAAAAATTAAATAAAAATTAACTGAGATGATTCCATCTAGCATTCAACCATTTTTAAACAAACTTAAATGAAAAAA
Organism: Vigna angularis; assembly: GCF_016808095.1. Lineage (NCBI taxonomy): Eukaryota > Viridiplantae > Streptophyta > Magnoliopsida > Fabales > Fabaceae > Vigna > Vigna angularis. The sequence continues at coordinate 12,107,553 of NC_068980.1, forward strand.
TTACAATATATTCTAAATAACAATAGACAAAAAGAAAATGACTGGAATAGGAATTGCTTGTCACATTGAAGAGTAAATAATTTTTACAAAAATATTATAAGCTTAAACATGTAAATAATGATTAATTAATGCTTTAGCAATCTCAAATGGAATAATAATAGTAGAATAATAAAAAAGTGGAAATGAATATGTTGAGTTACGTAGTAGATTATATATATTAATTTTCTTATAAAAACTGTCTAACTAAAGTATAACAATTGCACTTCCCTATCAAATTATTTGTGATAATGTCATACAATAAGTTAAGAATGATAAATTTCTCACATATCAAACAAACTATTTAAAAGCTGCACACATAGACATAAAAGGTGAAAAACATGTTATAGGCAGAATCCTAACTCAGTCCCACAAATAGGTCAGTCGAATATGCAGGAAGAATTAATTTTAATTTTAAATTTGATATCAGGATCTAAATGGTGAACAAAAAAGAAAAAGTAAACAATGTATAAAAAAATCTATAAATTTAAAGTTTTAGATAAAAGATGTAGTATTTTATATGAATTTGTTCTTAATTCATTGATTTCTATAAATAAAAATAAAAACTGTGAAATGTGAAATAGAAAAAAATACGTGTTGATTATAATTTATTTTTAATTTAAAAATTGTAAGAACCTGGAAAATAGAGTATATAAGTTGATTAAAATAATGAGACGAGTTTCTTGATTTTAAAATAGTCGTATAATATAGATATAACTTACTAAAGCTCAGTTCATTATCTAAATCACTTCATCTTTCTACAACCTCCGTTCTCTGCCTTCTCTCTAGCTTTTCTCCTCACTAAGATGTTGGATTGACGATCAGGAGGTGCCCAAACGTCTACGGCGTAGAGTGCTTCATAACTGACCGATCAATTTCTCAATTCTAGCGGGTAAGTTGTTCATCCCTATTTCTCCGCTGTTTCTGAACCTAATCTATGCAATCTCTGCTGGTTGCATGTGTTTTGTGCGTTTTCTCGTCCATTCTCTATCCAATTCTAGCTCTTAGAGCTGTTCTTGATCACAAATTGGTGATTTGTAGGGTTCTGTTGAGTTTCCTTGCGGTGCAAGGTACTGTAGAGGTGATCCGGTGAGCTGTGCTGTGATCTTTGAGGTAAGGAGAGCTAGATTTCTGTTTGAATTAGTAGTTTGATAGGTGTGTGTAATGAACTCTGCATTTTGTTGCTGTTTGAGTTGAAACGTTGTTCTTGTGTAGTTTAAATAAGGTATTATTTGAAATGTTTATTGAGGAAACTGTGAAATGTTGTTTGTGAATTGATTAGATGTGTGGTGCAACTGTAATTGAGTAAGTTAGATGATTGTATTTTGTTATAGTAGCTATTAGAGAGAAAGTTCAGTGAATTGGTAGTGTTTTAGGTCATTTTAGAGGAAGTGAGGTAGTGAATTTGAGAATTAGAGATTAGGAGTTAATTTGGTCTGTTTAGGCATTTTGGGTAAGTCATTTGTGACTTGTGTGAGTCTTGTAAATGGTCAAAAACCTGTGCAAAGGGGTATAATTGAATTTGGGTCTCTAAGTTGTGGAATTGAATGTTTTAGAGTAGGAATTGGTTCATAATCTCTTTAGATAGGTGGTAGACATGTTTAGAATCACTTAGACAAGTCTAATTAGGTGTATAATACAATCTAGGAGTGTTAGAAGTTGAGGAAAATAGTTAGAATAGGTAATTGGTGTTTAAGTTGCATAAATCTGCAAAATTACGTTCTGCAGATTATGCAGACTCGTTGTGCGAATAGTTTCGGATAGCGAGTCGCTATGGCGAGCTACTCTCTGCCAAGGGCATTCGCACAACGAGTTGGTGCGCTGTGCGAATGACTTGAGAGATTGCTCTCTGTTTGGACATCCGCACAACGAGTTTAGGCGTTGTGCAAATGGTTGGGTGAGTTACTCTCTATCTAGTGATTCGCATGACGAATCAGGTCGTTGTGCGCCTGGTTGGGGTCTGGAGTTATTCCTGATTTTATTCGAAGGGCGAAAAAGGTCGAATAGCGAGTGAGTTGGGAAGGTTGGTCTCTGTTTGGACTTTCGCATGACGACTTGGAGCCGTTATGCGAGAGGTTGAGGTCTGGTACCTCTGCGAGTTAATTCGCATAGCGAGACAAGTCGCTATGTGAGGGACTCCTGGTTTTGCCTTGCGAATTGGGTGCGCAGGGCGAAAGGTTTAAATCAGTTGTTATTTAATTACTTTGTATTGAGTTTGATTAAACTAATTGTAGTATGTATTGTGAATTATGTTTGAAGGTGGATGTTAGTATATAGTTGAGTATGATTATGAATTCAATTCCAAATAAAAGTATGTGATTCAAAGTGGTGAAAGTAAGTTTCATGGTAGAATCTCTTGGTGAGATTCTAGGTTGTTTAGAATGAATGCAGGAGCTCAGTCTTGGGGGTCATCCTGAAACTCCAATGGTCAATCATTCTCAAGTAGAGAGGATTGAACCATGTTGTAAAGAGTAGCAGGAGGTCTTAGTCTTGGGGGCTTCCAGTATGCCTCAAGGCCCGGAATAGACTAACTTCGTGAGTGTGGTAGGGTGAAACCCATTGGCAATGGCTTTGCAAAGCAGTAGAGACCACCACGAGTGCACGACCCGCCATAGCTCGACAATCATTCTAAGTCTGGACGAGTCGTGTCTAAAATATAACATGTTAGGATGTGTGAACTAGTATACGTTGTTGGAGTGAACTTTGTATGTTATATGTTATTATAATTGTATGATCTTTGAATATCTAGCTCACCCTTCTGCTTGTGTTTCTATGTTGCTCGTGTGGTGTTTTCTTTTGCAATGATCATCCATTTGGATGTGAGCAAAGGTAGATGAGGTTCCTTTGGAGCAGGCCTTGGAGGGTGATGACGCTGCTGTTTAGTTTAGTGAGGATCTTCTAGTTGTTTTGTATAGTTTTGAAATACTCTATTGTAGATAAAATTTTAAATTTTATAGTCATTTTGGATGACTGTAAGATTAACTCCTTATTTGCAAATCTTTAGCTATTCTATCATATTATGATGTTGACTACTAATTATATAGTTTATACTATATATTTTGGGATGTTAAAAAATACTCTAGCTATATTTAATAAAAAATATTTTCATTCTCCTATTATCAGTTTTATTATTCCCATCTTATTACTATCATGTTAATATTATTGTTATTTATTCCTATAATTTCAAACAGGATCATTACTATCATCAGTATTATTATGGTTTTTAACACTATATCATTTATACAATATATAATTAAATTAATTCAAACATGAAAGCGAATCTTGAATCTAATTTATTTTAAAACTAAAATTAGAAGAAAAAACTAATTCTTAGAACCAAAAATCATCTTAAATTACAATTTTTTCTTTTTGTAAAAACTAAAAAGTAACTTTACAATTTTTTATAAATACAATTAAAAACCACCAAAGTTTAGAAGAATATTAGCATTCACTAATGTTTGACTGAATTGTTGTGCACACGTGGTTGCATGAGACTTTTATCTATTTTTCTAAAAATAAAATAAAAATACGTAGTTGCACATTAATCATTAACCTAACATACCTAAATGATCTCTTGCATAAAAGAGATCGTTGAAGGCTACAATTAAACTAACAATAACATAAATTTATTGAAAACAATTTTCATTTTGACTTTGAGTAGATGAAAATGAAAGTTTAAATTTGTTTTTTAATATAATAATATTAGAATCTATATTAATGAGAGTGGTTGGTTCTATGATGTTATTTACTATCAATCTATTATCAAATTATTTATATATCTAATCACATGCACTTATCACTTTCTAAAAAAGTAATTACTTTCACTATAAAATATTCATTATTAACCACTGGTCAATCAAGAAGAGGGTGATGATAACTAGAAAAAAAGTAATACGCTGATACAACCTAAATCTTTTAAGGTTATTCCCAATTAAAAAGAATTTGTCTTATGTGTTGAAGGTTGTACTTTTTTGTGATAATAGATTTTGCCATGATGATACAAGTGTTTGTTCTGTAGTGTGGTTAATGAGATTGAAGATAATATTTTGCTTTATGAGATTGAACTTGGGAGTAGGATATATTTTTGTCGAATGTGAAGCATTATTTAACATGATATTCTTGGCTTTTGTGATTGTGTGAAGCATTGTTTAAAGGTGTAGCATCTTTGTAAAGCATTAAATCAATCAATCTATTTTTCTTTTTCAAAATCATCAATCAACTCTGATTGCATGTAATATAAGATATTAATTTTGTTGGCCTTCTATAAACATCTAGTGATATTTGCATCAAATATTAAATGATTTATGTGCTTAATTATTACACTAAAACATGAGAAAAATATATATAATAATTCAATTTGAAAATCTATATATATATATATATATATATATATATATATATATATATATGTAGATATTGTTTTGTGTGGTATAAGAAATCAAATAAATTTAAGTGGTATTTTAATTAGTATGAAATTATATATTTTTCATTTGAGTAGAAAATATAATAGTTCAAAAATGTTATAGAAAACCCTTGGATATAGTTGTTCGATCTTTAATTTAACATTATTATTTTATATGAATAATTATAAGTTATATATTAAAGATATTAAAGGCAATAAGTTTTATTATTATATTAAATTAAAAACTTGATTGTTAAATAATATTAAAGCATTTTAAATAGAGATGTAAAAATAATCACATGTTTAAACTAGAAGGGGGAAAAATAGTTTTTATTTACATGTGGGTCAAATTCAACCAATTCATTTAATTTGCAGGTTAAATGGTTTTTAGTCAGTAAAAGCTTTTATTATAATTATTTATTATTTTTAAATATATGAATTGACAATTTAATCTTTTTAAATACAGAAATATTGTTTAATAACGTTTGAATATTTTTTTGATTTTTGATTTATTCATTTGTCAAAGTTATTAGATTGAGACTTTAATTTTTAAATTACTAACTTTATAATAATGTTTGATAAAATAGATAAACACTTTAATCGTAGTGTTAGAAAATAATAAGTTAAGTCAATCCATTTTGATTATACTAAAATAAATATGTTAAATAAATTGAAAGAACAAAATATTTTTAAGTAAGTCAATCTATTAACCCATCACTTATAGTGTGTCTAGTGAGTTACAAAATTTTGACTTACCAAAAATTAAGTTAGGTTGAGTTGATTCATTTTTAGTCTAATCTATAGTGAGCCAACTCATGTGGAGTTGGTTTGAATTGACTCACTTTCACACCCCTAATTTTAAATAGTTATATAAAAAATTGTGAGACCTTTAATATGTGGTGATAAAAAAGTAATTATATATTGTAATGGATAAAATAATAAAACTATTGAAATATTTACTTGAAAATGCGATTTAGTGAAAAGATATTGGTGACCAGATCGATCTTATTTTTGCTTTGGAGGTGTCTCCTCCTTTTGAGGTTTGAATTCCCCTCCGTACATAATCCATCATATATGTTGCTGAGGACCCCTTTGAACTCTCTAGGATTTTAGTAAATTTGATCAGCATGTTGGTTCTACTCTTAGTTGGGGTTATTCCTATTGTCATCTTGATGTTTTCTACAACTTCTACCTTATAATCCAACATTATACCATATGTCATGTCTTCTACTTCATTATCCCTATCCTTAACCTACTGCATTGTTTCCATTTTGTACAAAATGAACAAGATCTCTAGAGTGCATGGTGTATGCAATTATATCTCTGACCTTGTAACATTATTTGGTTATGTGCTTGATGTTTTGATGGCATTTGCATCTCTTGTTGAGTTGACATTTATGGGAGAAGGGAGACTTAAGGAATTGGTAGTAGCTTAAGGTTGAACTTTTCTTGTATGATGGCGTCTCAATTTATGTTGAGTGGAATAATTTTGTATCTCATCGTTCATTGTTGTTTTGACTCTACCAAATTTTTGTGCATTTGAAGAGAGGGATCGGGCATTCTTTCTCAATTTATTTCTCATCTTGAGATTATCTTCTATAGTCATGTGCCTCATTGCTCATTCTCGTATATTGTCTTTATCTTTTGGTAGGTTGGCAAACAAGTTGTTCAAGAAAGGAGTTTGACGTATGATTGTTAGTATTGTGTATGTGGTGATGGCTAGATGAAGGTTGATGATTACAAAGTGGTCCTTCTTCTATTAGAGTAACTTTATTTCTTTTTGTTTACTGTTTTCCAATGCCACCATGTTAGTTTCCATTAGCTTATCAACTACAATTTTTGTTGTAAATATTGCACATAATATCTCAAATGAATCTATTAAATTTTGTAGCAAGGTGCAATACCATTACAAAGCTAGTCCTATTATTGTGGTTGGAAAGATTATGCAATGTACAACGGGTTCAAAAAATTAGATTGAACTTGGTTAACTATGCCTTTAAATGTACATTTAGAGTCATTGTACAACTCAATTTTGAGACACTTCCACTTGGGTGGAAGGTTAATGATCAAGCCCTCGAGAGTGAAAGAATAATACCTATCAATAATTTTCTTTGTGAAGTTGTTTATTAAGGGGTTGATACTGCTGTGGATTGTTCCTTCAGTTGGACAACGGTGTGGTCAATGGTCTACTTCTAGGTGTGAATATCTTCTCAAACTTCGAATTCATTGCTTGATTTTTCAAGGATCAAGACTCTAATGATTGTTATTAGTTTTTGTTTGTTGATAAAAAAATGAGTTCATTTAGCTAGTCATGTAGACCATGTACCTTAGTCTCATGTTGTTGAACAAACTCTAATTTTTGTGTGAGTTGTACCTAAATTTGATAATTTTCCCAAGTTTTTTTTTCATGTTTGTTATTTAATTTTGGATTATTTCCTTACTTTAGGAAAAAGTTTTGTATTTGTATTTTTAGGTTATTAATTGAGAAAGAAAGAAAAATGGTAATTTGACTTCTAATAAAAACCATAAGTGAGATGGAACTAAATGTTTTTATCAAATAAGAATCATTTAAATGAGGTGTGAGAAGAATAAAAATTACTTTCGGAACTTTGTAGACTCCTTAAAGATAGACTTCAATTAGATTATTGAAGACTAAAGAAAAGTTCAACTACAAAAGACCTTCCATTTGAGTCAATAAAAGTTTAAGATAAAAATATTAAGTAGATATAAAATAAAATATGTAATACACTTTTACATCTGGAAAATTAAATTAAATAATAGAAAATATATTTGGTTTATTGAAGGTTTAATTAAGTTTCAAGTTCTTAATAAATTTAAGTATTTTTAATTGAGTCTTTATTAATTCCTTTTTGTCTATTAAGTATTTAAAAAATTTATATTTTTAATTGAGTATTTATCTTTTAATTTCTTTGTTGACTAGATGATATGACTATTATCTTGCCATATATATTACCTTAGTTGTCTCCACATTTTATTTTGTGTTGTTAATATGAAACGAGTTTTGTGGTTAACATAATAAGTGATTTGTATTATGATAGTGAGAAAAATAATATAAAAACCTAAATACAATATTAAAAGAATAAAAAAGAAGCGTGAGATTGAATAACAAAATGAGAACAAACATGAGATGAGATTCAAAAGGAAGTGAAAATGAAGACGTCCAATATAGTTTTTTTTTTTCTCTTCTTTTTTGTTTACCTTTGTTTAACACGTTCTGTTTTCACTTCATTTTCAATTTCATTCCACACTTATTCAACCCCATGCTTATTCTATTGTTCTTTAACACCATGTTTAAGTTTTTATTTGGCTTCTCTTCAATTAAATATCAAAGTTAATATTAAATATGAGTATCTTGAAATTAGAGTATACCAGAGAAAAAAAATATATATATATATATATATAACTAATTACATAAGAATATATTTAAAAATATATATTATTTAAGTAATATAATTGATTACATTACATGCTTAACTTTTTTTTATGATGAAAAACAGAGTTTCATCACTTTTACTGAACAGCCCTAAAAGTAAATCCTGACCAAAAAAGTGCTGCCAATTAGTTCATGAGAATCCATCAAAATAAACTTTTTCCACTTCAATTCATGAAAATCATCACTCGAAGTCTGTTGTGATTTTTTCATTCTCCCCCACCAAATAATTTAAAAAAGTAAAAGTTACATGTTTAATCAAAAGATTCTTACTACCAAAGGGGTCCAGCCACATTAATAATTCATCACTCTACCATTTTCATCATGTTCATAATTGGCCATCATCAAAATGAGAGTTGAATTTAGTTAGCGTTCTGCCTAAACTGCAAACTTTGTATCTAATAATTTCTTTTCAGAATATAAAAAAGAGAGGTAGCAGTTTCACTGAGAAAATCCTCCATAGTAACCTTTTCTTACTGATCAGGTTAATTAATGCTTATCAAGAGGAAACAAACAGAAAAAGCTAGTTTGAAAGTTCTAGCAACCATCTTTCACTGTTGGCAAACACATTATGCACGTTTTTTCTGTGTTTATGGCAATCTCATTTGGAATATGTATATTAATTAGTGTAAACATATAGTACTTGAGGTGTTTCCATCTTATTAAGTAGATAAAAATGATTAGCGAATAAAAAAGGGATATTTAACTTTGGATAATGACCCCACCAGAAAGAAATTAAGTTGTGAGTGATGAAAGGACAGTGGTAGTTACGTTTGAAAAGGGTTGAGCACATTCACAGATAAGTTCGACAGACTGAGGTTCGGAGCAACTTCATCTTTTGTTTGTTTCTTCATTAGTTGTGTTGTTTTCATCCCTACTCTACTACTCATTACCCTGTATAATTTATAAACAACAGTGTTTTTCATATATGCCAGCTCAAGTTGAAGGTCACATTCATACTCTTCAATATGTAGCTTTGTAATAATACAAGACTTCTCATATATGTTTATATCTGTGCATTGTTATGTACAATCACTCAACTTTCACTATTCTTTATTCAATAATTTAATTTGTGTTAATTAAATATCTTAATTGACCATTTTATCGTTAGAAACGATTGATAATTATGATAAAAAAAATGTAATATAATTTTTTAAAATCAATTTGTGAAAAAAGTGTTGTATTCAATTAAAATAATATTAAGAAATGAATTATAAATATAACTTAATTTTATAAAATAAGCCTATGAAATATAGTTTGTTCTCATATATATATATATATATATATATATATATATATATATATATATATATATATATATATATATATATATATATATATATATATATATATATAATGGTAAACTGATTATATTTATAAGATTTAATTTATTTTCTCAAAAATGATAAAAATATTAGAAAGTGAGTTTTAAGTCTAACTCATTTTCACAAAACTGGCTTATAAGATAAGGTTTGCACCTCACTTATATATTATAAACTGGTTTTATTTCTAGTCGACGTGAAACTTCTAAAAAAAATGTTTATATCCATAAGTACCTATATATAAAATTCATTTAATAAGTGAATATTTAAACGAATATTTAAAAATAGTGAATAACAGATAATTTAATATTATATATATAAGTAAATCAGGTATTATATTATTTTTATTTATATGTAAAAAATTAAAATGAAAATATAATTTATATTTTAAGTTAAATTTAAATAAAATTTAAATTTAATTTTGTTTTATATTATTTTATTGGTAATTAGTTTGTTTATATTAATAGTGGAAAAATTGAATCCAGAACTTTTTCTTCCAAATTCACGGATCTCTAAATTGTTAATGGAAGAAATTGAACTTCCGATCTGTCTCATTCTTTACCTACTTTATCTCTAAATCATCTTTATATGATTATAGGTATAGGTATGAAAAATCCTATAAACTGTCATCGACAGAATTTATTACTGTATAGTCTATTTTCTAGTTGAAAACGAAGCAATACGTCTATTGTCTATTTTCTAATGATGAAGGAATATTTAAATGACTGGTCCTAAAGTTTATGAATACTTTTGTGTAGAGATGTTGTATATATCTTGTAACCAGTTTAATTTCATTAGAGACTGAAAATTTTAAAACATACAAATAAAATTTTCAAATACTGCAGACCTTCTATCTTTTGCCACAAGATAATTATAACTAATTTATACTTTTAATCCTCCAGTCCATTAATATTTTAAATTAATATTAAATTTTATTTTTAATAAATAAATTATATAATTCATTATTTAATATGTTTTTCATAGATATTTATGGCCTTTAGTTTTCTCTTTTAGCTGGCTTTATTAAAAGTAGCGTTATCCACTACAACTTTGTATAAATATGGGTGTGGTTTGATTGAAACAGACGAGGGACATAAAAGCAAGAGAATAAAAGATATGTTAGAAAGAGATTAAGCAAAGTAGTATGCAATAATGTAATTTGTTAAAAAAATTATGATATTTGTTTTTTATAAATATCAAGTTAAGATAATAATATTCTATTTTTCTTCCTTAAATTTCTCTCATGCACGGAAATAATAGCAAAAAATAAAGAAATAAATTGGTGTACTTTTAACAAGAAAAAAAGAGTGTATAATAAAAAAAACTAAACATTAAAATGAAGTTTTCATGTGAGATTTTGTCTAAATTAATAAAATCGTTTTGTCATGTTTTATTAATTGTTATTCATGTTGTTTATTTTCTTTGATAGATCATGTAGGATCAATTTAATATTTAATATTTTTATTGATATTGACTACTTTGTCATCATTTTAAATTTGTGCATATTTGTATTTTCAAAGTTTTCGTTATCGTTATGAATGGGTGGATATATTTGCATTTCTTTCCTCTACAACTTCTTATTAGATAAATAGATAATTTGTGTATTTTGTTTGTGTGAAACCCTGAATATTTAACGCACCAAATCCCACACTCTGATCACCATTAAATGCGCCGTGCCACGTCAAAACCCTCTCACACCCACTCTGCATGCGTTTGCCAAGTGTCACGGCTGGATCATTCTAAAAACGGTAGTGGAAGACAAGTGGCATGATGAGAATGGACGTTCGTCCTGCGTGGGAAGGGAAATGGTTTTCTGGAAAACCCTTCTCCACTTTTCTGCATGCTTCACCTTCTTCCCTGATTTCTGATTTCAAATTCTCTACCTTCTCTCTAAAACCGCTCCATCTTCTCTCTAAGATAACTCACCACCAACCTCTCCGATTCCATTTCAGAAACCGTAGGATCATTCACGGCGTCGTGAGCTCTCACTGGAACCGAACGCTTTAGAGTTTTGTAACCGGTAAGTTCTCAAACTCTAAACGTTCCTTTCTGAGTTACATGCGGACCCTGGTACCGCTGCATGTTAGAATATAAACTAAGTTCTCCTACGTTTCTTTTGGTTAGAAGTAGTGAAACATTTGAGAAGCACATTGAGTGTAGAAAAACCCTAGTTGGACGAGTCAAAAGCCATTGTATTTGGAAGTTCACTGCTAGACCAGGTAAGGAAAGCTTTAGTAATTTAATTGATACTGTATAATGTGTGTGAAAGCATGAATTGTACTGGATATATGAAATGCATGATGTTTAACTGTGATTGAACGAACCCTGTTGTACTGGTTGTGTATGAGTGATATTGTATGAACTGTATGTTGAGACTGAAACGTATGAATTGGAAAATGGATGATTTCTGTAAGTTATGTATGATAATATGAATTCTGTAATGTATGAGATTATGGTGGGGATAAATTATAATATATGAATCGTATGAAAAATGTGAAGTTATTGTAGATGAAAAATCTGGAAAATATAATAGTCCTTACTTTGATAATGCACGCTCGTCATCGAACGGTCTTCTACCGTTCGGCTTTTCCTGAAAATGATTTAGAATAAGAGTTCTTTCATTTGGAAAGGATTCGGCTTAAGAACGAGCGTCCTCTAGTGAAAGTCTAGGTTTGAGCGTTCGGCTCATCCTAGTGGTGTCCAACGACTTTAAATAATTGAACTCAGATTTGTAACGCTCGGTCTTACATTGAGCGTTCGTTCTAATTAGTGTTCAGTCATCTACTGAGCGTTCGTCTAAATGGGCTCTCGGTCTTGTATCGAGCGTTTGTCCTAAGTGGCGTTCGGTCTCAGACCGAACGCTCGTCCTTTCCGTAAATTACAACGAGCGATAATAGCGTTCGTCCTGAATTTAAATAGCGTTCGTCCTGAATGGAAATAGCGTTCGTCCAAACAGTAAATTTATATCCGCTACCGCGTTCGGTCATTGACTGGCGGGTAGTACCTTTTATAAATTCGTATCCGTTTTAATATCTAAAAGTCTTATGATGTCTTTATTCAATTAGATTTAAACTAATGTCCTTGAAATTTAAGTTATTCTAAGTATCAGTTGAATCGTTCTAGACTCAGTCATTTAACTGATTCAAGTGTTCATGACGTCCGCCATTGGAAGGACGTTCGTCTTCCTTCTGTCAGAAACGAGTCTCTCTCTCTGTACTATATTAATGTTCGTCCTCATTACGAAGGGGGCTGAACGTTCGTCTTTTTATGAAAGTGGAACTAAGAATGAAAATGTGATTTAAAGGGGATTATAAAAGGTGTGAATCATGTATGAGATGAAACTGTGACTTTGGAATTTTAACGAGCGTTCCAAGGAGGAACGTCTCACTGATTCGAATATGATAAGTTGTATAGTATGACCATGGTAAAACTGCTGATGGCTGTTCATCCTGATATTCCGTGAGTGCTCGTCCTCACTTAGAGGTGGGTAGGTCATGTGTGGGAATGGCAGGAGGTCCTAGTCCTACTGAGTACTTTGGACTGATAGGGCTAACCTCGGGTGGCAACTGATGAGTGTTTCCAGTTACCACACCACCCGAGTGAACGAACGCCTGTAGTTACATGGATTCATACAGTCCAGACGATCGGTCTTATGAGAGTTTGGATGATTTATTTTATGCTTTGATGTATTGTTAATTGTCGTGTATGTTAATCGCATATGTTAAATTGTTATATGGGTTGTATGGATTAAATTACTTAAGCTTACCCTGTGTCCCTTTCTTGTGTTGTCGTTCGTCCTTGAACGTTCGTCTTGTCTGTGCAATGATCATCCGTGTGGATGTGAGCAGACGGAGAGGCGTTGCTTGAAGAAGCGCTGGAAGAAGAAAATTTGGAGGACGCCAATCTGGTTGAAGTAGAGGTTAAAGCCGAGCCCTAGAGCGCTCGTTAGTTGTAGTTTTATGTTCTGCTAGATTTTTGGACGTTCGGTTAAAGTTTGTAAAACCGTTCGTCATTAAATTTTGAAATACTGCTGCATGGTATTTTACCCCTGTACGTGGGAACGTTCGGCTTTGTTTTTTTCGTGATTAGTATAAAACTGCATGTTTTAACTGTTAATTGTAATTAATTCTAATTTATGGTAATTACTATATTTTGGGATGTTACAGTTTGTGAATAAAAGACAATATTACTTACAATATGCAAAACAATTTCATTGTCACACAATTCAATAATATAATATTATGTTACTTGTGCTCAACTTCGTCTATTAACTTTACGGGTGCAAAAATAACATACAACGTCGAATAATTTTGGCTTTTAACAATATATTCGTGTTCGACGTCATATTGTGAGACGTAATTTTGACGTCAAATACCCACCGTTCGACGTTACACTTTTATATCCACTAACGTCTAATATCTGAATAACTAGTTACATTTAATGGAAGATTTGGCGTCAAATATATGGGGAGGGGACGTAAAGTTGACGTCAAAGACAAAGATGTATGACGTAATGTTGACGTCGATTTGTTTAGGGCGACGTTATATACACGTCGAGTAGCAGAGAAAGGACATCTAATATTTGAATAAATATTTATAGTTAAATGAAGATTTGACGTCGTACATGAGGAGGCTTGACATAAGTTTAACGTCGAACTAGTTTATGCTTCACGTTACCCTGTTGAGCCCTGGAGTTTCTCGCCCAACGTTGCATTTTGATTGTTACATCAACTGTATTATATGAACGTCAATCAGTGCATAGTTCGACGTTAAGATTCAATATGAACGTCGAATAGTGTATAGCTAGACATCACGTTTTATTTTTTTTTTTTTAATTTTGTTCGTTATAGCTCATTTTACCAAACCTAAAATACAGAAACCAGTTTTCCAATTCATATATTCACAGAATTAATTAATTAAAACCATGCTATCATCAATTCCAATTAAATAATAAAACTAAAAGACACTAATGTTATCATCAAAACTTAAAAGAATCCAGTTTTCCATTCATTTATTCACAATATTCATCTATTCACAATTTAAACGATGTTATTATCAATTCATGAATTCAAAAAGCTACACAAGTAAAACTAAAAGCTAAGCAAATGCTACTATCATCAAAGGAAAAACCTAAAGTTATAGTTATTTGATGGAAACCAATTCCCAGCTGGAAACGAGTAGGAAGAGGCTCCAGACCAGAGGAAACCAGTAATGAATAATTGTGCAGCGGATGGTTGAAATGATGCAGTGTTTGAGGTGTTTTAATGGAGGAAAGGTGTATGGGTGAAGCCTCACAGCTCAGAGGGCCTTCCTACAGAGGAAGGAAGCTTGAGGAAAGGAGAAGAAGTAGTAATTCAAAGGTGACTTAAGAGCACAAAAGCTGGAAAACCAATTCTGCAGCATATCATTAAGCTCAAAAGTGAATCAATACAAGGAAAAGGCCCTCTTATTTATAGGTGAAGAGGAGCCTAATTTCTAATTCTAATTCCCTCCTAAATTCAAATGATTCAGATTTATTTTGATCAAGCAAAGTCCATGCCTCTTTCCAGCTCATCCAGCAAGGTGTGTGTTCCTTCCACATCAGCCAATTCACGTGGAAAATGCTGGTGCATGTCGTAAGCACCTCCTTTGCTTTTTGGCTCCTTTGCTTGGTTCTTCTTGGATGGCTCAATCATAGTCTCCAAGATTTATTAATTCCTACAAAACAAAATATAAGTGCTTTAGTTAAGAGAAGAAGGATTTTTATAAGTAACCTTCCATAAAAGTAAAATGTTAGATGATCCTTCTTCTTCTTGAATCTTCCTAGCCATTGCTCTAGTAAGAGGTCCAATGTGATTTCTTGATGATTTTCCATCATTATTTAAAATATTTATTCAAATATTATGCCCATTCCTCTCTTATTGTTTTTATTACTGCATCTGACAATGTAGAGGTAGTGTTGAACTGCTGCAAAATTAAGGAAAATTTACTATTATATTCATTTTAATGTGAAAAGTTTATTGATATTTGTAAGATTTTCAAATGTAAATTTCTACCTCAGTCCAATCTCCTCTTATTTCTGCTCGGATGATTGCCTTCATCCATGACATGATGTAGTAGCCACATGCCCATGAATCATTCTGCTTGTTACACTAAACATGTGAAAGAACTTAGTCAAATGTAATGGTTTAAATTTGACTACAAAAATTAATGGTTAAAGATCGACGAATTCCAACCTTGGGATATATAATTTCAATTTGTTGTCCTCTGGTCCTAGCCATAACTCTAAACAAATTTGAAACATTAGAAACATAAGTTAATATATTAATATCATCATGAATTGTTATAAATGAATGTAATACTTACGATTGTAACAAGGACTTCAACCCCGATTTCATCTTCCAATGAAGAGAACAAAACCATACAACTTGTGCTTTTTTTGGAATGATCACCATTAGTTGCCAATGTCCCCCATCATGTACCAACAAGTAGTAAGTTTATTGATTAAAATTTGATAAAAGTTGACAATATTGGGAAACACATACGCATCAATGTATGACGCGATATACATCTCTCTATTAGACTCAATCATCCATGTTTGCATATATGATTTTCTGGACTCTAATGTGTTTCCAGATGGTTGAATGGTCTAAGGTTCAAGAAAGCCATAAACTAACGCCCGACCTGATTCCACTACAACGGTGTCTATGTACCTATAACAATAAAGTTAAGTATATTTATTAAAAAGTAATAATACTAATATACAAATTGGAAAATAATAATTAAAAAACTTACATACATCATAGTTGTATGCATGAAATGTTTAACATTGTTTCTCCATCAATGATCTCGAATGCATCATTGAAAGCAATATACAATGGAATATGGCACTCAAGGCCAAATGTTCTTAACTCCTACTCCATCCCTATCGGTCCTTTTCTCAACTTATTTAATCTCGATATCAATATGGATAGAGGATCATCATCGTCTTATGCTTTCTCATGAGCCTCATTCACAGGTTGAGGCATTGGTTGTTTCTTAGGACGATAGACCTGCAAGTCACATTTACAAAAGCTAGGAATCATTTAATTATAACTTGAAGATTTAATATAATAAAAATAAGAATATAATACCGCTGGTTGGCCAAAATATGACATGATCATAGCCTTAGGCCAAGCTATAAATGTGTCTATGGCCTCCCCCACGAATTGGATTTCAGATGTAGGCATTGGCACGAGAGCTGCGGGTCTCTAACATCATCAATCATTACCCACGCGTGAGTGGGCAATAAAGGAGCACCATGAATGGTCTAGCCTCCTACAATCTATCGTCCCACGGCCACTACGCACGAAGGATCCTCATCAACCAAAAACTCATACTGAATAGTGTAATTAGTACGATCTACAGTAGAGCATGAGCCTTTGGTGCTCACACAAGGTGCGGTAGGATCATCTTTTGGGACATCCTCCTGTTGTTGTTGTTGTTGTTTGGAGATCATCGCAAGTTTTTCTTCGAGCGTTCTTTAGCGTTCATTCATACGCTCCTCTATCTCGACTTGCACCTGTTGCCTGAGGCTACTAAGCACTTCCTGGCTCACGACTTCTGTGCTTCTTGGTTTAGGGCCAAAGTAGTCCCTCAATCCAGTAGCTCCTCCAACAGTACGTACACGACCTGGACGATCTAGCTGACCTGTGACTACTACTAGGAGGTCCTCCCTACCTTGTGCTACAAATGTGCCCTGCGTCTGTTGCTCAACCAACTCATCCTGCATAATGAAGTTAGACACATAAAAAAGTTTGTTACATAATTTTTTTATGAAGTATGGTAATTAGTTAAAAGTTTCTACTTACAATTCTCTGGGATATCTCCTGAGCAGACTGGGATGTCATCTGGCCATTGGACTTGGTCCGTGCAACCTTCCACAATTCATGTCTAACTGGTGGAGGTGCTAGGTCAGCTGACACAAGACCTAACTCCTCAACACGACGTTTTCTCATCCCTTTTCTCTAATAACGCATAACCACCACGTGACAGTACATGTGGTGTATCATTAAGCCTCTGCCTCTATTGGGCGGCTATCCTTTTCACCTATGAAAAAATTAAAATTATTAAGCATAAATCACAAATTAACATCTTGTGTGACTAGAGCAAAATATTAAAAAACATACCTGTCAGTCATCAGAAAGTCTAGTTGCTTTAAACTGCACCTACTCCTCCTCAGTTATTTTATATTTTGAACAAGGAGTGTCGTTCTATTTAGAGCCAAAGACGTATACACGTGTCATTCTCGTCTTGAAGTCCCTCCATCAGACTGCAATGTGGGATAAAATCTTCTTCCTTATCCTCTCATCATTAGGAATATCCCAATTTTTCTGTTAAAAACAAAATTAATGTTAAAGCATGTTAAACAAAAATAAGTCAATGATGGAAGTAAAACATCTTAAACATACCAAAATATCTTATCATAGTATATTTTTATCAAGCCTTGGAACATCATCCCAACAGTTAGCGACAATAGGGACATGTGTTTTTGCCAACACGCCCAAGTAACTCCTAAACGATGTTGCATGTGCCCCAATAGGAGCAAATGATCGGGGATCAAACTCCATCGTCATTGGTTTCTCATTAACCCGACGGGATGTGACATCAGGCATCCGAGTCATAGATCTACCACCTCCTCTCGTCGGACCTGATCCAGAGCTTGTCATACCTGTTTACAAAGTGTTAATAAATTATAGTGTTTACAGACAAAATAAATAAATTGTACAAGTAATTAAAACAATATAAAGACACATATTTCTCCCATATGCCTTCGTTGTGATCACATCGAGTTGCATATATTTCATCGGGTACATCATCAACCTTATTTTCAATGGTTCTTGATGTGAAGGAGCTTGTCTCAAGTATATCTAGTGATTCTTCATCATCAGTTGTGTGCATGGCTCTACCTTCCAATACCATTGACCATTTGTGATTCACTGGGTTAGTGACATATAATATTTGTCTTGCTTGACTAGCCATAATAAATGGTTCATCCGTGTAACTCATTTTGTTAAGATCCACCAAAGTGAATCTGAGGTCTTCTGTCACCACACCAGAATTACCATCAACCCATTTACACTTGAAAACTGGAACTCTAAAAGTGACATAATCAACTTCCCAAATTTCTTGTATTATTCCAAAATAACTCATTGATGCTATAATTGGATTCTTATCCTTGGAACTGGAAAAGTGTACAACCTCAGCTTGTAAGGTAACTCCATTATTTTGAACTCTACTTTTATTGTCTTCCTCCTTTGAATAGAACAAGTAATTGTTTATGTAATAGCCGCCAAAAGTGATCACATCGGTGTTAGGTCCGCGAGCTAGTCTCAATAGATTTTCAGAAACATTCGGAATCACGTAAATCTTTTTCTTAAACCAAGCTAAAAAGGATTTGTTATGTTCATGAAGTGTTCACTTTTCGCTCATATGTGGATGTGCAGACTTGATTTCATCAATGTGTTGTGAAATGTAAGGAATAACATCCTCTGTGTTGTTTAAAATGTACAAATGAGCTTGATTAACTTCTTTTCCACTAACAGTTTCAATCTTCACTCCTCGAACTCCCTTTCCTTCACGTCTGTGTTCATGTCTGTTCTTTGGAAGTCCTATTGGTTCACAACTTGGCATATAACTTGAACATAATTCAATGGCTTCCTCTGCAATGTAGCACTCTATAATCGAAGCTTTCGGTCTCAATTGATTATTAACATATCCCTTTAAGATCTTCATGTATCTTTCGACTAAGTACATCCACCTCAAGAAAATCGGCCCACATATTCGAATTTCTCTCACTAGATGTGTAAGACCCTTGAAAATATTTGTAATTTAGATACTAGAAAAAAAAAGTGAATAGTAAAAAGTGAATAGTAAAATGTGAATAGTAAAATGGATAAGTATTCCACGTATCCTTGAGTCATTAGAGATCAGAATTCATCAAATTGTAAATAAAAAATTATTTTTGTAATAGTAAAATGAATAGTAAAAATGAATAGTAAATTTTTTTGCTATAAATAGCCAAGGGGGGAGGCTTAAAATTTACACCAAAAATTTAGAAAAATTTTGAGAGAAGAGAGTTGGAAGAATTTCTAGTTGCAAAGGGGAGATTCTGGAAGTTTTCGGGGAACGAGGAGATTAAGTCTATAATAGAGGTAAGGGAAGCCACTCTTATATTTTGCTTTTGTCTAATCCTAAATCTTGAATATGGAGTATTTCGTTTCTGTATGGTCTTGAATTTTGAATGAGAACATGCTTCTGTGATGAGACCCAAGTTTGATGGTTGTAAAATGTGATGTTGATTCTGTTATGCTAATTGTACGTTATTATTACTTAGAACATTTAGTTATTTCTTTTACAATTTTGGAAGGATGAGAAGTTGTCTAACCGGCTCTGCCAGATTCAACTTCTTGTTTCCCCATACCTTTTATTGTTTCTTATCTCTTTATATTGTATTTTTGGAAGGATGAGAAGTTGTCTAACCGGCTCTGCCAGATTCAACTTCTTGTTTCCCCAGAAATTTTATTTTTTATCTATTTTTTTATTGCATCTTTCTGGAAGGATGAGAAGTTGTCTAACGGGCTCTGCCAGATTCAACTTCTTGTTTCCCCTGAATTTTTATATTAAGATTATTTTGATGGTAGGGGAGCTAATCCTTTCTTGTTATGATCATGAATATGAGTATGAATATGTTAAAATTTTGGTAATGGTAGTTATCTATTGACTTGTGTAAATTTGGTTTTCATGATTATAAATTCTTATTTTTGAGTTACTGTGGTGAAAATTTTCTATTAATTGTTTTCACCGTTGGATTTAGCTAAAATTTTAATATGTGAATCCTAAGACCTATTACTACACTTTGATCGTTCGGATTTAAAAATAGAAGTCTGTACTTGGAGAAATAAATCCTACATGTTTGAGTAAATTAGTTACCCCTGTAGTTCTGTTACTAAGTTGTCTCGGTAAAATATAGATTCTGTTCTATTTGACCGTTAGATTAAGCTGAAAATTTGATATATGATTCCTAAGATATATTTCTATAATTTGACCGTTCGGATCATTAATTAAGAGTCTGTACTTGGAGAAATAAGTTCTGCATGTTTGAGTAAATTAATTACCCCTGTTATTGTGTTACTGAGTCCTCTCGGTAAAATATAGATTTTGTTCTATTTGACCGTTAGATTAACCTGAAAAGTTTATATATGATTCCTAAGATATATTGCTATAATATGATCGTTTGGATTTGTAATTAAAAGTCTATGTGTTGAGAAATAAATTTCGAAATTTTGAAAAGTGTGATGAACACTATATTTTTGTTCTTGAGTTAACATGGTAAAAACTTCATATATATTTCATTTACCGTTACATTGAGCCCAAACTTTAATATGTAGTTCCTAAGATATGTTGATGTATTTTGGCTGATATATGACCTTTGATTGGTGAAAATCTGTTGAGTTACACTCGTTATGGGAAAATTGAGTTTATGATATGAAGTATGATATTTGGCAATATGTTTAATTTATTGACACCAAAATGGGTTATTGTCAATTTGTGATTAAAGAATGAACATGATTGAGTTAGGTGGATAAGAGGGTATGAATTGTTAATTTTATGAAATGTTGGAGTGGATATAAGAAATCATTACTTGTGAAATGATGTTTACTACTGGGAGTAGTATGTTTGGTTTATACCATGAGAGCTTGATATGAGCAAAGTAACACCCGAGGTTTATGAAAGCAGACAGAAAGTGGTCTGACCAGAAGGTGTTGAAATAAACATATGATTCGTAAGTTTTATGAAAGCAGGCAGAAAGTGGTCTGACCATAAGACTTTGACATAAACATATGATTTGTAAGTTTTATAGAAGCAGGCAGAGAGAGGTCTGACCATAAGACTTCATAAAGTAAGACATAGTATACAAGTAAGGCTTAAGGAAGCAGGTAGAGAGCGGTCTGACCATAAGACTTCGTGAGTAAGCATGGTATACTTGTAAAGTCTATGAAAATGAGAAAGATGATTTTGAAGATGTTAAAAAAAATGAATTAATAACATCAGGATAATGGTATTTATAAATTGCAGAAATACATGATTGAAACATTTATATTATAAGTAAGTTTAATGATTGTATGATATGGTTGGCTTACCCTTATTTGTTTGTGCTATGATCATATAACTCATGTTATATGTGAGCAGATAATGTTGCAGATGCGGTTGAAAAAGCTTAGAGATGTTGAGAGAGATGCGGGAAAAAACTTTCAGGGCTTTTTATAAAAAGAATAAATTTGTATTGGAAAAATACGTTGTGTAAGACTTATAAGTTTAATGTCGAATTTATGATAAGTGGTGAAGACTATATTGTTTAAAGTGTGTAAGTTTGGAATTGTACTTTGGAAGAATTGAAATAAAGTTTGATTGTTTATATCAGATATCAAATTAATTTAGTCTTTACTACCAGTAATACCCTTTAAATTATTTGGGGTGTTACAAGATGGACAATCAAATGAACCATGATATCAAAAAATGAGGGTGGGAAATACATTTCCAATTGGCACAATAGTCTGATGGCCTCATTTTGCAAATCATCTAACTATCGAGGATCAACAACTTTCTTGCAAATGACATTGAAAAACAAACTTAAACGTGTGAGAATACCTCTAACAGAGGTAGGTAATATGGCTCGAATAGCTACTGATAAAAGTTGTTGCGTTAAGACATGACAATCGTGAGACTTTAAACCAACTAAATTTAAATCTTTCATAAAAACAAGACTACTAATATTCGACGAATAACCTTGTGGAACATTCACATTATGCAAACATTGACAAAAAAAATTACTTTTCTTTTTTTGAAAGAGTGTGACAAGCTGGAGGAAGATAGGTGCGTCTTCCTATGGATTGCGGATGTAACTCATAACGGATTCCCATGTAAACCAAGTCTTGTCGTGCTTTCACTTCATCTTTTGTCTTTCTTTTAACGTTTAGTAAAGTCCCAACAACACTATGACATACATTTTTTTCAACTTGCATCACGTCTATGCAATGTCGCACATCAAGTTTACACCAATATGGAAGATTAAAGAATATTTATCGTTTTTTCCAAATGTTTTTCTCAACGGTCTTCTTTTTATGTTTTTCGAATACAACATCAATGTTCCTCACCTGGTTGTATACTTCTTCCCTATTACGGGGTCTAGACACTACATCATCCTCAGGACTTCCATTAAACGCGTTTTTCAATCTACGGTAAGGGTGATTTCGAGGAATGAATCTTCGGTGTCTTGTGTACACAGTTTTTTGCCCATGCTTCCGTTGAGGATAACTAGTATTTTCTTCACGAATCGGACATGGAAAATGACCTTTAACACTGTAACCACTCAAGTTCCCATATGCTGGGAAATCATTTATGGTGCAAAACAACATTGCACGCAAACGAAAGTTTTCTTCTGAATATTAATCGAAGACCTCGACGCCCTCTTCTCACAACATTTTTAAATCGTCAATTAATAGTTTAAAATAAACATCAATGTCATTTCAAGGTTGTCTAGGACCCGATATCATCATAGACAACATAATGTATTTTCTCTTCATGCACAACATAGGAGATAGATTATAAATCATCAACATAACTGGCCATGAACTATGTTTTCTACTTAAGTTTCCATAAGGATTCATACCATCAGTAGCAAGTGCAAGTCTTAAGTTTCTTGGCTCTGCACTAAATTCTGGAAATGTGTCATCAATGTTCTTCCATTGTGGGGAATCAACTAGGTGTCAAAGAAGATTATCACATTTTCTTCCATCAACGTGCCACATAAGATTCTTCACATCTTCTTTAACAGAAAACAATCGTTTCAACCTAGGTACTATAGGTAAATACCACATGACCTTTGTCGATGGATCTTCATTGTGTTCATCGTTATTTCCATGAAGTTTCTTCTTAAATCGTGACGAACTACACGTAGGACACACCTTCATTGAAGTATACTGATCTCTATACAATACACAGTCATTGGGACATGCATGTATCTTTTGGTATTCCAAACCCATTGGACATACAATTTTCTTCGCGTCGTAATTACGAATAGGTAACGTGTTATTTTCTGGAAGCATCTCCTTCAGCAACTCCAACAATTCCATGAAACTTTTTTCAGTTCATTCGTTTCTTGCTTTCAAACAAAACAATTTCAAAGTAGCCGATGACCTTGTAAATTTGATGCATCCTGGATACAACTCTTGCTCTAAATTGTTCTTAAGACTATCGTATAAATGAGCTCTTCCCAAATTTTCTTCACCAACGTCACGTACCATTTTGTCTAAATGATCACTCATCCATTCGTTGACATAACGTTGTTTGCTTATGTAATACTTCCCCATGCTAAGTCCAAATTGTATAACTTCTCATTCTTCCATAGATGAACAGATGATCACGGATGTTGTCACAGTCTTGATATACTTGATTGAGACAACGAACACAAGGGCAAAAATATGCCCCGTTCACTGGTTCTGCGTGTTCTTTAACATATTCTATGAACTCAAAAACCTCTCGCTCATACTCTTCACTAATACAACGTTGATGAATCCAACTTCGATCTATAGTACTACTCTAAAAGTAAAGAATCAACGGAAAAAAAAAACTAACTTAAGTTGAGAACCAAAAAAAAATACCAATCATACGTTGAAGGAAAAAAAACTATCATAGTAAACGTACACGAACACAAATATATATCGTAATACACATATCATATGTCCAGAATCGACAAACACAACCAAACACGAACACATATATCATATGTAAGAAATATTGAAGGAAAAAAAAACAAACTTCAAATGGTGTCACTGGAGAAGATGATGAAGTTTGCTGACCACGTACGAAAAACAGCCTAAAGATAAACGAAAATCAATCAGTCAACCCACATGAAAAACAAAGTAAATGAGTACCAAATGACATTAGAAAGACATAAACGACTTAAAAATAACCTTCTTTGTCGATAATAAGAAAGAAATGTAACGAGATCGGAAGAAAAATTCGATTCAAATGATATGAAACCTAAATCATACTAAAAATAAATTAAGTTTAGTATATTTAAACTGAATTATTAAACAGTATAACTAGGTTTTAGTAAAAGTAGTTAAAAAATTTTAAATATAAAATAGTATAGATAAACTATAGTTTTGGACTTTTAAGTAAATTGTAGACTTTCTAATCTTAACATTCCTATTGTTAGTTTCACACGCTGCTTGCCAACGCTATTCTTTTTATGTAAAAAGTTACTTCCAAAATATCATCAGAGATGCCGACTTCAATAACAATATGAACTTTATCTGAAATTTTGATATTAAATCTTAGAAAAAACTATTTGACACAATTTAACTACTATTTTATGTTAGAATAAACAAAACAGAAAACAGATTCGGTGTATGTTCAGCTACTATAAAAGCACGAAATAACAGAAACTAAAATGAATTACTCAGTACCTTGTGTGTGTGCCTTTTCTCTGTTTTTCTCTCTATTCTGATCACCATCCTCTTCTCTGTTCTCGTTCTGTGAGTGAAGGTTGAGAGCACTAGCAGTGCTTCTCCATTCTCGGTGCTCCCTCTCTCTCTCTAGCAAACTCCAGATTTCAGTTTCTCTCTCTTGCTACGTAGGATTATTACTTAATCCTAATTTGAGACTGTGGTTTCTCTCTTTTACCCTTCCCATTTGTGCTTTCCCATTTCTGCCCTTTCACTAATATGGTATCAAGAGCATAGGTGCTTGTGGTTCCTGGGTGTGTACAGTGGGTGTGTGATTGGTGACTGGAATTGTGTATATCCAGAAGAAAGAAGGTTTCTTTGTGTGTGGGTAAATCAAAGAAACTGCAAGAAGCTAGCAAGAAAGTGATGGCAGGTATTGGAGGAATACAGGGGCCATTGCCTGTATTTGATGGGAAATTATTTGATGATTGGCGCATCAAGATGCAAGCCATCTTTGGCTTCCAAGATGTGTCAGAAGTGATAGAAGATGGGCTACCAGATTTGGATGCAAGAGCTACTGAAGAGGAGAAAAGAAGTTACAAACTGCAGGTGAAATTGGACAGCAAGGCCAGGTTTTTGCTGTATCAATGTGTCAGTCCAAAGATCTTTAACAAGATCTCTAAGGCTACTACTGCTAAGGAAGTGTGGGACATTCTAGTGAAGATGTATGGTGATGGAGACAAAAACAAGAAAGTGAAATTACAGGCACTGAGGAGGTAGTTTGAGATTCTGATCATGGATGAGGGTGAAACTGTGGCAGAATACTTTGATAAAGTGCAAGAATTGGTGAATAAAATGAGAGCATGCAAGGATGCAATTTCAGATGAGTACATTGTTGAAAAAATCCTAAGAACTCTAACCCCCAGATTTGACCATGTGGTAGTGGCTATTGAAGAAGCCCGTAACCTGGAGTCTATGGAGATTGAGGAGCTGCTGCACTCATTAGAAGCTCATGAGTATCGCATCAATGAGCGCAAGCAGTGCCAAGAACAGGCCCTACAAGCCAGATCTCAGCTGAAAGGGAAAAAAGGGTTCAAGAAATGGAGTAAGGGCAGTAAGAAAGGTAAAGATTCACAGGAACAACAAGGTGAAGATTCCAGTGAGTTTGTGACAGTGAAAAACCAGAAAGCTGGTGGAGAGTGGAAATTTGACAAAAAGAAAGTGAAATGCTACAATTGTCAAAAACTTGGACATTATGCAAAAGAATGCTGGAAAGGGGAAGGTGCTAAAAACAAACCCAAAAAGAGAGCTAATATGGCCCGGAAGGATGAGTCAGATTCAGAGGCTGTGATGCTGATGGCCAACACTGGAGAGGAACAGCCAGAGAACACAACATGGTACTTGGATTCTGGCTGTTCCACCCATATGATAGGGAGGAAGGATTGGTTTGTGAGGATGCATGAAGCTGTACAAGGAAAGATCCGGTTTGCAGATGACAAAAGTCTAACTGCAGAAGGGTCTGTACCAGGACTGAAAACAAATCTGCTTAGCTTGGGACAGCTATTACAGAAGGGATATGTGATGAAAATGGAGAACAATTGTCTCAGCATTTTCAATCAGCATAAGAAGATGATTGTGCAGGCTCAGCTGTCACAAAACAGGACATTCCGGGTGGTAATGAGTGCAGTAAAACATCAATGCTTTACTGCAACAGAGAATAAAGAGGAATGAGTGTGGCATCTCAGATTTGGACACCTAAATTTCAGGGATTTATCACTGTTAAGCCAGAAAAATATGGTGAGTGGCTTGCCTAAGGTGGAAATTCCAGAAACATTTTGCAAGGAGTGTGTCCAATGCAAGCAGAACAGGGGCAGTTTTCAAAAAATCTTACCCCAGAAGTCAACAGAAAAATTAGGGGTGGTGTATTCAGATGTGTGTGGCCCTATACAAGTAGAAACACTTGGAGATAGCAGGTATTTTCTACTATTTATTGATGACTGGACCAGGAGATGTTGGGTCTATCTAATCAGGAGAAAGGGGGAGGTGCTGCAGACATTTGAAAAATTTAAATGTCTAGTTGAGAGGCAGTGTGAGAAGAAGATTAAGGTGGTGCGGACAGATGAGGAGGAGAATATACCTCCACGGAGTTTAAAGAGTTGTGTGAAAAGGAAGGGATATTGCATGCAGTTACCCCTCCTTATACACCACAGCACAATGGGGCAGCAGAGAGGAAGAACAGAACCATATTAAATATGGTTAGATGCATGCTGAAGAGTAAAGGACTGCCTTATTTCCTGTGGGGTGAGGCTGTGTTGACAGCCACATATGTTCTTAATCTGTCTCCAACTAAGAGACTGAATGGGTTGACACCCGAGGAAGCATGGACAGGGGTGAAACCAGATGTTAAGCATCTAAAATTTTTTGGCTCTATATGCTATAAGCATGTACCTGACCAGTTGAGAAAGAAGCTGGATGACAAGGGAGTGCCACTGATTTTGGTAGGGTACAATGCCACTAGAGGTTACAAACTGTATGATCCTACAGTAGGAACAATTTGTATCAGCAGAGATGTTGTAGTGGATGAGGCTGGAGCATGGCAGTGGGAAACTGGTGAGCAGGAACCATCAACCATTAATTTGGAAGATGCTACTGCTGGAGAGGAGACAGAGAATGACAGAAGGGATGACAACAGTAGAAGGTCATCAAGAGTTACACAACTGCCAGCACATCTAAGAGACTATGACTTATCCTATGAGGCAACACTCACATCAGAAGGCAACTTTGTTCACTTTGCCTTAATAGCAGAAGCTGAACCAATTGAATTTGATGAAGCTGTAAAAGATGAAAGGTGGTATAAGGCAATGCAGGAAGAGATTTACTCTATAGAGAGGAATCAGACCTGGGAGTTGGTTAATTTGCCCTCCAACAAGAGGCCCATAGCATTAAAGTGGGTTTAGAAGTCAAAAATAAACCCACAAGGTGTTGTTGTAAGGCACAAGGCAAGGCTGGTTGCTAAGGGTTTTCTACAAAAGGCTGGAGTTGATTATGAAGAAGTATTTGCTCCTGTAGCCAGGGTAGAGACAATCAGGTTGGTGGTGTCACTAGCTACTAAATTTCACTAGTCATTACACCAGTTAGATGTGAAGTCAGCTTTTTTAAATGGAAAGATGGAAGAGGAAGTATATGTTGTACAACCACTGGGATTTGAGGTTAAAGGGCAGCAGGACAAGGTGTACGGGCTGAGAAAGGTTCTTTATGGGCTTAAACAGGCTCCAAGAGCTTGGAACCAGAGAATTGATGGGTTCATGAGCAGCATTGGCTTTGAGAAGTGTGTTTCAGAACACGGGTTGTATGTGAAGTGTTGCCAACACAGTGGCAGACAAGAGAAGCTAATAGTATGCCTATATGTTGATGACCTATTAGTCATTGGGAGCTGTGAGGAACTGATTTCAGAATTCAAACTTCAATTGTTGAGTGAATTCGAAATGAGTGACTTGGGAAAGCTCAGCTATTTCCTTGGAATAGAATTTACTGAGACTGAGAATGGAATTGTGATGCACCAGTCCAGATATGTTCTAGATCTACTAAAGAGGTTTGAAATGGTTGACTGTAATGCTGCTAATACCCCAGCTGAAGTGGGGCTGAGACTTGAGAAGGAGCCAGATGAAGAAGCTGTAGATCTAACAGCTTACAGAAGTATTGTTGGGAGTTTGAGATACCTCTGTAACACAAGACCTGACTTGAGTTACAATGTTGGAGTGGTGAGTAGATACATGGAATGCCCCAGAATGTCACACTTGAATGCTGTCAAACGCATTCTGAGATACTTGCAGGGCACTCACTCCTATGGAATACTATTGGGAAGAGGAGAGACTAGGGAAGAAGTGCAAATCACTTCTTACTCAGATGCAGATTGGTGTGGTGATAAGGAAGACAGGAAAAGCACGGCTGGTTATATTTTCTTCATGGGAGGAACACCAATTTCCTGGAGTTCAAGAAAGGAACCAGTGGTTGCCTTGTCATCATGTGAGGCAGAATACATAGCTGCCTGTGAAGCTACTTGTCAAGCAACTTGGCTTGGATTCCTATTAGAAGGGTTGAAAATTGAGCTAACTGGAAGAGTGAGGCTACTTGTTGACAACAAGTCAGCCATAGATCTTGCTAAGCATCCTGCATCTCACGGCAGGAGCAAGCACATTGAGACCCGGTTTCACTACATCAGAGAACAGGTCAGTAGTGGGAGACTGGATGTTGTACACTGCAGATCCGAAGACCAACTAGCAGATATACTCACCAAAGCGCTCAAAAGTGAACGTTTTCAGTCACTCAGAAAGCAGATTGGAATGGTGCGAGCTGAGAGCTGTGAAGATCGCACCAGAAGGAGGGCAAAAACCTAGGGTTTCTGCCGGAGAGGAGGAGATCGACCTAGGAAGAGCTTTCTCCGATTTTAATCGGTGGAAAGTGCTCGTATGCTAGAAAGGAAGTGTTTGGACCAATTTTAATCGGTACAAAGGCTCGGAATCGGAGGAGAAGAAATTTCACCGATTCAATCGGTGAAAAGAGTGTTTTTCTTTGAAAAAATCGTGTTTTCTGTTCGATTAAAGGTTTTGTTTAGGAGGAGTGTTAGAATAAACAAAACAGAAAACAGATTCAGTGTATGTTCAGCTACTATAAAAGCACGAAATAACAGAAACTAAAATGAATTACTCAGTACCTTGTGTGTGTGCCTTTTCTCTGTTTTTCTCTCTATTCTGATCACCATCCTCTTCTCTGTTCTCGTTCTGTGAGTGAAGGTTGAGAGCACTAGCAGTGCTTCTCCATTCTCGGTGCTCCCTCTCTCTCTCTAGCAA
The DNA here is from genome assembly GCF_016808095.1 of Vigna angularis. NCBI lineage: Eukaryota > Viridiplantae > Streptophyta > Magnoliopsida > Fabales > Fabaceae > Vigna > Vigna angularis. Next base: position 12,137,083 of record NC_068980.1, read on the forward strand.
ACTCCAGATTTCAGTTTCTCTCTCTTGCTACGTAGGATTATTACTTAATCCTAATCTGAGACTGTGGTTTATCTCTTTTACCCTTCCCATTTGTGCTTTCCCATTTTTACCCTTTCACTAATATTTTATAATCTTTATAAGAGTACAATAATCTTTAAAAAATTATATTTCTAAAAAAATAGAGAATAAATGATAATAAAGTGTAAAAAAGTTATGATGTGAAAATACCATTATCTTTAAATCTTTCTCCGTAGCAAATCATCGTCCCACAATAGTTTTTTTATATTTACTTATAACAAATTCAAAATAAAAAATGTTTTAAACTTGTGTGTTAAATGAAATTAAAAAAATATCCGGCAGAAGGAGTAGTAGCATAAGATCGGGAGAGAATTTGAGCAGATATTGATGCTAACGTGAAAACACACAGCAGATGAATTGGCCATTAAACTTTTTTATTCTTTGAGAATTTCTTTTTGCAGCCTTGTGATTTTCTTTTGCACTCCCATGAGTATTAAAATCTTTACTCTATCCTTTGCTTTAAAGTTTTTTTTCTTCAGATTCTTGAAATCTCTCAAATTATGTAATTTACATTTTAGAAAAAAAGTATATTAATTTATACCATCTAGAACAGTGATTTAAAAAATAATTTAGACTTTAAGATTGAATAATTTAGAAATCAATATTATATTTTAAATTACATAATTTAAAGATTTTTTATATATAAAAGGAAAATTTCCAAATTGTTAAATCTTAAATACTACATTCAAATTTAGATTTAGATTGTACAACATAAAATTTATCTTTTACATAAAAAGAAAACTTGTAGATAAATACTCAAATCAATAAGACAGATATTTAACAATACATATTTAATATTGTTAAAATAGAATGACTTAGTTTCTCACACCAAGAAGGGGTGAATTGGTGAAGTGAAAAAATACAAGCTTTCAAAAACTATTTCAGTAATTAAGATGCTTTTACACTTTTCTTGAATCGCAAGTTAAAAGATGTACAATGCAACAGTAAACTAATCGAATATGATGACAGCGTAATCGACTTAATAAAAGAGTGTAGGGATCAAAGAATTCAAACGCTGATTTTTATACTGATTCAGCCAAGCCTACATCTAGTGTCCTTCCAACCACAGGAAGCAAATGCACTATAAAGATCAAGGTTTTTACAACAAGGTTTTTACAGAGACCTCACGTCAAAAGTGTAAAACATCTCTCTAACCCTCTAATCTAAATATAGACAATAACCAAACTAGACCAGCAGCAAGAACACTCTCTTTTGTTGTTTATCCCTTTGAGGCACCCTCAAAGTCAATAACATCATTCTTCTTCCTACAAACACCACAGGAAATCCAAGTCAATCTTCAAAGATTGCAAATCCTGATCACGCAGAATACACCTAGTTGTGCAAATTGATCAGACGTTTTAACTCAACAAGCCTTGCTTATCAAGAAACCTCAAGTCTTTGATCACCACGGTCAATCTTGGTTTTTGGAGCTTTTCTTTCTTTATAAGATCAATATGAAAATGTTAAAATGCACAAAAGTTCTTACAAAATTCAAATCAGCGTCAATTTATAGTAATGCATACATCAAACACAATTTAATCGACTTAGTCACTAATGTAGTCGAATACATCTTGCAGTTATAACAAACTAACATCAGTCAAGCTTATTAATTGACTGCACATTTAATGCAGTCGACTCACAATAAATGTTTGGTCAATATATTTGAAAATATGACCGTTAAATCAGTTGAGTCAAGCATTCAATCAGTTTTCAAAATAGCAACGAACTTAGTCGAATACAGATTGCATGTAGTTAATTAAGTAAAATCACTTAGCACAATTTTGAAAATTTTTCTCTTCAAAATAACTCACAGCACACTTGATAAAAATTTGTGCAAACATCCGAGTTTTAATCAATTCATCCCATAATGTAATCGACTTAAAACTGATGTTTTGCCAGACATTAAGGTTCAACCAAAGTGCTTGTGGTTTTTCATTTCCAACAACTTATGCCATGCATACACATATAGAATCACATATTAAACACAGTGATATGCAATGAACAACACAATCATGTTCACAAATATGCTTATACAGATTTATCACAGTAAGCAAAAGCATATAACATGTAATCACAGAACATGTAACACAGAATACTCATGTGTTATTAATTATGTGTTGTCATCATAAAAAACACAGATATTACTGAGATTGTGGGTCCAATTAATCCAATGCTCCCCTATCAACAATCTCAACAAATATGTATAAGGTTAGAGATGTGAAAAAAAAGCTAGGATTGGTTGGTCATTATTTTCTTTATTTTTTATTTTAAAATATATATATATATATATATATATATATAAACATATTTTATTATATAAATATTTATAAGTTTTAAATTCATAAATTAATATTTTTTATTGAATAAATTAAAATAATTATTACATTTACATATTACCTTATTCTTACGAGTAATAATTAGAATTTAATTTATAAGTGTTAATAATTTAAGTTACAATATTACTATTACATGTTTATATCGTTTAAATAGGTGATTAGTTCGCACAAGAATAGACTTACTAAGTTTGAAACATAATTACTCCACACCGCACAAATAATTGGGCATATCTTTAACTTTTTGTACAATTTTTAGAAACTTGCCTTCAATAAAGGTTTTTTTGTACCACTAATCACTTCTACTTATCACCTACCACCGAGAGAAATTTAAGGATTTTTGTACAATTTTTACAAACTTCTATCCAATTTTTACAAAGTACCAACCATGTTATTTTGGACCATCCATTGGGTCAAATATAATTCATTACAACATAATTTACATTTTCTATAATATGAATTACTATATTTGAATACATAACAATCTACATTAGTAGGTTGGAATAAATAAATTTAAGTCTTGAAGCATTGATTCCCTACGGATATTGTCTTGATATAGTATCCAATCACATACATATTTCTCCCTAATATGTTCTTGCACAAAAAAATAATATTCAATCATAAGAGATCATAATAAACTATGAAAAGATAAAACAACGACATAAAAATATTTAACAACGCTTGAAAATATTTAACATTGTCCTACCTATATTGATGTATTAAAACATGTTTTTCCCATTACATTTCAGAACATTATTTCACAACTCAATCATTTTTAGAACAATGATCCCATAGTCATATCTACAACACTTGCACAACCAAATACATATATAATTAGAACTTTCAAATGAAAATATAGATATTCAATCAAAGATCATTAAGAGAAACAACTTCTTATACCATGTTTATTATACAAAAAACTCAAAGTATGAAACCACTTAAACTACAATTACTCATCACTTCACCCTATTTGAAACTTTGTTCAACTACAATACATCAAAGTCACGTACACAAACCGAAAATCAACATATCCACGTATCATTCACAAATAAACCGTTATAATTATAATAGTAAAATCACCAAATATATTCCAATCTCAAACCACCCAAAAAATAATAATCAAACTTCTTCAATTTAATACAACCATAACAAAAAATTAAAACTATTTATCACAAACGACATGAGGTTATAAGTATCTTACTTGAAACTGCTAAAATGTGCTTTATTGACACATGAACCAAACACAAACAAAGGAATGATGCACAAAATAATGGAAGGAATGAAACAAAAGCACACCCAAACAATTGATCAAGAACGACAACGACGAAATGCAGATGACACAAGGAACCCACAAAAAAACAATGAAGTTATAATGTGAGCAAGAAATTTTGAGAAAGACATATTGTTTCAATGGAGTAAAATATTAGATTTTTTTGTATTTGATTCAAATGACACAAGGAACCCAAAAAAAAAATGAAGTTATAATGTGAGCAAGAAATTTTGAGAAAGACATATTGTTTTAATGGAGTAAAATATTAGATTTTTTCGTATTTGATTCAAATGTAATCAGGTCATTTAAATTTGTCATTTTTCGTATTTTATATTTGGTTCAATTTAGAATTTCAATATAAACAAAGAAAAAATCCAAGTCAACCACTTAAAAAAGTTATTGTAAATTCAATTTAAAAAAGTCACATGTAAAAAATTGTGTCAAAATATCATTTGTA